>NC_063338.1:75770883-75913447 GCF_021869965.1 Rhincodon typus
ACATTTCTGAAGAAGGGTCTAGGCCGGAAACGTCAGCCTTCCTGCTCCTCTGATGCTGCTTGGCCTGCTGTGTTCATCCAGCTCCACACCTTGTTATCTCAGATTCTCCAGCATCTGCAGTTCCTACTATCTCCCCAGCACAGTATTGTGGTCGGATTTTCCAAAATGCGGATGCGGGATGGAGTGGTAAGCATCTTTGAATGCTGTATAGCAATGTACCTCTGGTGGGACAGAAGGCATGTTGATGGTATTTTAGTACCACTTTCTTGGCCTAGTTGAAGTCATCAGCTATGATGAACAAGGCCTCAGGGTATTCCATCCCAAGACTGTTTGTAGCATTGTATACTTTGTCAAGTGCACTCTTCATTTCCACATGGAGTGGGATGTAGACCACTGTCAGGATAGTGGAGGTGAACTCACATGGCAGCTAATAGGGATGGCACTTTACTGTAAGATATTCCCAGTCCTGGGAGCAATAACTCACCAGGGTCGCCATGTCTGATTAGCAGGAAGTGTTGACTCGGTGGCAGAACCACTGCTCCTTGCCTTGTCCAAAGACACGATGCAGCCTATTCAGTGAATTAAGAAACCTTTATGCTGTAAGGAACAATCAAGGGTAGAAGGAGTGAGCCATGTCTCTGTGAAACAGAGCAAACAGCATTCTCTCAATTCCCTTTGGGAGGTGAGTCTAGCTTTAAGTTCATCCAGCTTGTTCTCACTGGCTTGGAGGTTTGCCGGGAGTATGCTGGAGAGGGGGGATTTGAAACCGCGAAGTTTCAGTCTCATCTGAAGTCCTGCGAGTCTCCCACATTTCCTGGATAAGTGGCTGCTCCTATCCTATTCCAGGTGTCAGTGAGGGAAATCTGCTGCTCCAAGAGGTAACTCTGTGCTCCTGATGGGGGTCTGGGCATGAGTCGCGGCCTTGAATGTTCTGGCGGGCTTGTGGTCAGTTTGGTCAGGCCTCCTCAATGTCAGGTCACAGTGTGGTCAGACCTTGTTCCCACGCTGCTTGGGCTTCCATTCCAGGTTTCCATGAGGACAGGAAGATTAGACCTGCGAAAAGCTGGAAGGCCTCTAGGCCAGCAGTTCCATCATTGGTAAGGTAAGTAGGCACGGCCAATGGGGGTCTGGGCACTAGTGTTGTTCACTAGCGCTCTGGTTGGTCATGCATTCGGTCTGTTCGGGCCTCCTTGATGTTGGGTCACCGTGGGGTTAGGCCTTGTTACCGCACTGGTTGAGTTTCAGTTCCAGGTTTTCACAAAGAGGTCGGCTTACAGGAAGCCTGAATGGTCTTATTTCCCCTGGGCTTGTGGTTTCAACGTTAGTCGAACCTCATCAGTTGTATAATCATTATACCTAAAGTTTACCGCACATCAAGGATACTTCAGGGATGAACACAAGACTACTCAGACCCCTAGGTATCAGTGTAGCCCACAAACCAACAACCACCCTACGACAACTACTGAAGAATGTGAAGGATCCCATACCCAAGGCCAGCAAAACCAGTGTAATATACAAAATACCATGCAAGGACTGTGAGAAACACTGGATAGGCCAAACCTGAAGAAAACTGACAATATGGATACACAAACACCAACGAGCTATCAAGAGACACAACCAATTCTCACTTGTCTCACTACACACGGACAACAAGGGACACGAATTTGACTGGGACAACACATCCATAATCGCACAAGCCAGACAGAGACATGCCAAGGAATTCCTGGAGGCCTGGTATTCCAACCAGAACTCCATCAACAAATACTTTGAATTAGACCATGTGTACAAACCAATGAGAAGCAGAACCAGAAGTAATGCCAACCACCCCAGCAAACCGAGGCATATAAATAACAAGTGGAACTGAACACCAATGCTTCACCGGAGACGCACTGATGATGTTACCTAGCAGGGCGACAAAACATTTGCAACCAAACCTACCAGCTTGGTGAGCATGTCTACAACCTCAGTCTTTAAACTTGAATGTAGATTTAAGAGAACGTTATTCGTAATTTTGATAGACTTAGAATTGAGGTTTAGGGGAGCAGAATGATTATAAGATATGGAAGAATAAGATCTGCTATAGGCAATTTGCGAAATATCGTTGCATTCCAGCGCCATGTTGATGGTTCAAGAAAGAGATTGTGAAAATAGAACTAAAGTCTGAATTTAGTTGGTCAGCTTTTTCTTTGTGCCCAGCAATAAATTCCTCTGTATCTACTGTAAGGGACCTATATTTGTCTTCACTAATACTTTTCTCGCCACATACCTATAGAAACATCCACAGACAGTTTTGATTTTCCCTGCAAGCTTATTCTTGTGCACTATTTCCCTTTCTTAATCAATCGCTTTGTTCTCCTTTGTTGAATTCTAAACTGCTCCCATTCCTCAAGGTCTGTTTTTTTGACTAATCCGAATGCTTCTTCCTTGTATCTAATACTGTCTCTAATTTTCCTTGTAAGTCATCGTTTGGCCATATT
Source organism: Rhincodon typus (assembly GCF_021869965.1). Taxonomy (NCBI): domain Eukaryota; kingdom Metazoa; phylum Chordata; class Chondrichthyes; order Orectolobiformes; family Rhincodontidae; genus Rhincodon; species Rhincodon typus. The sequence goes on from NC_063338.1 coordinate 75,773,361, forward strand.
TCCCATTTTAGTTCTGGACCAGATAGAAATTAACAATTGTTGATTGACCCTAGCCTTAGAATCAATTACATCATACTCACCTTGATGAAAAATTATATATTATGGTCGCTCAATCCCAAGAGGCCTTGCACAACTAGATTACCAATTAATCTTTTCTCATTACATAGTACCCAGTCTAGGATAACATGTTCTCTAGTTGGTCAATCAAAGCAATCCACAGTGTTTCTTTCATAAACTCTCAGAGACAGTTTAAGCCTGTTTACTTTTGAGTTTAAAGAGTAGGGGATTTACTAAAAAACTTCAGATCATGTCTCTGAAACAGACTTTATCCTCCTATCAAGAGTATTTATGCCTGCTTCATAAATTCCTCTCTCCTACATTGCAGATTAATCCCTTGTAATAAAAAAGATGGTCTGTTTGAACTCAACACGAGATTCATATGGCACTGGTAAGTTCAGGTTGTTTGCCTGTGTGAATTCCACGCTGCCCCATTTGCTATACCAGTAAAAATCACTTCTGTTGAAAATGGCTGAAAGGAGGTGCAGGACTTCTGAATGCAGGTCCCACTCATCGTATTTAAAGGTCATATAGTTGAGAAGACTCTGCAAAACTCAACCACTATGTTTATTTAACAATAGCCAGTGTTCAATTGGTGTTTGGGTGAAGGATCTATGTTTTAGTTGTTCTTCTTTGATAAGGGAGTTGGGACTTTTGCATATTGGAAAGCATGTGAAGATTTAGGCTCCTCATCAGAAACGTCCAATATTAGATGGCTGGTTTTATTTCTCTATTTAAATCTTTTGGATTTGTAACAAAATAAAATTTTGAAGACTTGTGATGCATTTTGGTAGAAGGGAGGGGCAATTTATTCTTAATGGCAGCATTCTAAAGTGTGTGCTGGTACAGAAGGATCTCTGGTTCATGTAAGGTGACAGGGATTTCGCAGAAATGAGAAATGCAGCATTTGAGACCCTCGGCTTCATAAATAAGGGTACAAAGAAAGGCAATTCAAGCTCAACAATTATAAAGCTCTGGTCAGACCACAACTAGAGTATTGTGTCTAGTTTTAATCAAAACAGATGTGAAGATTTTTGAATGGCACAGAGGAAATTTACTGGAATGTTTCCAGAGCTAAGGAAATTTAGGGAAAACTAAGGAAATGGTTTGAGAATGTAGTATTGATCTCCATGGAGCAAATAAGGTTGAGGGAGGCTTTGATAGAAGAGTACACATTAATGACAAGTTTAGATAAGGTAGAGAAAGTGATGTTGTTCCCTTTAACTGATGGTACAAACACTAGGGAGACACCTTAAGGTTCTGGGCAGGACAGGCAACACAAAGAACCTTTTATGTAATGAGTAGTAATGACCTGGAGATCATGGACTAGGAGGATACTGAAATTAGAGTCTATGAATAATTTTAAAAGAAAATGAGCATTTGAGGGAATAAGCAATGCTACAAGGTTAGACTGGAGAATTAGCTAACTAGTTTGACCTACAAAGGCCTGGCAAGGTCACAATAAGCCAAATCACTTCCATCTGGGTCACAGTGTCTCTTTGAGACTTTATAGAAGGTGAAATAATGTGATGGGCCAATTTGAAGGCAGAGTCAAGGATCTTAAAAGCCATTGACTAGAGTAAGAAGAGCCGTTAGAGCATGGCGATGACAGGAATCATGCCGATGTGGGTCCAAATTTCAGTAAGGAAATGGGGCTACATTTCTTTGAACAAATTGAAAGTAGATCATGTGTTTCTTATGCAAAAGAAATGAATGTGCGTGGCCTCACTTTTTATGTATAATGTGAAGGCAGCTGGTACATGTAATTCCCACTAGGTTCAGCACAGCATGCATTAGGATGAAGCAATGTTTTCTAGGGCATGCCAACAAAAGTTCCATGGGTACTGCAGTGTAAAAATGAAAACTGTATAAAACTGCAGGGCTGAAATCTCAAAGGAAAATGAAGCTTTATCTGGAGGACATAACTTTAATAAACAAGATCGCTACTTATTCAACTGGTGTTTGGTGGGGGAAATCACCATCTCTCTCAAGGTAAAACAGCAGAGATCCAATTATCTTGTAGTTATCTGCAGGCTGGCATGCACAAGCTACTCATGACAACAGAATTTCAGCTTTGGAAGTGTCTTTTAACTTCCAAACAAGGGATTTGCAACAGCAGAGGTCTGTGCTTTGGATTAAAATCAATTTACTTGCAAAATACTGTACAAGATGATTTTGAGTCTACAGATTTTACAGTGCTTTGACCAATCAATCGTAAAAATCTCAATAGATCTTTCAGTAAAGTTTTATAAAGCAAATGTATTAACATAATTTACCCTCAATTTATCGACTATTGATGTGTAATTTGAGCTTTCTAACAAACTCAAATGCCTCAATCTGAATGATTCAATGATTGTGAGGCATCTTGAAAATATGGTGTGAATGCAATGAGGGACTTCATAAGAGCAAATATTTGATTTCTTGGTAAATACCAACAGCACAGGGGAAATCTGAGCCCAGCTCCATTGTTTCTTTTGTATCTACTTATTTATGGCATTCATGCATTTAAACATATCTAAACTCCTCTACCAAACGGGTCAAATTCAGATGGGGTGTAACTTTTCAAACTACAGATATCTACAGATATCTGCAGATATTATCTCTGCCTGCTGATTTTCAAATAAACTGTTGAACAACAGTGCACATTGAATTTTGTCAGCAAATTCTTCCGTTCATAGTTTGAAATCCTAAAATCACACAGTCTCCATCACTTTGTCAAATTTTTATGTTCAAATGGTTTGTTTCTCTAGCTAATGAATTCAACAGGTACTGTGGGAGGTGCAGTTCGATTTCTGGCTGTGACTCCAATGCTGGAACAATCTGTTGAGGATTTAAATTTGGCAACTGAAGTCAAGGTACACATACGTTCAGAATCATAAATTTGAATATTTAATCTTAATAAGTGGTATATTATTAATATATTTATTCTGATTCAGCTTAGCAATTTAAGTTTTTCCCCAATACTTTCCTCATAATTTTAAAGTACACTATCATCCTGAAGAATTGGTTGGAAAATTTTATTTTCATGCAGCAGAGAGAATTCTCCCATCCCTGCTTGCTCCATACAAAGCCAGATATCAGGCCTTTCTCATATTATCATCCTCAATGGCATACTTTTTTGACAATGTTAATAGGCACATTTAGACATCCTGAATGTTTAGATACAATTAACTGAGTACGTTGCTCTTCTCTTTTTTGCATTCTGTCTTTGGAAATTGGATCCGTATAGCTCCTGGGATCCAATACACAATATGGAGTCTCATACTGAGTACATATGAGACTGGTACAGTGCGTATATCTGTAATTGTACAATGCGAAGTCATGAACAGAAAACTACATCCAGCCAGCTGAATTACAGAATTTAAACATTCACTCATTGAAACACTATTCCAGAAAACATTTAATATATTTGTAATGCTTGTTATCCTCTGACAAATAGCATTGTAGTGTATGTATCTTAACAGCAATGTATATAAATAGTTTACAACTACAAGAATTTGCAATTATATATAACACCTTTACTGATTAACTCAAGGTGTTTCACGGGAACATAACCAGGCAAAATCAACACAGAGCCAATAAAGAAGACATTAGTTAGTGTGTTTTGGTCAAGGAGTTAGTTTTCAAACTCAAAGCTTCCGAATAGAGAAGGCATGCACATGCATTCTGGTGTATATATGGATGTATGGTGTCTGCATGGATCACTGGACTTTGACTACTAGAGAATGTAGGAGAGAAATTCACATTTTTATATGCTAGGCCATTTGAGTTTGATTTTAGTTTTTTGTTCCCCTAACAGTTAAAAATCACCATCCATTTCATCTGACTAAGCAACTGCCAGTGTCAAACTAAAACCAGTAGCAACACACACATTTAGTTCAAGGTGTAACAATGGTATTGAACTATGGTGGAAGATGTATTATAATTGAGACATTAAGGCAATTTTTAAATGCAGTGCCAATGATATTCCACTTATTTTGAATATCTTCGTATTGGTATCAGAAAATCTAAGCCTTATAAGTAAACAACTTGGCCAAGCGTATTTTTTAAGCATTATGATCCTCCCATCCATTTTCTTAAATTCCTTTGGGTGATACTGCATCCTGTGCAAACACTTAAGCAGCAGTTTAATGATCTTCATTAAAATTAGCATTATTGCAAATGGTAATCTATTAAATGCTCATCAAAACTGGTCAGGTCAACACCTCTTGATTCACCAATGACTGCTCTGTCAATTTCTCAAATGTTTCCCTTATGTCACTAAACTCATTCATGAAGAAGTGACTGTGCAATGTGCTGGGACATACTGCTGTTCCAGTAGGGGGCAAGAGGACACGCCATAGCCCTGACTGTAAAGGAGAAAGAGCCCTACAGCCGCACAGAAGGAATTCATTTTTAGAAGAGAGACATTTCCTGGTAAATACAAAATGTTTGTACAGTCCACAATACAGAAATAATACCACTAGAATGAACAAATATGTTAAGTGGTCACCCTCCTGGACCCTAAAATTTTAACTGACAATTGGTGGCTGGAGTGATTTTTCCTCTTCATCATCAACCTCATTATATTTGAGTAACATTATGACATTGCTGTTAACATTGATACTATCAAGATTATAATACAAGGTAACACAATACAGCATGGGAACAGGCCGTTCGGCCCACCTAGCCTGCACCAATTCCTAACCCTTAATTAGACCCACTACTTATTTGTCCATACACAGTTTCTATCCCTCTGTTCGCTTCCTGTTCATGTGTCTATCAAGATATGCCTTAAACATTGCTACAATGCCTGCTTCCACCACCCCCACTGGCAGTACATTCCAGGTGACTAGCATGCTCTGTGTGAAAGATTTTCTCTGCACTTCTCCCCTAAACTTTCCCCCTCTCACCTTAAACCTGCACCTACTTTCCACCCTGTGAAAGAGCCTCTGATGACCCATCCTACTTTTGCCTCTCATAATTTTGTAGACCTGTATCAGGTGGCCCCTCAGCCTCTGTCTTTCCAGTGAAAACAATCAAGTTTATCCAACCACTCCTCATAACTAAAACCCTCCAGACCAGACAACATCCTGGTAAACCTTCTCTGCATCCTCTCCAAAGAATCCATCACCTTCCGGTCGCGTGGTTACCAGAACTGCACACAACATTCCAAATGTGGCCTGACTAAAGTTTTGTACAGCTGTCGTTAAAGTAATGAAGTAAAGAAGCGAAAAATGTCACTTTCTGCCTAAATATGTAACTACATATTTTTAATCCATTAATGCAATAAGCAAAGATAAGAGAATATATTTGATAAAAGAACAGATCTCCCAGGTATTGCCAACTCTGAGTCAAAGGATAATCTAAAGAGCACTAACAGAGAATTTTAAAGTATGGCATTGTTATGATAGTGGCAAAAATTGAATAGCAAATTTCAACTTACATCATCTGGCTTGAATTCCTGTGATCTTTCATGGACAAAAGGGTTTTAAAATGAAAGGCACTGATTTAAGATGGCTACCTGAACGTAAGTTGAGTGAATTCATGAACCAATAAATAAATAAGATCCATTTTGAAATGAAATTAACATGCTATCAAAATAACTGAATCCACTCACTTAGATCTATATCCTCCGTTCGTTTTGTATCTTTCTGGAAGTTTCATTTACTGAGATAAAAGTAACTTAAAAATGATCAATTTGACAAAAATAATGAAGACAAGCATAAAAAAAAATCACAAATGAATAGTATTTTGGGCAGTAGCTTTGGCCAGAAGAGAGCTATCACTCCACATGATATCAAGAAATGGTTGAAGACACTGGATATTGTAAAGGCTATGGGTCCTGATAACATTCTGGCAATAGTACTGGAGACTTGTGCTCCAGAACTTGCCGCTCCCCTAGCCAAGCTGTTCCAGTATAGTTACAACACTGGCATCTACCCAACAATGTGGAAAATCACCGAGGTATATCCTGTACATTAAAAGCGGGACAAAACCAATCCCGCCAATTGCCGCCTTATCAGTCCACTCTCGATCATGAGTAAAGTGATGGAAGGTATCATCTTCTGTGCTATCAAGCTGCACTTGCTGAGCAATAGCCTACTGGTATTACTACTGGACTATTAAATCAGAAATTCAGGTAATGTTCTGGGGATCTGGGTTTGAATCCTGTATTGGCAGATGGTGGAATTTGAATTCAATAAATATCTGGAATCTAATGATGACCATGAATCCATTGTTGATTGTTGGAAAAATCCACCTGGGTCTTCAGGGGAGGAAACTGCCTTCCTTACCTGGCCTGTACTGACTCTGGACCCACAGCAATGTGGTTGACTCTTAATTGCCCTCTGGTCAATTAGGTATGGGCAATAAATGCTGGCCTAGCCAGCGACACCGTCATCCCGTAAGTGAGTAAAACAAAACCTGCTCAGTGACACCCAGTGTGGGTTCCACCAGGGCCACTGGCTCCTGACCTCATTACAGCCTTGGTTTGAACATGGACAGAAGAGCTGAATTCCAGAGGTGAGGTGAGGGTGACAGCCCTTAATATCAAAGCTGAATTTGACTGAGTGTGACATCAAGGATCTCGAGAAAAACTGGAATCAATGGTCATCAGGGGGCAAACTCTCCAGTGGTTGGAGTCATACCTGATACATAGGAAGATGATCGTGTTTATTGGAGGTCAATCATCTCAACTCCAGGACATCTCTGCAGAAGTTCCTCAGGATAGTGTCCTAGGCCCAAACATCTCCAGCTGCTTCATCAATAATCTTCCCTCCATCATAACTTCAGAAGTGGGGATGTTCACCAATGATTGCACAATGTTCAGACCATTTCTCAGATACTGAAGCAGTCCATATTCAAATGCAACAAGATCTGGACAATATCCAGGCTTGGGCTGACAGGTGGCAAGGAACATTCATACCACACAAATTTCAGGCCATGACCATCACCAATAAGAGATAATCTAACCACTGCCCCTTAACATTCAATGGTATTACCATCATTGAATCCCCCACTATCAACATCCTGGGGGTTATCATTGACCAGAAACTCGACTGGACTCACCACATAAACACAGTGCCTACAAGAGCAGGTCAGAAGCTAGGAATACTGCGGCGGGTAACTGACTTTCTGACTCCGAAAAGTCTGTCCACCATCTCAGGGCACAAATCAGGAGTGTGATAGAATACTTCTCACTTGCCTGGGTGAGTGCAGCCTGAACAACACTCAAGAAGCTTGACACCATCCAGGACAAAGCAGCCTGCTTGATTGGCACTGTATCCACAAGTATCCACTCCCTCCACCACCAACGCCCAGTAGCAGCAGTGTGTACTATCTACAAGATGCACTTCAGAAATTAACCAAAGATCCTCAGACAGCACCTTTCAAACCCACGACCACTTCCATCTAGAACGATAAGGGCAGCAGATACTTGGAAACGCCACAACTTCCAAATTCCCTTCCAAGCCACTCACCATCCTGACTTGGAAATATGTTGCAGTTCCTTCACGGCCAATGATAACCCCCAGGATGTCGATAGTGGGGGATTCAATGATGGTAATACCATTGAATGTTAAGGGGCAGTGGTTAGATTATCTCTTACTGGTGATGGTCATGGCCTGGAATTTGTGTGGTATGAATGTTCCTTGCCACCTGACAGCCCAAGCCTGGATATTGTCCAGATCTTGTTGCATTTGAATATGGACTGCTTCAGTATGTGAAAAATGGTGCTGAACATTGTGCAATCATCGGGTCAAAATCCTGGAATTCCCTCCCTAAGGACATTATGGATCAACTTCCAGCAGGTAGATGGTAGCAGTTCAAGAAGGCAGCTCACCACCACCTTCTCAAGGGCAAGTAGGGATGGGCAAGAAAGGCTGGCCAGCCAGAGACAACCACATCCTGGAATTGAACAAAAAAAAATGGATTTGTAACATCAGGCTGGAAGGTTTGCTTTTACTGTCTGTTTCGTGTTTGTGTGTGTTTGAGCTTGAAATTTATTATTTCTCTGGATTGGTAGGTAATAAAATTCATATTTCATAATCAAAATTTGTTGCCGCCAAATGCAGGGCTTCAAAGGAGGTTAGCTAATTCACCTCCTTTTGGCTGGGCATAACAATGTTAAACATATTATTTAAAGAAAATGCGCACCACCTGGCAAATATTTTACTCACAGATAAATTTTCCAGTATTTCCAGTTACTTATAGATTATTAAATACACAATGGAATAACTTTTGAAAATCTCAATTGTAAAAGATCTCCTGCTCTTTTGGACCTATTCCCATTAAATTGCTGACTATCCATATTCCCTTCCTGGCTATTGTGTGATCTGATGTACTTAAGATTTTCTGTTCTCAAGTACTGATCCTGTTTCCTTTAATTTTGCTATGCTCAACCCATCATCAAAGGAAGAATCCTTGATTAATTCATCCTTATAAATTTCTGTTTCAGTTCCAAAATCTCATCTCTCCCCAAAGGCTTTGAATATACTGTCACCTCCTAACTCCATGCCCCTCTTTCCTGAAGCTTCATGTTTCAATCCTTTTGATCAGGTTTCCACCCCACCACAGCATCCAAATGACGATTGCCAGAACATAAAAAATAAAAGCAGCAGTGGGCCATTTGGACCAATGGACATGATGAACATTCAACAAGATTGTGGATAATGTGGTTTGAGGGTAAATCTACATCTGACATGTAGGGGTCTTTTAAAGATCAGTTGATTAGAATGCAGGTCAGCAAGATTCCTGTGAAAATGAAGGACTTGAACGGCAGGATTCAGGACATTTGGATGGCAGGGGAAATTATCAGCTTAGTCAAAGAACAGGAAGCATACCTAAGGTCCAGGTAACTAAAAACAGACAAATGACTTGAAGAGTACAGAGAAAGTAGGACGGATCTCAAAGCGGTGTTACAAGGGTGAGAAAGGGCTGTGAAATATCCTTAGCCAGATGGATATTTAAGGAGAATCTCAAGATGTTTTACATATATATTAAGAACACAAGGGTAGCTAGGAAAACAGTAGGCACACACAAAGATAAATGAGGGTTTATGTGTGGAGCCAGGAAAAATGTGTGAGATCCTCAATGTGTACTTTACAACAGTATTCACCAAAGAGAGGGACGTGAGGGATATTGAAGTTGGTGAAAAGTGTGTGTGAATATTCTCAGGCAGGCAACACTATGAAGGAGAAATTATTGGGTGTCTTGAAATACATTAAGGTAGACAAGACTCCAGAGCCAGACAAGATATATCCCAGATTACTGTGGGAGGCAGGGAAGGAAATAATATAGGATTTAATGATATCTTTGTATCGTCTTTGGCCTCAGGCAAAGCTCCACAGGATTAGAGAATTGCCAAAGTTGTTCTTTTATTTAAGAAGGGAAACAGCTGATCCAGGTAATTACAGGTCAGTGAGCCTGATGTCAGTGGTGGGGAAACTGTTGAACATAGCGAGACAGGATTTATTCACATTTGGAAGCGAATGGACCTGTAAGTGATGGGCAGTAGGGAAGGTCATCTGTCACCAATTTGATTGAGTTTTTTGAGGAGGTGACAAGAATGGTTGATGAAGGAAGGACAGTGGATGTTGTCTACGTGAACTTTAGTAAGGACACGATAAGGTATCTCATGGCAGGCTGGTACAGAAAGAAGAGACTCATGGGATCCAGGGTGAGCTGGCTTGTTGAATACAAAACTGGGTTGGTTATAAAAGGCAGAGAGTAGTGATGGAAGGGTACTTTTTGGAATGGAGGTCATTAACTAATGGTGTTCTGCAGGGATCAGTGCTGGGACCTATGTTTTAATAATCTATATAGATGACCTAGAGGAAAATGTAAGTGGTCTGATTAGTAAGTTTGCAGATGACACCAAAATTAGCAGAGTTGCAGACAATAAAGAGGATTGTCAACGAATACAGCAGGATATCAGTGGATTGCAGATATAGGCAGAGAAATGGTAGATGGAGTTTAATCTGGATAAGTGTCAGGTGATACATCTTAGAAGCTCAAATTCAGGTGAAAATTGTACAATAAATGGCAGAACCCTTTAGAGCATTGACATACAGAGGGATTTAAGCATACAGGTCCACAGATCACTGAAGCTGGCAACACAGGTGAATAAGGTGGTCATAAGGCATACAGCACACTTGCCTTCATCAGCCGGGGCATCGAATATAACAGCTGGCAAGTTATGTTTCAGTTGTACAAAGCTTTGGCCAGGTCAAATTTGGAATATTGTGTGCACTTCTGGTTGCCACACTACTGGAGGATGTGGATACTTTGGAGAGAGCGCAGAGAAGTTGTACCAAGATGTTTCCTGGTCTGGAGGATTTTAGTTGAGAAGAGGTCGGATAAACTCAAATTGTTTTCACTGGAAAGACAGAGGCTGAGGGCCGACCTGATAGAGATGTACAAAATTATGAGGGATAGATAGGTTGGATAGTCAGATGCTCTTTCACAGGGTGGAAAGGTCAACTACAATAGGGCACAGGTTCAAGGTGAGAGAGGGAAAAGTTTAGGGGAGAAGTACAGGGAAAGTTTTTCACACAGAGGGTGGTGGATGCCTGGAATGCACTGCCAGTGGAGGGGGTGGAAGCAGGCATGTTAGCAATGCTTAAGGCATATCTTCATAGACTCATGAACAGGAGGTGAACAGAGAGATAGAAACTGCGCATGGGCAATAAGTAGCGGGATTAAATAAGATTTAGGAATCGGTGCAGGCTTGGTGGGCTGAAGAGCCTGATCATGTGCTGCAATGAATTGAACTGAAATAATTTTCTGCCTCAACTCTATCTTTGTGTGTTATTGCAAAATTATTTAATTCCCTTAGATTCCCAAAAGCTACAGCCCTCTCTCTTGAATATATTCAATAACTGTTTGCTCTCTGATTAGAGAACTCCAAAGATTCACAAATATTTGATTAAAGAAATTTCTCCTCATTTCAGTGCAATATGGCTGACTCAGAGTGGCACAGTGGCTCAGTGGTTAGCACTGCTGCCTTACAGTGCCAGGGACCTGGGTTCAATTCCAGCCTTGGACAACTCTCTGTGTAGAGTTTACACATTCTTCCTGTGTCTGTGTGGGTTTTCTCTGGGTGTGTCAGTTTCCTCACACAGTCCAAAGATGTACAGGTTAGATGGATTGACAATGTTAAATTGTCCCTGGTGTTAGGGATGCTCAGTTTAGGTGGATTAGCCATGGCAAATGCTGGGTTAGGGGGTTTGGGCCTGTGTGGAATGCACTTCAGAGGGGCAATGTGGACTGAATTGGCTAAATGGACTATTTCCACACATTAGGGATTCTTTATTCTGAGGCTGTTTACCCTCTTCTATATTTCCCAACTAGGAGGAACATTTTCACAGCATCTACTCTGTAAAGTCTCTTAAGAATTTTCTGTGTGTCAATTAGATTCTTTTAAAGAATTTCACTCTATCCAATTGCTCCTTACCAATCAATCCCTTCTCCTAGAAACTAGTCTATTATAATCTTGCTGCACTCAATCTCGGGAAAGTATGCCCTTCTTTGAGTTAACATGGCACTCGTCTCTCCAGGTATGAGTTTACCAATGCCTTGTACGAGTCAAAGTCGTAAGTGATATCCTGTGTGACTGTGACAATGGTAAAGTATCCCTCTATGTCCTTCTCATCTTGCTGTCTGCATTTGACATATTTGATGACACCATCCTCTTTAATGACTCTCCACTCTGATATTCCTGCTGTATCTATCTTGCTGTAGTCAGGGCATCATTTCAAAGTCTTCTTTTCCTATTCCTATACCATTGCCTCTGGCAGTCCTCCAGGAACCTATCTTTGGCTCCCTCCTTTTTTGTCATCTACATGTTGCCCCTTGGTGTCATATAAAAATTCAACACATATCCTAGTGACACCCAGCTCTGCCTCACCACCACCTCCATGGACCTTTCCACTGTCTATAAACTATTGGACTGCTGGTCCAATATTGAGTACTCGATAAAAAATTTCCTCTCATATTAAATATTGGAAAGACCAAAATTATTATCTTTAGTCTCCACCACAAACACTCCAGCCCTCTTCCTGAGAATGAGTTGAGGCTGAGTCAGAATGCCCACAAACTTGGTGTCATAGTTAATCCTGAGATAAGCTAACTGTCACATAATCCTGTGAACATTAAGACCACCTACTTCCACCTAAATAACATTATACTCCTGTATCAGCTCATCTCTTTTAAACCCTTATCAATGCATTTGTTACTTCTGTATCTATATATTCCAACAGATTATTTCCATTTACTATGTGTCTAATCTTGAGAGCATCTAAAATGCAGCTGTTGAATCCCAATTTACACCATGCCTCATTCACCCAGCATCCATGTGCCTAGACTGGTCAATGTTCCGATTTTAAAGTTCTCATCTCTTTTTGAAAATCCCTCATGATCTCACCTCTCCCTCTCTCTGTAATCTTCAGCAACTTTACAATCCTTCAAGATATCTACACTTTCATTTTTCCTTTATTCATTTACGGCATGACAGTGCCATTTTTAGACAGCATTTATTGTCCATCCCTTATTGCCCAGAGGGCTGTTGAAAGTCAACCACGTTGCTGTGGGTCTAGAGTCACATGTAGGCCAGACCAGGCAAGTATGGCAGTTTCCTTCCCTAAAGGACATTAGTGAACCACATGGGTTTTTCCCAACAATTGGCAACGGATTCATGGTTATTACTAGGTTCTTAATTCTAGATATTTATTGAATTCAAATTCCACCATCTGCGGTGGCGGGATTTGAACCCAGAACGTTATCTTGGTTGACAGATTAACACTCCTGCAATAATATCACTAGGCCATTGCTTCCCTTTCTTCTATTCTAGCCTCTTGGACAACTCCATTGTTAATCATTGCACTTGTTAATCATTGCTCCATTCGTGGCCTCTAACCTCTGGAACGCTCTTCAACTCACTTCCTTCCTTTAAAACATTCCTTAAAAACAACTTTTTTGACCAAGCCTTTGGTCATCTGCCCTACCATCTCCTTATGAGTCTCAATGTTAAATTTTGCTTGATAATGCTCTTTTAAAACACCTTGTACGTTTTAAAATATTAAATGTATTATAAATATACAATTGGTGTTGTTGATGCGACAGTAACATTTGTTTCTCACTACTGTCTTATACTCCATTGCAAAGTTTGGATGAGACCCATAATTGATTTAAATCAAGCCTCTAAGTATAGAACACTCAGGACAAGTTACGCACCTAAGCTCGATATGAACAAAATCCACTTCAGCACTTGGTTTCCTGCCAGTTCTGATTCAGGTACAGGCCAGTATGACCTGATAAGAGGCTCAAAAACAGAGCAATGAATGCTAGAGTTTGGACAGCTATATGCTGCCTACCCCCGAACCCACACATCCCCAGGTTTGCACATGATCCAACATGATGACATCAGGTCATCAAATAAGTGTCATCACAATGGGCTCCAATGACACAAAATTCCGATAATTACTGAAATCAGTAGCTTTCAAGTCATTTTTACTTTTTTCACTCATGCAATGTGAGCCTTTCTGGCTAGGCCAGCATTTATTGCCCATCCGTAATTGCCAGAATGGCAGTTAAGAATCAACAACATTGCTGTGAGTCTGGAGTTACATATAGGCCAGACAAGGTAAAGATGACCAATTTCCTTCCCTAAAGGGTATTATTGAACCAGACGGGGTTTTCAGACAATTGACAATGGTTTCATGGTCACCATCAGACCCTTAAGTCCAGGTCCTTTATTGAATTCTAATTCTACCATTTATCTTGGCGGGATTTGAACCTGAAAACTGAACTGTGGATGCTGGAAATCAGAAACAAAAGCAGAAATTTGTGCAGTCACTCAGCAAGTCTGGCAGCATCTGTGGAATGAAAGCAGAGTTTACGTTTCGAGTCCAGTGACCCTTCTTCAGAACACTTCAACACACCACTGTATTCCCTGGCCAACATCTCTGTCTCACACTTGCTGCAGTACTCCAGTGAAGCTCAGTGCAAGCTGGAAAGGGCACCTCATTTTCCATTTGGGAACTCTGCAGCCTTTGGACTCAATATCAAATTCAATAATTTTAAGGCTTAAGCACCTTTCCCCATGTCTTTCCATCCCCACACATGTGGGCTGCTACCACACACAACCAATTGTCAGCTACTAATAGTCCCTATTTGCAGCTATTTATTCTCCTAAACTGACCTTTAACATGTCTTTGAGATAGTAGGAACTGCAGATGCTGGAGAATCTGAGATAATAAGGTGTAGAGCTGGATGAACGCAGCAGGCCAAGCAGCATCATAGGAGCAGGAAGGCTGACGTTTCAGGCCTAAATGTCCTTTGTCTGTCTATCCGTTTTGCTCTCTCTTTGAGCTCTATTTCCACGTATTGTTTACTCCTAACCCCTTCTCCCACCTTATCATCTACATAAATACAACCTTTTCTGTGCTTCTGTCAGTTCTAAAGCAGGGTCACTGAAATCAAAATGTTAACTCTGCTTTGCCTCCATAGATGCTGCCAGACCTGCTCAGTTTCTCCAGAAATTTCTGTTTTACTTTGGGATTTGAACCTGGATGCCCAGAATATTAACTGAATTTCTGAATTAATAGCTTAGCACTAATGTCACTAGGCCATTGCCTTCCCTATTGACTAATTATTTGCTCTATTGTGTAAAACCAATTGCTACTGATTAATTGTTGAGGTAGGTGCTGCCACATTGACTAGTCTAGGTCAGACAGCACATGGATGCTGGGTGAGTGAGGCATGGTGTAGGTTGGGATTCAAACAGCAGCATTTTAGACCCCGCTTCCAAACTTACTTGAAAAGCCTGTTCAATTAGGGATAGTAGAGAATGAACTAATAGTGAGTCTTAACAAGAAGAAACATTTTTGTTAACAACCACATGTAGTTTATTGGATGATAGAAATTTGGTGCACTCACATTGGCTATTTAGTCATAATTATTAACATTATCAGGAGCCAGGGATGACACATCTGATCCTATTGGGATGGAAAGGTTGTCCTTCTCCTTTTAGGAATTCTCTGCAATTCTTCCTGCTTACTGCTTCCAGTGCAATTTAAATAGATTTCCCAAAGTCATATCTTCCCTAGACTGTAATAATTCTGACAAGGACTCATCTAATTCCAACACAATCTGCCACTTGTGATTTTTGATTTAAGATCTCCATTGTGTCAATTTTACACTAATCTAATGAAGTTATTAATGGAATTATCCATGATTCCCTTTAATGCTAAACTCCTTAACTATACTTGTTTTTTCAACAATTTTGTTTGTATTTAGTTTGAAATAAATATTAAAAGCTGTTAAAAACTTCTCAAAAGTATCTGTGCCTTCTTTTACATCATCTTTTTTTCCCATTGGCTCGAGTACCTATTGAACACAATAATGTATTTATTTCTTCATCTTGAAATTCAACATATTATTTTTAAGTGATCGTATATGATGTCAAACCTATTTTCTGTTTGCTTCTCCTCTGAAATTGAATTTTTGAAATATTATTGTTTGTCCTCTCATTTTTACTCAATGTGATTATTTATTCTTAATACTTTAAGGCTGATCTAAATTTGTAGAATCATAATGATTTTTGAAATCTGCCAGCTTTTAAGTACTTGATTTTTCCATAGTTCACCGCTGTTTAAGCATTTCTTCAAGCTTCTAAGCTCTTTATTATAGACATGGTGTTGCATGGCTTCAACTTTTACTTATTTTAAGTTTTAAATTCTGTTAAGTAGCATGTTGTACATCTGTACTACTTACCAAGGGCCTTCCTGCCTCTTTTGTTATTAAAATGGAGAATCCCTGCCCCTTATGTACAGAATGAAGTTTTTCTCATCCTCTGCAACCGAGATTGAGTTTTGCCACTTCTTCGTGGGCAAAAGGAACACTCTCCCACCTTTCAAGGCCTAATACGTAACGCATGACCGTCTCCAATTTTTCAAATAACCTTCTGTGCCTGTTGCCTTAGTGAATCTTACCAATAACTCATGCTGCTTAAGTTATGTATCACTGATGTTAGCAGCACTGTATACTATCTATAAGATTGTATTGTAGAAATTACCAAAGATCCTTAGACAGCACCTTTCAAACATATGCCCACTTCCATGTAGAAGCCTGAGGGCAGCAGGTACATGGGAACACCACCACCTGCAAGTTCCTCCACAAGCCACTCACTGTCCTGATTTGGAAACATATTGCTCTTCCTTCCGTGTCACTGGCTCAAAATCCTGGAATTCCCTCTCTAATGGTACTGTGGATTTACCTACAGCACATGGACAGGGAGGTTAGTGAAGGCAGCTCACCACTACACTCTTAATAGCAAATAGGAAAGGACAATAAATGCTGGCCAGCCAGTGATGTTTGAATTCCATGAGTGAATTAAAAAAATTGTCGGAAGAACTTACTATGTTGGGGCATTTATAATCAGGGATGAGAAACTAGCCCTGATAACAACTGCAAGCTTGGTGGACACTGACAGAAAGGGTTTTGGGTTGGCAAGTAACCTACAATTTGCTGTTTTTTTATGGGCAACTATGAATTGATCATAATATATTTTACTTGGTGTGAATAAAGGCTGAGACAAAGCAGACAGTACACTTCTGTATCAATTTCCCACACCCCATTAAAAAATATAAAATTCACACCAGAATCTTCCTCGTATTGAGACTGCCGGTTGCCATCCATCCGTGCGGTTTCCTGTTTCCTTCTACATAATGCACTCCCATCTTTATCATTCTCTCATAACCTTCTCTCTGCTTCAAAAGACTTGTATTGTTGAGCAATGCATTCTGTACCATTTTGGCTCAACACATGACTGTGATAACTCTTCCTGATTATCTCCAAATATTCCAAACACTGAACTCAGATTATAGCAGTCAGTCTCACTAGACTGTTGAATTTGAATTGAGAGAGCTGAATCTCTCATGACAGCAATAGATTAGACTGTTCTAATGATTACATAGTCTTCTTGCCTCCCATCACTATATTTGTAAATGGGATTTTTATGTTATTTGAATGCCTATGATTTTTGTAAATGATTATTATCACGATAAAATCTGCTTCCCTTTTCTAAGATCTAGCTATTCTGCAGTTTAAAACTATCAAAGATATTTTGTGATTGTTAGGAAATTCTGTGTGATTTCTATAAAATAAATCTTGAAAAACTAGATTACGATTTTTTTTTCCAAAAGGACCTTAAATACAGCTGGTTGTGAATTGTTCCAACATCACCGTCATCTTCCTTGAATACATTTACTTAAAATAGCTGAAATAATTATTCCAAGGCTGAAATATGTAAAACAGAATGATATGGTTTTACTTCTGATTATATCAAAATTCAAGCCAATCAAAGACAGCACAAAGCATTTTAAAATAGAATATTTTTACAGAATGAGTTCAAACAACATTACTCAGGTTTGTATTAAATTCTCGTTGTATTTAATTACTATGATTTTGCAGAAGCTAGTTTGAGCTGGTTTGGTTGGACACTGCATTAAAATTTAGTGTTATTACTCATTTGAAACAAGTCTTCTTCCTGCTTACTTGGAAATCAGATTGACTTGCTATTTCAGTACAATTGGCCTAGACACAATAAATCCAAAGCTATGACCTGTGGATGTGGAGCCAGATCATGTTCCAGCTGGCATGAGAGAGCAGCCAACCAGTAGGTGATGGTTTCACTAATGGGTTATCTTCAAGAATCAACTCATATTTAATAGAAGCACTGGAGAGAGAAGGAATGAAGGCAGAACTCCCATGGTTTCTCCATACTGCTGAGAACAAGTAACATTGACACTGATGGAGTTCAAATCTCAATGGTTGTATTTAGCCAAACTGAGTGGAAAGGGTCGGGGAAGATACCCAGACTAACCTAATTTAAGGTGCTTTAGTGAGACATTTTACTGGAGAAGAGGTTTCTTCTCTTACTGCTGAAAGGGCTTTAATAAGGATCAAATTTCCAGTCAGGTATTGCTGGTGTACTTATTGCTCTCTCTCTGCTTTCAGACTGTTAGATGACACCTGCTAACAACAGATTGGTTTGGCAGATTTCAGCGTATGATGTTGATTTTTTTTTTCTTCACCATCTGTCCAGATGAAGGTGTTGTGCAGGTCAGTGTGTGTTGGCAGGCTAATGATGAGCTTTAAATAAAGACAACCACTCAGCTGTCCTTAAATACATATTATATATATATATTCAAATAACAATTAACAGACATTTCTGCTTTTGATGTTAGATGGGTTTTAAATATAGGTTTGCAGGTTAACCCTATCACTGCTACATGTGGTGTCCTGTACAAAAAAAAAGACAACATTATCTATGGAAATGACATGCAGGGTTGGGGGCAGTGGAGCGGGGTGGAATAGACCATCTGTACAGCTGTAATGCAGGAAATTCAAACGCTCTGAGGCGACTCAAGCAGCATTCCTTAATTTATGCTATTCTTGGGCTAAGTGGAGGCTTATGCTTTATGTAATGGTGCAGTACAACCATTCCAATCCTCAAAAGGTTTGGTGCAGGCAAAAGTCACAATAAAATGGCAGATGGCCATATTTGCCACTAATGAGCTTACATGAAATATCTGCTTTTATAATCTATCATTTATTCCCTCATTTGTTAATTAATTCATCATGGGCCATTAAGTTTTCTTTGATGCTTTCTTAAATTTATATTCTTAAAATAACAGGACCTGGTCCAAGTCTCTCAACTTTTGATTTTCCCCAGCAAAAATATTTTTCCAATCATTTTTGATTGCTGAGAAAAGATAGTGAAGAATTCAAGTGCTATAAAAGAAATCTTCTCCAGAGTGATAATTATTAGCTGTTCAACTGGTGTTGCTCATATTTATACAGCCGAAGACTGGCAGCTAAAATTCAGCAGAAGAGGAAAATGAATAGATATCATTGTTTGCAATGTTGAAAGGTGAGTGTTTATTTTATCGCATAACTTTTTTATTTATTAGTAATGAAGAAAGAAATTGTTGCTAGGTTACAGAAGCTACATTTTTTTGGCAATGGACAGACTTATCAATATCAGCTTGTGTGTTGACTTGTCACTAATCTTTGGTTGATAACGCAATAATTGAAATGCAGTCCACCAAATACTTACCACCAATCTCATGTATTTGCTCTGTGGATTTATAGCTACAGCCTAGAAATTACAGCTGCAGTGTTTGATACACAAGTATTTAAACTGTGTTTTTAACCTGTCTGTGTTCATTTTAAATGGGTTAAATAGCAGAGGTATTCTGAATTTGTCTGTGGGATTTCTCCACAGCAATTTCTTAGCATATTGGATATTTACTGATGTCCTAGAAAAAAAATTACACCAACAAGAATCAAACCTGAATTCAAAACCATATGCCCCTACTGTCAGTTCATTCCAAACACTTGAATTTCACAACACTTTCTGTTGCATAATTTTAACTTAGCATTCTTTCCTATTCTTGTGTCAGTTATTCAACAATCTTAAGCCATGTTAGTGGCCAATTTTTCCATAACAACAAAAGAATGCATCCAAGGAGCATGCACTTTACATTAACAGAGGTAGAAATTGATTTGTTGTTACCCAGTTTGGGCAATAAATCATCTGCCGTTTTACAGTGGGACACTCCATGCCAAAAGTACGTTGGAACCAAAGCATAATACTAGAACATAAGAACTAGTAGGAGTAGGCAATTATACCCTCCAGCCTGCTCCATTAGAACTAGAATATCCTTTATGTCATGTGTACTCAAGTATGGAAGTACAGGAGTACAGTGAAAAGTTTACACTGTAACCCCATATACCTAGGTACAGATCTTAGATACAAAATACAGAAATAAAGGGAAAATAAAAGGAAAAAAATTACATTACTTACAGTTGTTCATAGTATAAGTTAGAAAAATGAAAATAAAGTTTAAAAGATAAGCATTACAGTCTTTCCATAAAGGGCCTGCAGTGGATCAGCGCAGGACGCTTCCACACATGGTCTGCCTCGGCTCGCAAGCTGCTGACCCGCTTCAGTCCCCAGTCCAACAACCATTCCCGCTCCGCTCGATCCTCCAGCCCACTGGCCATCCCCGCCCCACTCGGTCCTCCAGACCCCTGCCGGTCCCGGCTCCACTCGATCCTCCAGCCCCCTCCCCATCCCTGCTCTGCTCGATCCTCCAGCCCCCTGCCTGTTCCACTCTGCTCGATCCTCCAGCCCCCTGCCCAACCCTGCTCTGCTCGATCCTCCAGCCCCCTGCCCGTCCCGGCTCCACTCGATCCTCCAGCCGCCTGCCCGTCCCTGCTCTGCTTGATCCTCCAGCCCCCTGCCCGTCCCGGCTCCGCTCGATCCTCCAGCCCCCTGCCCGTCCCGGCTCCGCTCGATCCTCCAGCCCCTGCCCATCCCTGCTCTGCTTGATCCTCCAGCCCCCTGCCCATCCTGGCTCTGCTTGATCCTCCAGCCCTCTGACCGTCCTGGCTCTGCTCGATCCTCCAGCCATCCCCGCTCCACTCGATCCTCCTGCCCACTGGCCGTCCCTGCTCCGCTCGATCCTCCAGCCCCCTGTCCATCGCGGCTCCGCTTGGTCCTCCAGCCCCCTGACCGTCTCCACTCCGCTCGATCCTCCAGCCCCCTGACCGTCCCCGCTCTGCTTGACCTCCAGCCCACTGCCCGTCCCCGGTCCGCTCGATCCTCCAGCCCACTGGCCGTCACCACCCCACTTGAGCCTCCAGCCAACTGTCCATTCCTGCCCTGCTCGTCCTCCAGCCCGCTGGCCATCCCTGCTTCTCTTGGGGCCCGCTGGCCATCGCAGATCTTCTTGGGCCTCCAGCCTGCTCTCCCTCAGGAGAGAACACCAAGAGGGGAAGAAGGTGAATAAAAGAAGAAAACAGGAAATAGACAGAAGGGGTGGAGGAGCTCCAGTTGGAGCTTTCTACTCCATTGCCATCTTGTCCAGACCATTATTTAATACGATCATGGCTTATCTCATTGCTGCCTCAACTCCAAAGTCCTGTCCGCTCCAATAACCCTTTAACCTATTACTCATTAAAAATCTCCTGTTTAAATGTATTCAGTATCCCACCATCCGTCGCACTCTGGGGAGGGAATATTCACAGATACATCACCCTTTGGGAGAAGTAATTCCTCCTCATCTCTGTTTTAAATCTGCCACCCCTTGGTCCAAAGCTATGTCCTCTTGTTCTAGACTGCTCGACATGTGGAATCATCTGCTCTCCAATTAATATGTTAATCCCCTTGAACCTTTTAATTTGATCTCCTCCCATCCTTTTAAACTGCAGCAAGTATTGGCCTGAACTGCTCAATCTCTCCTCATAAGGCAAGCCTTTCATCCTTAGAATTAATCGCGTGAATCTTCTCTGAATTGTCTCCAATGCAATTACATCCTCTCTCAAGTAAGGGGACAAAAACTGCACATATTACTCTAGATGTGGTCTTACCAATATATTTGACAATTGCAACAACACTTCACTGCTTTCATACTTCATTCCATTAGCTTTAAATGCCAAAATTCCACTTGCCCTCCTTACTACCAGTTGTACCTGCATACTAACTTTCTGTGGCTCATACACAAGAACAGTTAAGAATAAACATGACAACTATCACCTTAATTGAAACACTCAAGTGTTCTTTGCTTCTTCCTGAAATAAAAGGCACAAGTTTGTAAATGGGGACCAAGTGCTTGAATTCGGAAATTGATGCCTGCATGTTTAGTGTGAGCACTGTTACACTTGCCCAGAAACGTCATGGCCTGAAAACTCAGGATGCATGCTGACAATGATATTTAATAAGATTTCCATCATTAAGATAACCTCTGAATAGATGTTTTGACTGGTTTGGTTGAGTTCAGAATGCTGTTCATCCCAAATAGCTGTTGATAGGCTGCAGTTTTCACTTAGGACATGTTGTAGTATGAGGAATGATCGGATTGTTGCTGGTTTAACCACTGAGGCTGTTACACCAGAGAGAACAGCACCAGCTAATGTGAGCATGGCAGCGCAGACCTGCAGGCAGTTAAACCAGTGGGCAAAGCATAAAAAGCATTAAAGCATGTGGGTGTTTTGCAACAGGATGTCTCACCTCAACATGATAAAGGTGCGGAGTATGAGGAGGCTGTATGTCGTCAGGCAGTGAGTCATTGACCTGTGTCACCAGCAGGGTTAGGAAAAACCAAACACTAGGACATACACAGTGACTCTGAAGACAAGGCTGGCTTCCAATGTCACAGGTTCATTCCAGGCTGCAACAGGAGAAATAAGAAATATCAGTCGGTTTGTGGTTCATACAGCCATCAAGCAAATTACAATTCTCTCTTTGCAAGGAAAGAACAATGCATCACCTTTGTAAGGCATACTGCTGACCAGTAGGACAGAACTGTCAGATCTTCTCGTTTTGCTGGCTTTCCACAGGAATGAGGTCTCCTTCACTCCATACATATTGCCTGGAATTCTCCCCTTCAGGAATCCGCCATATTTTATAACAGGCAGGGAATGTAATATGAACAGAAGCAGTTAATAATTTAGGACAATAATAATAATTTAGTAAATAATCTGGAAGTAGTCAAGATAATTTCTTATCCTGTTAATGAAATTCAAGGAGCAGAAAAAAGATTAAAATCATTTAAAAGAAACAAGAAAATGTAACTGTATGCTGCATAAAAATAGCATAATGCCAATTAGACATGCCTGGAATTAAAAGCTTGTCTCATGTAATGGTGAATGAAACTACCACCAATTGTAAAAAACTGATGTGGTTCTGTAATCTCCATTAGGGAAGAAAATCCTACTATCTTCACTTGGTCTAGCCAAGTGTGAGTCCAGATCCGCAGCAATGTGGTTGGCTCTTAATTGCTCTCTGAAATAGCCTACAGGCATTCAGGTCAAGGGTATTTTGTGATGGCGAACAACTGCTGACCTTGCCAGCAATGCTCACATCTCATATTCTTTTCATTTCCTGTAATATGGTTTGTGTTACATTATGAAGTCAGCTGATGAAAAATCACAAAGTGGCAGGCTACTTTCAGATGAAGAATGTCATTTGGTCCACCTCAGTTCACCTTCCATGAAAGACCTTTGGGTTATGCCCAGCAGTCTTGTGAGCCTGGCCTAAGGGAAAGCCTTTAGATCTCACTCCTTTTGGGGAAAGTCAACAATGGAATTAAGGCATTTTTGGATGAACAATTGTGTTTTGACATTTTAAAATAAGACTAAAATTCATATAGATGCAAATGATGAGGAAATAAAGAGCTTATTTCCTTCAAGGCAGGCTTCCCATTGAAAACAAAGCTATAATATGATTTTCTTGTTTTTGAGACTTATTGCCAACAGTTTCAGTTCTCCAACATCTCTGATCATTGTTTTTTTTTTGTTCACAATTCATTGGCATTTGCAGTGACTTCTCAAACTACGCAAGATGGAAATTTCAGTCTGGTTAAAAAAAAGTATTCTGAAGTCTTTACTTTCTGTTGTCTCGGTCTTTCAGTGGCTTTTGTAGAATTGGATAAGCTAAAAACAGGACAGAAGCATGGAAGAGATACAAAGTGTGGTTCCCTGTTATCTCATCAAAGTAAGGCAGGTTACACAACGATAACTCACCAACTCTCCTCTCTCCTTGTCGATGTTGGCTTTCTTGCTTTCTCTAAAACTTGAATCAATCCCATGTCTGCACAGGTACATGGTTTAATGGCCAACACTTAACATGCCAACATATTTCAGTGGCTTTTTTAATATTGGAGGAAGTTGAGCCACCCACTGGTATCAGCCTCCTCCCGATAAGTGGTTAATAAAGTGCTTTAATGAGTGTTATCGCATAACACTACTACAAGGCACTTTGCATTCTGGATAATAGTGGTGTTGGTTCCTGATGGCATAGCAAACAAGCTCATCTTCAAGTCACCAATTTCTTGGCAGAAGGAAGCACAAATAAACTTCAGCGCAGTTCTACGGCTTTGTAGTACAATTCTGATGAGAAAAACAGGAACAAGTATGATGAAGAGCCACATAGAGGTAAGGCATAAATGAGAGGTATAGAGTAACAGAGATCCTTGAGTGTATTACAAGGTAGTGTTTTACAAGGTTGTAACACGATCAACGGGATACAGACAATATCAAAAATTGAAAGATCAGATCTTGTTAAAGCCGATTAACACACATAAAACTATCTGCTTTTTTTTTAACAGGCAAAGTATTTCTTTTTGAGAGGGGAAAAAGATTAAAATCAGATGTATTAATTGCTCACCCACATTAGCTGTGTTACAGAAGCTTATTGATGCATAACCTAACTTGTACGACACCAGTTGTTGTTTTGTGTGTGCCAGAACAATTCATGCATGGAGTTTAGTTACAAAGACATTACTGAGACAAGCTTTCTATCTGATTTCAGTATAGTTACCTGGACAATGCCTCATAAAGTATTGTGCAGAAACTAGAATTGAAGTGATAAGTTTCTGAAATGAATATCTAACTGTTCTTTGTATTATGAATGTACATTGATGCTATATTGCAATGAGAGCTGGAGACAATAAGCAGTGTTGACAAAATAATCAAATTAATGCAAAGAAAAACATTATTTAATTTGGGGTTGTTATTTGGTTTTATTCCATAAACATGTTTTAACTGATTTTTAACGAGAGGTTAAAAAGAAAAGGCGCAGGTCAAAATGCAGAAGTAAATGAATGAGAAAAGAGATGCATAACAGGCATGGATAGAGGGAGAAAGAAACTTAGACTGAATATCATTAGGACAAATGATATGGCACAGCGTGAATCTCACAGTAAATCCAGCACATTCTGCACCGATTGCAAGTAACATGCTTTTCTGCAATATTGTACAAAAGACCCTAAGACACTGTGAAAATAACAATTGCAGCTGATCCGAGTGATCATAAATCATCTGCCACAACAAATCACTTGTCTTAAATATCATTAATGTAGGAATCAGCAGACCACAGGATGCTATACATGAAGGACAAAAAGTTAAACTGACAGCATTTGTGACCTATCTCCTCAGAATGATTTGTGGTGATGCACAGTTAGATTTATTATACATCACAAAAATTGCAGCTTCCTGGATCACAGGCACTCTTGTTGAACGTCCAAGCAAATCAGGTTCTGGATAGATGCTGAATGACATGCTACTTTCTCTGCTCTCACCCAGAAAGTCTTAACCAGCTATCTGAAAGTCTATATGTGAAACTCAAAGAAACATACCTGCAGACAATCAACACCAAGGATGGGCCCAAAAAGCAGAAAATTCCACTCATTTACTTAAAAGAGGAAGCATCTGAATGTGTGATAAAATTGGGGAGCAAAAAAGGGAATGAAGCATATATTTTAAATTATCAAAATAAAAGCAAGTGTCACAGAACAGAATGAGATAAGATGTGTTCAGGTGACTTCAGAACGATAAGGCCAAAATCTGAGACATATCTATTGATGAAATCAAATGAAGGACTTCAGGATTTTAAAAAAATGTTCAAAACAACAATGTTACATAGCCACTTAATTTTGAAAAAGCAAACAGGTTGAACTCAGCTGTAAATAACAAATGTCCTTAAGGATGAGTTCATTGATGAGAAAAATTCCTTACACATTTGCATGTGAACTTGAAGGATATACTCAAGGAAGGCCAGTGTTTTCAACATTATTTCCATATCTAAAAAAAATGAAGAATATCTCTCATACTGCAGGAAAAGTCATTTTCCAGAAGTTTCCATGACCACCATCATCTGATTATCCACTGCAGGAACCTGCCTTACTGACAAAACTCAATCTGAGGTGTGAAAAAGGACGCCAGGCAATGCAGGTACGGACCTGCATAATCACGCCGTTAGACAGAATATTGCACTTCATCTTAACAGCTTTTATGAGTGTTCAGAAAAGATGGGATCCAGGTTTTATAATTGAACTGGGAGATATTAAATAGACTGGTATGCATAATAGGTCAGGAATCTTGTCTCGCTTGAGGTTGTATAATGTTTCAGCTTCTGATGTAACCTTAGCCATGCTCAATGACTTATTGATCTGGACTTTGGAACAGGTGTAAGCTGATCACTAATACTTCATTCAAATTTATGCTGAATGATTTGTGTCAAAAAACTAACATGGCATTGCTGCATTAATTATGGATTTATCCAATAAAATTAACAAATGAGTGAAAAAGTAATGGAGAGGTCTTGCAAAAAACATCAATTTAATTGACACTCGTAGTTCATTAAAAAATGCTGGCAAATTAAAAAGATAATTTTTATCATTTTAAGCAGTTATTTACATTATGTTTCAAAGATGAATATGACAGCACTACGATTTACTTGAAATGTGCATACAACACTATATGTAGGGAATGTATTGTTAACTGTAACCTAAATAACGAATATATTGAATGGACTATTCAATATTACTTACTGTAAACTGAGTTAATATGTTTCCCAAAAAACTAAGTCGTATCACCCAGTTTAGTAACCATGTGAACCAGAAGAAGGTTGGGCTGGAAGGAATGGGTCAATTGGAAACTATTTGTTCCTTTGTTTGTCCCAATTGCAATGTTTTTACATTGAAGGCTGGGCTAACACAGTTAACTAACAAATCAAAATATAGCAGGCAAATAACAAGCAAAATAAAATAATTAAAAGAAAGAATATCAATGTCATTGATGCTGATACATAATAGATAGGCCAGGAGTACAATAGGCTCCTTTACCTAGGAGGCTATTGTTATTCTCATTTAAACAGGTACATGGCTGGACAGGGTTGATCTTCTGCTGAATAAAGATTCCAGTAGAGCAGAAATACCACTGCTAAGAATTTTTAACTATTAAGAAGAATGCTGGTGAATCTCCAGATAGATGTGTGAGATGTGCAAGAAATGAGGAGGCAGCGAGTGAAGAAGCAGTAATTGATGGCCTGATCAGGAGTGTGGTTTCCGCAGAACTTTCTTCTTCCTGATGCTGAGTCCCACAAATTTTGTGAAGCTCATGGGTTTACTTCACATCCTCCACAGATAGCAGACCCTTGCCCAATGTTAATTAAGATCACTAGCAGCATAAGAGGCCCTTACACAGTCACTTAAAGATCTCAATTGGCACCTAGACAGAAGGCTTCTTGCTCCAGACTTAATCAGAGTGAGGTAGTAAAGCAGTGAGACAAACACTCTGACCCTTTGTGCCTGCTCACACAGCCAATTCTGACCTCCAAAGGGTCATTAAATTCCATCCATTGACTCCTTGATAAAGTACTGAGGCCTGTTGTTAGACACAACTTTCCAGCTTGTAAACGTTTTCAAGCTCTTTGAAACACGTTTGAACCTGAACTTAGGTCAGTCCAGCCGACATAGAGCATCTCAAAATGAAATGCCCAACTTAAGCTGATTTGAATGACCAGAGTAATCTCAGGTGAGATATTAAAACTGACGGTGTAGCATCCTCCACTGTGTGTCATGAAATTCATCTTCTGTTTTGACGTTTAGAATACTGTAGAAACAGCAGGTGCAAAGACAGTTAGCCTTCTTTCATGTTTGCTAAGAAAAATAGAAAGGTCATTACACACATAAACCTAACATATAGTACTGATATGAAAAGTGCCATATCTTTTCCTGCCCAAGACTGTTACGGTTGTCCTGGCATCATAAGCTGCAAAGGGCCAATGAGAACATATGAATTAAGAACAAAGGTAGGCCATTTGACACATCAAGGATCTCCCCCCACCTTTTTCAAATTGCAAGGATGGACAGAAGATTTGACATTGCCAACATCACTCACATTCTGAGATCAAATTAGTACCCAAATCTCCCACCAACCTCTTTGAAGTTAATCTTACTTCAAATGTTGTGTTAAAAGCAAAATGCATAAAATATGGAACAATTACAGGATAAAAATACCATTCAAGATAAGAAATTTAGGCTAGATGTGTAAAATTAAATAATTAATCCATTATTTTGGGCACTATGATTTTGTCACACCATAAAATCTTCTTCCATGATGTCAACTTAGAAGTTACCTCAAAAGCATTAAATTTGACCTGGGGACAACAGATGATTTCATATTCCCTGGAAGTTTTTCAATAAAATGTGATATTTAATTCCTTCTATTTTCCAAAATAACTGTACGGAATTAGCCACCAGAGTAGTCAATGCCATCAATGAGTTGGCTCATTTAACTGATTCTTTATACCTTTGCATTTATTGTCTGGATTAAGCAGCACCAACCATCTAACAATTAGAACATTGTATTGTGTTACTCAGGTTAGTTCACTTCAGAGAAAGGGCTGACAATATAATCATCTCCGTGGTAGTCAAACATTTATGGGTGTTGCATATTTGCAGAAGGTAAATGTAAAATAGTCAGTCACTAAACCAATTCACTGAAGGTGCATCCAAGCTATCATGAAACTGAATGACATATACTTGTTACACAATGAGCAACTTATTAGAAACAGTATCATGGCAAATTCCTTCTTGACTTAACTCTCCTCATTTACCAAATGCAGCAGAATTCATATTTGCTTCACAAAGAATCAATGGTTAATGAATGGTACGTGTTGTATGGCATGAATGTATTCACTACTTATGAAATTACCAATCTCCTCTTTTCCTCATTTCAGTTGAGGTTGAACAGTGATATCCTGTTGAAAAATTTTATTATGGATCATAACAAAAAGAACATCTGAAGGGATGGCTCCTCGTATTATAATCCCCCTTTGTTTCAGACATGTTCTTGAACAGTGGGACATATTATTACATTTGTACAATGAATCGCCAGTCTTTACTGCAAATAGTAAATTAATGATAACATAATTCAGCTCTGTAATTTCCCACCTCCAGCCAAACCATAGATATTTTTGTCAGTTGTTAATTACTGTCATATGGCTCTGACACATTTTTTTTAAATGACACAAACTGAAAGGTTTGAAGTCGGCTCCCACAGTGCTGTCTACAGACACCTGGTGCGGCGGCAAAGGTTCCTCAGGAAGGCAGAAGATAAAATGAATAACAAACAACATGGACTGAGACAGGCTAAGATAAAAGAGATCTAATCAGAATCATTTGCACCTTGATCACACAATACTCTGCTGTTAATTTTTTTTGAAACATAAGCCAAACAGAAAGCAATGAGATCCAGAGAGCAGAAAACCCTATGAGGAGCTCTATCTGCGCATTTAAAAGTGATCCTTCAGGTCTCTGAATTATAGATAACATTTATGTTATGAAATGGCCTGGGGAAACACTGAATAACATCCAATGAATACAATGGCATGCAGGACTATTTGGGGCTTAGTAACATGCCACTGTAATAGCATATATCTTTGACAATGTGAGCCAGCGCTGGTGAATATAGTTATGTCAAAAAGGAGTACCCAAGGGAAATGCAGAACATAAACCAAAAGTTTTACAGGTTTCACAACAATTCCATAGCAAAGGTTGAATATGTTGAATACGGAAAATATTCCATGATGATCCAACCACAATTTAACTTATGATGATGGGATCACATGAAATCCTGTCCACATTCCACAGCATCTTAGAAGCAAAAGTCTTAAGTCAGGGATCGCATTGCATTCTGGGATGTAAATACATATCAATTTTGGTTAATAATTATTGAGTTGATGAACATAAATCACTCACCAATCTGTGCTGAAGTAAGTTGACTAATTTTTCTGTACAGAACTGAGATTATTTCTTTATTATCGTCATAGCATTATAGTCAAAAATTGAATGAGCATCAGAAAATTGGTATGATTCATTTGAAGCTGGCTACAATTTCCAGCTTGTTTAAAACAAATGTATTCGTTGTTGACTTGGACCAAGTAAAGCCCACTTTTCAAGGCTGTGCAGTTTTCTTAACGTCCAAAAATGTAGGCAAGACAAATATATGCACATCACCAAATTAAAATGCACTGACTGCCATATTGTATGTGGACAAATGTAATCCGTGCAAAATTAAGATCTGCTACACTCATTTTCTTTTTGCTATGATTGCCCATGAAGTTGCACAATTATGTCTTGAAAGTGCACACATTTCTGTAGCAAGTGGCACCAGCGTCCATATTGGTGAGGGAATCGATGTTGCATTTATTGTCCACCAAAAGTAAGCAAGTTGGGCAGATTGTGCACCGTTAATCAGTGAGTGATGCTAACTTAACGCTAGCACTACTATCTTGGAGCTCAATGATCCAGCTAACATCTTCGATCATCACACAGAGCTGAACACCTCTTCAGTAGCAGTAAGGATGCCTCATGGGTTCTGGGTTTTCTTTAGTCACAAATGTGGAGAATGCACTTCTGTGACACCATCAAACATGGTGCATAGATGTAATGTGGAGAAACTATTGATTCAAATCAACGTGTTCAAGCTGTGAAAAGCTCCTTAATTTAAATTATTAAAGCTGGAGAAGTTATTTCAACTTTCCCAACAACTTGATGTTCTTTTGAAGGAGATTAAAACAATGTTAGAGGAAACAATGTTTTTGATCAACCAACTAAAATTTTGTAAAGCTGCTGTGTTTGGAGAAAAGAAAATTTTAGCGAAAAGAAGCATGCTGGAAGGAGAGTACAATACATACTCTGCCACAACAGATGGAACACTCATCTGATGAGTCAGTGGAGTCCAGGACAGGGATTTCTCTCTTCCTGAATGCTCCCTCACTTGCAACACACAAACCTCCATACTGACTGCTGCATGTCGATTTGGGCTGTGCATGAGACAGAAGAGTCATACAGGAGTTGTCTTGGGGGAGAAGAGCTCTCAGGGTATGGCCATATGGCTCAAGCAGTTGTTGGAGCAATTCTCTGACTTAAAACCCTGTGTGTGAGACTTCTACTATTGAATAAGGATATCATGACTGAAACCTCTCATCTGGCAAAGTACAGCTACAACCTTACAGAAGGATAATGATTGCATTACGAGGACAGTTAATCTGGATTATGAACAGTTATCTATCACGCTTTCTCCAGGCTGTCACATCTGTGATACCCACAACATTGTACCTGCAAATTTCAATCTAGACTTCAAGCTCATTTACCTTGTTTCAAAAAGTGTGTATTTACGTACTAAGTCCTCAGTATTGTGTTGAATGCCCCCTTTCTCATATTTGTCCTCTTATCTGCTGTGCCTGAAGTTAGATTCTTCAGTCTTTCCCTACTCTCTGTCCTATTACTTGTTCCAGAATCTTTCAAAACTTCTTCTGAGCAACCCCCTCACTTCGACCTTTTCCATAATTTTCCATGCAATTGGACATGCCATCCACCACCAATGTTTAGTTTAAATCCAGATTTTTAAAAATTGAATTTAAATTCCACAGTGGCAGGATTTGAACCCCGTGCCGAGAACATTACTTACATTTCTGGATTAATAGTGTAACAATAATATTACTAGGCCATAGCCTCCCCATGAAATGTAAGAGCACAAGATAAAGGAGCATGAGAGGGCCATTTGGCCTCAAACCTGCTCCACCAATGAACAAAATCACAACTAATCTAGTTGTGGCCACTTTCTTGCCTATACCCAATAACCCGCCTTGTTGATCTGTTCAACTTGCTTAAATATATTCAAATAATTCAACGTCCACTGTTATCTGGGGAAGAAACATTCAAAAATAACAAATCTCTGAGGCAAGAAATTCCTCCTTAACACAGTCTTAAATGAGACACTCCTTATCCTGAAACTGTAGCCTCTGGTTCTAGATTTCCTATAGGGAGAAAGATCCTCTCCATATCGATAAGATGACATCTCAGACATCTCATTTTTTAGCTTCAACAGTAAGAGGCAGAATCTGTTCAGTTTGTTTCCCATAAGACAACTCTTTCATCCCATGAAGCAGCAAAGCAAACTTTCTCTGAACTGCTTCCAATGTAAGAACATTTCTCCTTAAGTAAACAGACTAAAGTTGTAGAGTACTCTAGATTTGGTCTCAGTAATGTCCTATGTGAATCTACTTCCTTTCCACTTGGAAGAAAGGCCAACATTTCATTTGCTATCCTAATGACTTGCGAGATCCATGCTGACCTCCTGTGATTCGAGTACGAGGTTACCTAGATGTCATTCTACTGCAGCATTCTACATGGAGTCATACAGCATGCAAAAACACCCTTCGGTCCAACCAGTCCATGCCAACCATGTTCCCAAACTAAACTAGTCGTACCTGTCTGCATTTGGCCCATATCCCCCCAAAACCTTCCCGATTCATGTACTTATCCAAATGTCTTCTAAATGTTGTAATTGTACCTGCATCCACCACTTCCTCTGGCAGTTCATTCCACACACTAATCACTGTCTGTGTAAAAAAGTTGCCCCTCATGTCCTTTTTAAATCTTTCTTCTCCAACCTTAAAAATATGCCACGCAGTTTTGTATTCTCCCACCTTAGAGAAAAGACCTTTGCCATTCACCTCATCTATGCTGCTCATGATATTATAAACTTCTATAAAGGCAACCCCTCAACCTTCTGCACTCCAGTGAAAAAGGTCCCAGCCTATCACGTGGCTGACCAAACACGTGGATGAAGGTGGAGCAGTGGATGTGATGTACATGGATTTAAGTAAGGCATTTGATAAGGTTCCCCATGGTAGGCTCATGCAGAAGGTAAGGAGGCATGGGATAGGGAGAAATGTGGCAGATTGGATTCAGAATTTGCTGACCCTTAGAAGACAAAGAGTGGTAGTGGACGGAAAATATTCAACATGGTGGTCAGTTACGAGTGGTGTACCACAAGGATCTGTTCTGGGTCCTCTTCTATTTGTGATTTTTGTAAATGAAATGGATGAAGGAGTGGAAGGGTGGATTAGCAAGTTCATGAACGATACAAAGGTGGGTCACATTGTGGACAGTGCGGAGGGCTGTTCTAGGTTACAAAGGGACATTGATAGGATGCAGAGCTGGTCTGAGAAGTGGCAGATGGAGTTTAACCCTGAAAAGTGTGAGGTGATTCATCTTGGAAGGACAAACTTGAAAGCAGAATACAGGGTTAACGGAAAGATTCTTGGCAGTGTGGAGGAGCAGAGGGATCTTGGGGTTCATGTTCACAGTTCCCTGAGAGCTGCCACCCAGGTAGATAGAGTTGTTAAGAAGGCGTATGGTGTGTTAGCTTTCACTAATAGAGGGATTGAGTTCAAGAGCCGTGAAGTTATGCTCCAGCTATACAAAAGCCTGGTTTGGCCACATCTGGAGTATTGTGTCCAGTTCTGGTCACCTCATTACAGGAAAGATGTGGAAGCGTTAGAAAAGGTGCAGAGGAGATTTACCAGGATGTTGCCTGGAATGGAGGGAAGGTCTTACGAGGAAAGGTTGAGAGAGCTAGGGCTTTTCTCTTTAGAACGACAAAGGGTGAGAGGTGACTTGATAGAGGTATACAAAATGATCAGAGGTATAGATAGAGTAGACAGCCAGAGACTTTTTCCTAGGGTGGACGTAACTTTTACGAGGGGACATCGTTTTAAAGTGAAAGGAGGTAGATATCAGGGAGACGTCAGAGGTAGGTTCTTTACTCAGAGAGTGGTAGGGGCGTGGAATGCATTGCCGGAGAGGGTAGTGGAGTCGGCGTCATTAGGGGCATTTAAGCGGCTATTAGATAGGCATATGGATGATAGTATAAGGTAGCAGTGGAGGTTAGATAGACCTTAGGTTTAGGTTAAAAGTTCGGCACAACATCGTGGGCCGAAGGGCCTGTACTGTGCTGTACTGTTTTATGTTCTATGTTCTATCCAGCCTATTAGTATATCTCAAACCCTCTATTCCCAGCAACATTCTAGTAAATCCCTTCTGAACCCTCTCCAATTTAACAACACCCTTTCTATGACAGGGCAACCAGAAGTGGATGCAATACTCCAGACTCCAGTATAATTTGCAGTCTCTATCTACTTAAATAAAGTGCTGCTTTTCTATTCCCTCAACCAAAACGGATAACTTTACGTTTTTCCACATGATACTACACTTATTTGTATCATTTTGCAAGCTATTAGGGCTGGATTGCACAGTTTCTGTTTGAGGGAGGTGAAACAGGAGCCTGTAGTCCAATTGCTCCCACCCCCACTATTTCAGCATGGCAAATCAAGCATCAGCTAGCCAATTAGCTGTCATCTGCAGGGCAGTCAGACCATTAGCACTTGATAGTGTGTAGGGCAGGATATTTGGTAGGGCGGTGATTAGCATATGAACTGCAAGTCAGCTCCAGCCGCCCATTTAAAGATCCCCTGCCTCTCATTGTTTCCTTATTTGTGATGTCACCCTAAATACAGTGAAGAAGTAAATCCAACTAAGCAGCCACATGCTGCCACCTACATAGCCTTGGTGCCATTTGCAGATCTTTATGTCCAATTTTGGTCTATCTCCTCATACCTGGTGAAAATCATTCTAAATGTTTTTGCCTCTGTCAATCACCTGCTAATTGCTTATGTCTGAAAATGATTTGGGTTTCTAATTTTGGTGCCTTCCAGCATTCCATTTTACTGGAGACTGGTGGGATTGTGTCAGAGTCTTGACTCAACACCATTACACATTATAAAACTAAAGGTCCATGCGGCCTGTTGAAATTTCTCTTTCCTCCCTGGCTCTACAACTGAAGCAAATTTGAATGCAATACCTTTAGTTTCATTCTTCCAAGGCATGAGTGCTGATTGTTACTGGTTGAGCGATGGTAACCCAAGAGTTACTCTTTAGCAATGTGAAAATGATTCACATTGGAGGAATGATTAGTAAGTTTGCAGATGACACCAAAATTGGTAGTGTACTGGACAGTGAAGATGGTTACCCGAGAGTGCAATGGGGCCTTGATCAGATGAGCTGATTTGCCAAGGACTGGCAGATGGAGTTTAATTTAGATAAATATCAGGTGCAGCGTTTTGGTAAGGCAAATCAGGGCAGAACTTATTCACTTAATGCTAGGGTCCTGGGGAGTGTCGCTGAACAAAGTGACCTTGGGGTGCAGATTCATAGTTCATTGAACATGGAGTCACAGGTAAACAGGGTAGTAAAAATGGCATTTGGTATGTTTGCTTTTATTGGACAGTGCATTGAGTATAGGAGTTGGAATGTCATGTTCCAACTGTACAGGAAATTGGTTAGGCCACTTTTGAAATACAGTGTTCAATTCTGGTCTCCCTGCCATAGAAAAGCTGTTGGTAAACTTGAAAGGGCTCAGAAAAGATTTACAAGAATGTTGCTAGGGTTGGAGGGTTTGAGATATAGGGAGAGGCTGAATAGTCTGGAACTATTTTCTCTGGAGCATCTGAGCTTGAGGGATGACCTTATTGAGGTTTGTAAAATCATGACAGGCATGGACAGGGTAAATAGCCAAGGCTTTGTCACAGGATAGGGGGAGCCCAGAACTAGAGGGCATAGGTTAAAGGTGAGAAGGGAAAGATTTAAAAGGGACCTAAAGGACAACTTTTTCACACAGAAAATGTTGTTTGTATGGAATAAGCTGCCAGAGAAAGTGGTGGAGACTGGTACAATTGCAACATTTGAAAGGAATCTGAATAGATGCAAGAATAGAAAAGGTTTAGAGGGATATGGGCCAAATGCTGGCAAATGGGACTACACTAATTTAGGATATCTGGTTAGCATGCATGGTTTGGACAGAAGAGTCTGTTTCTTGCACATCTCTATGATTCTATATATCTGGATTTTTTTTTCCTGTTAGTCAGTCAACCTCTATCTGTAATATTACTTTTATAATAATGCATCAATTATAAAGAAATCAATTATAATTTTCGTGGATAGTATGTAATATCAGTCCATATGACCTGTGACTATGATAGCAGAATCGACAGGAAGGAAGTTAAGAATGTGATGTCAATGTGACCAGAGAGCAACTGCACTATGGGAAGAGCATGAAAGGCACATTGTCAAGAATCTATGTGTGTAATGAAGATTAAAAAATCCAGGGTTATAACAGGGATTGTGAATTGAACAATTCCTCTGCTCTGCTTTAGTTTTGCCAGAGCTGACCAGAAAGCATTCATCTAAAGATTCTTTGGGAATCTGAGATTACCATGAACCTAGGTAAGAAGATTCTAAATGATTTGGGTAGTGACAGCCTCAAGGGAAGGGAGAGGAGTGGAACTATTATTGCTGGCACTCCCCAAAGAGCACAAGATTTTTTGGAATTGTTTAGATTTGTCAGCCCATTTCAATTGGTAATATTCCATCTCTGGAGCCAGAAGGTCATGGATTTATGTTTTACTCCAGGATTTGAGGAAAATTGAGGATGACATCTTGTAGATGAGATATTAAATTGAGGTCTATTGGTCCTCTCAGGTGGATACAAGGAATGTCAATTTGAAGAGTGGTAAGGTAGGAATACCCAGTTTTCTAGCCAATATTTATTCACAATCAAAATCATAAAAACAGATTACTCTTCATCATCACACTGCTATTTGTGTACACTGCTGCACACAGATGGCCACCACACTTCTTCCAACATTAATTTCACTTCAGAAGTACTTTACTGGTTCCAAGGCACATTTAAACTTCCCAGTGGTCATGAAAGAAGCTATATGAATGCAAGTTTTTTTTTCTCGTAGTGAAAAGACGCTTAAATAATGCAACACTGTAGAATCATTCATGAAACTTCATCTTCCACATATCCAGTTCATATCCACTGTCAAGTGTTATCCTGGATGATCTGCAGTACGATGTAATGTGAATCGTGTATAATATGATTCAAAGCTGAATTATAACTGAATGAAAGGAAAAGATCATTTTAAAAGCCCAAATTCAGCATCAGCCCATTGTTGTATTCATTGAGGCTTGAACTGCAACCTCTTTATTTGTAACACAATTCTTCCCATGTATGCACCATCACAGTGCATTCTAAAAGATTTTCACCTCTCTTTGGACTTGCCTGAGGCTGTGAAACAGGAGATTCACTTCAGGATGAACTTAAAGTGAAGCTCAGCAGTCAGGATATGAAATGGGCTCAGGAGCTGAGGAAGAGCTAGCTACTCTCCCATAGAAACTGTGTGTGATCATGTTCACATCGGGATTGTAGGAAAGGAATACCATCTCAAGGGGCATAAAGTATAAATATGGCTTAAGCCACACTTCTACTGAAGCCTTATTCAAGGATTTTGCTGCAACGTACAGTAAGAGTTTTGTGATCATTCCATTCCTCCAGGGATAAAAGTCTGTTCAGTTCAGAATCACTCTAGGTTTTACATGTACTCTAATCCCAGTGTTGTGACTAGTTGACTGCTTTGATTTAGACTTATATGTAAGTATTTTGACAGAATTAATGGCCCCTTTTTCACACACCCTTATTCATCAGTGGAATGAAAATTGAAGTGAAGGGACAGAACTTTATTGCTGTAAAGATAGGCATGTTATCAAAGCATTTTGTTTGGCACTCGTCAGAACAAATGCAAAGACGTGAAATTTCAAACAATCCAAACCAGTTGTGAGACAAGAGTAAGGCAGCTGATTGCCTGTAGTGTTGCCAGGGAGAAAACAAAGGGAAACTATAGGCTCCCCAAACTCCTGGGTGGCCAGCAAAAAGTGTCTTAAGTATATTCCTTTTCTTGGCAGAGAATGGGTTACTGTGTATGAATGTATTTCACTTTCAGCAAGCATAAATAAACGAGGTTATAAACTCAGCTGATGAATTTCAGTGGTACTGTGGTGCCAGGTATTTAAGACAAATGTTCTTGACCAAATCAGGCATCATGCTCCTTTAGCTGTTCACTCAAGAAAACACACAGACCATACACAACCTATGCTGGGGCTGTGAAACAGGAGATTCACTTCAGGATGAACTTAAAGTGAAGCTCAGCAGTCAGAATATGAAATGGGCTCAGGAGCTGAGGAAGAGCTAGCTACTCTCCCATAGAAACTGTGTGTGATCATGTTCACATCGGGATTGTAGGAAAGGAATACCATCTCAAGGGGCATAAAGTATAAATATGGCTTAAGCCACACTTCTACTGAAGCCTTATTCAAGAAAAACCTATGCTAGATGTGATTCCACAATTGACGTGTATAAGATCATGAATGGTCTTGAAAAGGTGGATATGAAAAGGATGTTTCCTCTTGTGGGTCAGTACAGAACTGGGGAACACTATTTTAACATTAGGGATCACTCCTTTAGGACAGAGATGAGAATTTCTTTTCTCTCAGTGTAGTGCAATTTGGAACTGTCTGCTTCAGAAGGCAATGGAGATGGGTGTCATTCAATATTTTTAAGGTGGATATGTTCTTGTAAGGTAATGGAATCAAAGGTTACCAAGGGGAGATGTGGATGTGTAATTTGAAATACAGCCTATCAATGATCTTATTTCAAGATGGAGCGGGTTTGAAGGGCTGAATGGTCTACTTCTGCTTCTATTTCATGTATTTATGTGCTCATAATATGGACAACACCTGCAGAACAACCTAACTGTGCTAATGGCTACACTAATAACCTATTTAAAATAATCAGAAAACAATGCCTGATTCAGGTCAAAGGGCATATCACTTCACAATGTTCAGTACCATTCGTACTCACCTCCCCCACTGTCCAACCTCAAGCTCAGCTCATCCTCCTCCCTCTTCCCCCGTATCAACACAAACCCCTTCATCCACCTGCTGCCACAAGCTCTGCTTGCAACTTACCTCTGTCCCCTCTTCACTTTCCTCTCCACAATTCCCTTTCTGTTTCACACTTCAAACTCTTCTTTTCTGTACTGACAGGATAGAGAAACCGGTTGGGGGGAGGGGAGAATGATTTGCTGAGGGATGGGGTGAGCAGCTTGAAGCAATGTGCTTGAGGAATGCCTGGGGGTAAGAGGGAATAGGGTTTGAAGTTGAACAAAGGGGCACCTGTAAAGGCATGTGAAACCTTAAAAGACATTTAAACAACTACACACAATAGTAAATACTTAAACACAGCACCCATAGAATACTGAAATATTCATGGTCCACAGAGGGCATGGATTTATCTATCTGTGTCTAGCTCTTACGAAATCCTTTGTTGTTGGCTTCATGCCTTAGCCACAAAAGGAAGTCCTTACTGCTCCAATGTGAAAAGAAAACACACTTTTAAAGTGTTGTCAGTAACGTATGCCGTCACTTCACTGTTGACCAGAAGAACCGGGCCATTAATATTGAGTAGCCTAGGCTCACATAGAGCAATTGTAGCCACAGCATTTCTCCATTTGATATCAGATAATAGAACACTGATCAATGTGATGTAAAGAATTGTCTCAAATGTTGATTCCTTGTCTGGGCCAGCAGCAGTTATTAATACTGAGGATTTGTGTACACAAATTGGTTTGTCTAGTCAAGCAAAATATGGACTTGAAATAGATGGCAATGAAAATCCTTGCAAATAGCAGAAGGCACACAGAGTGTAGACTCCAGTGTGTAACAGGACTTTGGTCCTGCATACTATCACAATTTCTCTTGAAGGCTTTGATTAATGATACTGATTCATGGGCTAATTAATGGCCTGAATTTGTATCTCCTTCTGAGCCTTACACTTTGTACCTATTTGGATAAAATACAGCTTCCTTACCTCATATTTTAAACATTTGCACCAGAGCCATTGAAACCTAATTGTATCAACATGACCCTTGTTTTTAACTCTAATGTGGGTCACTTAGCCCCTCAGGGAAAATTCAGGATGGAAGCCCTCTAAATTCTTCACCTTTGAATTGAAAACTGCACATTCTGTGTTTATGTTTTTGGAAGTTGGCCCAGGACTAAATTGCAAGAAGAATCAGCAAGAGGAATAAAAGGGAGATCACAATTATTTTGCAGAATATACTAAGCATCCATTTGGATGAGAAATACCTACAAGTCCTACAGTTCTTTGTGCCTGTTTTCTTCTCTTCAGGTTTCTAGTTGCAGGAAGCAGATGGCTTTCTATTGATAGCAAAGCAATGTCAAGGGGAAGAAGGTGATAGTGAATATGGAAATCAGGTGGTAAATGGTTCAGTGCATCATATAGGTCATCATACTTTAAGAACATGTTGAATCCATTTATATAGAACAGCCCAGGTGGTTGTGGTTTAATCAACTTGTTTTTTTGAAAGAAGACCCTCCCTCTCTATATATAGACATACATTATCTGCCCTGGGTCAGATAGGTAAAAGGATCATCAGTTAACATTCAGCAAGACAACATCTCTCACTTCTCCCAAGCTGCTAAGCAAAATAGATAGCAAGCAGTAAACATGATAAGGTGAGTTGGGAAATGTTGGAGAATGTTAGCAAAAGGATGTGTCCCAGAGGTAAAAGAGGACTGAGATTCCAAGGGAGTTAACTTGGGTTCTATGCAGTACTTGGAGTGAGTTTATTAATGAGATGAATACTTCACAATTACATCTCGCTGGTCTTCTAGTGCAAAGAGTTGTAAAATTGTCCACAAACTTGTGTTGCAAACTCATATGTTCCAAGCTCCTATGTTGCTGAAGCTTGGGCTGGCTGCTGCAATGGGGAGAAAGAAAACGACCTTGAGCCGTAATGCACCAAGAGGCTGGAAACTATGAAGAAAAGCACTCGGGCTATATATACAACATTTACACATGCTAAACATGAACTGTGATTGTGGATATAGTGAGCCATGTACAGTATTGGAATAATGTTTGTTTTACACCTAATGTAA
Source organism: Rhincodon typus (assembly GCF_021869965.1). Classification (NCBI taxonomy): domain Eukaryota; kingdom Metazoa; phylum Chordata; class Chondrichthyes; order Orectolobiformes; family Rhincodontidae; genus Rhincodon; species Rhincodon typus. Next base: position 75,813,956 of record NC_063338.1, read on the forward strand.
TGTCAACTTTGATCATTTAATGTACTCCTATATATTTTATGAATAAAGTATATATTTGCTAAGAAAACCAAATCTCTCCAGGGTGTTATTAAATGTGCGTCAAATCTGTTCACATATTATGCCTAAGCTTGCTGATTCATAGCAACTTCAAGGACATCAATGCCTCAGTATTAAAACCATTGAAATTGTTTACAGATCTCTCCATGGTCTCACCCATCCCTTCCCTCTGTACCTTCCTCCACTCCTGCAATCCTCCAAGATCTCTGCTACACTAATTCCATCCCTTTGCCCATTCCAGATTTTCATTGGTCTTTTGTTGACAGTTCTGCTTTCATTTACATAGTGTTAAATCTCTCTAGATTTTTATCTCCGGTAGCACAGTGTTTAGCAGTGCTGCCTCCCAGGGACCCGGCTTCAATTCAATTCTCAGGTGACTGTCCGAGTGGAGTTTGCACATTCTCCCTGTGTCTGTGTGGGTTTCCTCCGGGTGCTCCGGTTTCCTCCCACAGTCCCAAGATGTACAGCCTAGGTGGATTGGCCATGCTAAATTGCCCGTAGTGTTCAGGGATTTGTACGTTAGGTGGGTTATAGAGGGATGGGTTTGGGTGGGTATTCTGAGGGTCGGTGTGGACTTGTTGGGCCGAAGGGCCTGTTTCCACACTGTAGAGATTCTATTCTATTCTATTCTATTCCTCATCCTTGACACCCTTTGTAATGCTTGATAATTGTTCTACGGGCTTGGATTAAGTTTCCTCAGTAATGCTCCTCTCAAGTGCCTTGGGACGTACCACAACATGAAATAAGACCATAAGACATAGGATCAGAATTAGAGCATTCAGCCTATTGAGTCTGGTCCATCATTAAATGAGATCATGGCTGATCTGATAAACCTCAACTCCACTTTCCTGCCTATTCCCCATCACCTTTAATTCCTTAACTGTTTAAAAATCTGTCTATCTCATCCTTGAGTATACATAATGAACCAGCATCAACAGTCCTCTGCAGTAAATAGTTCCACAGATTCACAACTCTCTAAGGGAAGAAATTCTTCCTCATCTCTGTCTAAAATACATGGCCACTTATTCCGAGATTACGACTTCTGGTCCTAAACTCTGCACAATTGGAAAACACCTTTTTCACATCTGCCCTGTGAAGTTCTCTAAGAATCTTCTATGTTTCAGTAAGATCACCATTTTATGTTCTGTGCCCTTTGAAATAAAGACCAAAATTCTATTTGCCTTTCCTGTTACCTGCTGAACTTGGATGCTGGTCTTTTGTGACTGATGAAAGAGGACTGCCAAAACCCTCTGTCTGTAGCTTTCTACAATATTTCTCCATTTATATAATATTCAAGGCCTTTATTCTGCCTGCCAAAACATATACATTTCTCCACATTAAGTTTCATCTGCCAGGTACTATCTGCCCACTCACTTAACCTCCCTATATCCCTCTGCAGGCTGTGCCACCAGTTGCTTTCCCACATATTTTTGTGGCATCGGCAAATTTGGCAATAGTATGTTCACTTTCCTCATCCAAGTCTTTAATATATATTGCAAGCAATGTGGCTCCAGCACTCAACCCTGTGCATGCCACTAGTTACTGGTAGCCATTCTGAAAATATCCTTCTTATCCCAATTCTATTAGTTAGAATTTTATTAGTTAATTAATACTTTATTCATGCCAAAGTACTATTTCCAACACCATGGGCTCTAATTTTAAACAACTTAATGTGTATTACCTGATCAGTTGCCTCTAAAAATCCAAATATTTCACATCCACTGCATCCCTCTTATCTATCCTGCTTGATACCTTCTCAAAGAAATCTAGTAAATTCGTCAGATATGATATCCCTTTCATGAAGCCATGGACTCTGCTTGACCATATTATGCAGTTTAAATGCTCTGCTATTGCATCCTTTATTATAGATTCTAAAATTTTCACAATAAGAGACTTTGAGCTTTAAAACTCTCGCAAAGATTTGTAGCTCGGATTGTGCATGACATTGCTGGCGTGCTCACCGAGCTGGCTGATTATTGTACAGATGTTTTGTCACCATGCTAGGTAACATCATCAATGCGGCCTCCACTGAAGCGATGTTGTTCTACTCCGCTTGGTATTTATACGATATGGTCTGTTATGTTGGGTTTCTGGTCATTTCTGGTTCAAACCCAGTTTCTGACCTGGTTCCTCCCTCTCAAACTGAATGCTAAATGTTAGGGTGTTATGGTCATGTAATGCATGATATAAAAGTTGTTAAAACTAATTTGAATGAGCCTTGTCTAAACCAATATAACAGACAAGATTAAAAGAAATTGGGAGAGTATCAATAATTGTTCTGCTGGTTTAGTTTAAATGTTTTGAGTGTTCTTAGCATGCCAAAATGGTTATCCATGAACATGCAAATACATTTTGCCTGAAACATACCACATTCCATTTTGGAGAAGGTTTTAGCAGCTGCAATGAACAACATTAAAAATATGCATAAATATCATAACTTCAGTCAGTATGTATCGATTTTGGAGGTCAACCTCCAGCACTGCGTAAAAGAGTCATGAGCTACTTATCCATTAATAGATAGTTAATTTCTTCAAGGAGTGGTGTGGCTCCTTGTGCTCATAGAGTTTCTGTTTACATGAGGGTATTGACACTGTTGATATTTCCCACTTCTTATAGCTTAATCAGATATCATGCAGAGCAGGACAGGCTTTTCGAAGAGGGATGAGGAAGAGGAGGGGAGAACAGCCCTCAACAGGAAACTGTATCCACTCATGTTGTTCAGGGAATAATTTTCTTACCTGGGCCCTCCTGGGAAACAATGCCTGCACATTAGGAAGGACATCCTGACTGACATCTGTCACTTGCTGTATCCGCATCCTCACAGAAAGGTAAAAGCAGCACTGAAGCTGTGAAAGCTATTGTAGTGTCTGATGTTTATCTGACTAGCTCCTTCCAGAGATATTTGTGACATCTTACAGTTGGCCATCAAATGGTAAACAAGGATAGTAACTGGGGCTCTCTAATCAATACCAGAGAATTAGCTTTCATTCTCTCTTACCAAAGGATAACAGCGAGAATACATCCACAGCTTCACCAGGGTTGTAGGTTTTGCCAGGGCACAGGAACACTGGCTGTACATACAATGTTTTGTTGGCACCACATGTTAATTGTCTGACACTGGAACCAGAAGGGATTCCACTCCCTGAACTAACTGGGTGCTCGGGGGTGTATGATCACCAGCATCAAATCATCTCTATCAATGTTTGGTAACTTAGCACCTCTGACGACATCTTCATTTTTCAGCCATGTTGGCAGCCACAGTACAGCCACCATAGCAACACAATGGGTGCGGCTATTGGGTAACAAGGAGCATCAGCGGGCAACTTCTGAGTATCTGAGCTGGTGGCTGAGTGACGGTGCAGATGCACTCATTATTGTCTTCTTGCTGTGCCTCCAATGCCTGGCTAACTGGTTTTCTTCAGATATCTAAAAACGAAGAAAGCACAATCCCAAGTATGTGAAGGTGGGGTTATGTAAGCAATGTATGCTTATAAAAGATAATACATTTTAATCAGAAGAAATTCTGGGATGAGAGGATGGAGATATGGGTAAAGGAGGTTAGATATGAGGATCTGATTACTCTTGATATTTTCAGCTATGCTCCTGGCCATCTGTTAATAGCTGGCATCATCTTTTCTGTTGGGGTTAGGAGGTGCAGACACACGTCTATCCTTTTCCAGTGAGATCTTCTTCTGCCTATTTGTGCACCATTGTGTCCTGGATGAGTGAAGACCTTGTATCTGTGAGTATCTTGCAATCTGTTTGGTTGATGTGGTTGTCATGGTTGAATACTTGGCAGCTTGTGCAAGCTGTAAGATTTGCTTGTGATGCAGGTAGAAGACCATAGTTTGTGTCACACATGAACCTGCGGTAGAAGTTCTGATTGAGAAGGCTTGCTGTGAGAGGAATGTAGTGACTCGAGCAATGTCTGAAGCTAGTGGTGAAGTTAGCATGATATAGCATTTGAAGACACAATCACCAAACTTGATCACTCACATGAAGGCATTAAACATTTGTTACACTGGATCAAGGTCCACACAGCTTGTTTCCGAGCACTGACCTCCATGTCTAATTGTTCCCACTGGTATCTGAGTCTGAAAGGCTGTCTGGCAACATGCAGTTACAGGACATTTCTGATCCTTTCCACCACCTTTGCCAAGGCTTCAGTGTAATGTTGGCAAACCATGCACTCCCATGTTGTGTCATTCTTCATTGTCTCCCTGGTCAGAGTCGCTTCCTGCACCACTGCCAACGCCAGCTCCTGCCACAGTGCTCCTGTAAGCAGTACAGACTAACTTTAAATGCTGCCAACTGTTCTCACAAGACAAACTGAAGCTGCCAGCCAATAAACAGTGTGTTTAGTACTGGTTGGACTCCGACATCACTGAGATGAGCAGGCAGCAAGGTGTTGGCATATTGTCTGCTTGGTAACTGGTGGGTTTCAGTTAATCAGTTGCAGTAATTTAGCCACTCATCTTCAGGGGCAATAAAATTTAGCACCACCCCCTCTGACACCCCACCCCCACCCTTATATTAAGTCGCAAGTTGCCATATGTCAGAAACACTTATTCCATTTTGTAAAAGGTTGGTAATAATTGTTTACATAATTACAATTCGTAGGAAACCACTTTCATCTCATTATCAACATGACAATGTAGTTCTTAATTAAATGAATTGTTCAGAAAAAAATTATAAAGTTAATGAAGACACATTGCTGCTCCCACAAAAAAAATTCTCAGTTGTTAAACGATTAGCAAATGGTGGCACATTTTTTAAAGTTCATTAATTGTTTTTAGCAGTTAGAAAGAAAAAAATACATTAATACAGTGCTCATCCTATCCCTGCTAAGTATCACAAAGCATTTCATATAGAATACTTCTGAACTGCAGTCGCTATTGTTGTGCAATTAATTAGAGCAGCCATCTTGTGCACAATGGGATCCCACAATGACAACTTAATCTGTTTTAGTAGCTTTGATTGAGGAATGAATTGTTTCTTGAAAAACTATCTTGGGATCTTGAACGTCCACCTGCAAAGTGAGGTCACTTATATCAGTAATGGACTGATGCATTAGGTTAGGTTAGTGTGACTTTAGCATATGTACTCCATTCTAAATGAGGTATCTGACCCTATCACAAGAGGCATAAGCATTAGAAACAAGCTGACAGGAATTACAACAAGGAAAGCTATTGGTGGAATATATACAAAAAGTGAAAGCTGGAGGATTGCAGAGTTCTCAGAGACTGTTTGATGCAAGAAGGTAACAGAGATGGCGAGGGATAAATCTATGGAAGGATAGGAATATGATGAATTTTAAATCTGACGCATCAGTGGATCAAGAGCTACCACAAACTGTGCTGGTAATTTCCCTGTTACATGAACAGTTTGTGAACTCTTCCAACTGTTAACATTTTATTCCCACAAACCCTTTCAATGTTTCAATGCTGCTTAGCCTGCTGTGTTCATCCAGCTCTACACCTTGTTATCTCAGATTCTCCAGCATCGACAGTTTCCACTGTCTCTCCCCCTTTCAATGTTGTTGTCTTGAACAGCCAGTACATCTGTTTAATACATCCCTCCTTTCCTTAAGCTCTAAGCAGTTCGAAGACTGTTGATTTGCAGTACTGTATAAAACCTGTTCTTGGAATTCCCGAAGAACAGGTTTAAATAACTTTGTGAGAAATAGAGATCAAATTGGGGCTCCATAAAACTTAATGTCAGATACCTTTCCAACAACAATAACTTACATTTTGTGGTGCCTTTAGCTGAATAAAATGTCCCCACACACCTGAGAAGTAATTTCAAAATATTGTTTCTATTGCTTTGATCTCCAATGTTCCAGTCCATTGGTTACTCAATGAGTTTTGGTTACTATATCCTATCACCACTTCAAAATTATCCTGCAAAAATTGATTAAATCATGGACAATGATGTGGAATGGGCAGCATGTTGGTCAAAAAGCCAGAAGATTGAGTATCACACCTCCGACGCGAGGAAAGCATAATGTAACCTAATGGTTCAGAGGTGAACTGAGGGTCTCCAGTGTTGAAATTCAGTCTATTTTTGTCTGAGGTAATAAGTTCTTTGTCATTCACTTATGGGATTTGGGTGTCACTGGCTGGATCAGCATTTATTGCTCATCCCGAGTTGTCCTTAGGAAGGTGATAGTGAAACTGTTTTCTTGAACTACTGCAGTCTGCTTGGCTGACCCAAAATGCTGATAAGGAGGAAGTTCCAGAATTTTGACCCAGCAACGCTGAGGGAATGGGGATAGATTTCCAAAATCAGGATGGTGGGTGGTTTAGATCAGACAGCTGTCCTTGTCCTTCTCGGTGGTGCTGGTAATAGGATTGGATGATGTTGTTGGAGAACTGGTGGTGAATTTCTGCAGTGCATCTTGTAGATGGTATTCACTGCTGCTACTGAGCATCTGTGGGAGAGGAAGCAAATGTTTGTGGATGTGGTGCCAATCAAGCAGGCTGCTTTGTCCTGGGTGTTGTCAAGTTTCTCTCTCAATCAATACTAATTTAAATGAAGCATGTTGACTAATTTTCATATCGTGGCTATTCAAGGCGTGTTGCTGACAGAGAAGGGCTGATACTCTTGGCTACATAACAAAACTTTCAACAGAACAGTTGTGCAAAGACTTCAAAATGTGTGAAGTACCTTGATAAATGCGTGTGATGTTTACTTCAATGGAGTGATCCAGGTGACAGAATTGTAGACACCTGGTTTAAAATAATAAACCATCATGATTATTTCACCTCAGATCCAACCACTCAGAACACAATTCCCAATCTGTGAATTGATTTCTTTTGCCGTGACCCACTTTTCTCTATTTACCACTACTCAACATTACATTTTGTTTTGAAACAAGCCTTTTATATCTAACTTAGAAGTAGAATAGATTAGTCAATCTAGTAATGACAAGGTGTTCATACCATCAAGACAATCTGCCCAAACTCAGTGCATGGTTTACTATTTTCTCATTTCTGAAGAAGGGTCTAGGCCTGAAACATCAGCCTTCCTGCTCCTCTGATGCTGCTTGGCCTGCTGTGTTCATCCAGCTCTACACCTTGTTATCTCATGGTTTACTATGGATCCCACTCTACGCTGATGCAATAATGAGAACTCCTCACACAAACAACACACTGATGTGAAGACTCAACCATCTGGCTGTGGCTTTCATAGCAGCAGAATGCCAGTATCAACACATTTTAAATGTAGTTCTTATCTGACACCAGAACACACTTGTAATTGTTGTTGTGTGAATCTCAGCAACAGACACAATCCTGTGTAGAGCTTCAATATATCAAGGCACATGTGGACTTTGACACCTGAAGAATTAAGATTTCCACAATCTGAGATCTGGACTGTTGAGACCATCTCAGAACTCTGGTCCAGAGGGGTTCTGTCAGAGACAGACATTCTAGGTACAAATGCATTGTATTGTATTTTCATTTGTTAACGACTGGTGCAGTCATTCTTCAAGGAAATGCAAGGAGTTGGTTTGTTTAAGTATTGTTTCTTTGACTTTTGTGCCACAAACTATTTTACTGAAGTAAGATCCTGAAAAAAAGGAAATGAATAAATGTACATAAGCAGTTAGAGCCTCCATGTAGAATATACAGTAAATGACTTTGGTTTTATGTATAACAGGGGAGAATCTGTTTAAGTTTAGATAATTCATTAATAATAGAAATGCTTTGGTGCATTAAAGTACTTGTTTGGTGGAGGAGAAGTGTAGAATACATTACAGCTTTTTTTTGATTAACAGCATTCTCCAAAAGGAAATGGCCTTTTGTTACATTGAGTATCTCGGTGCAAAATTTCCACTCTGAGGTGAAATCTCACTTCAGGTCTTCTTGAATGGATGCCCAGGTCGAGTGGTTATCTCTGAAAGCATATGTTCAGAGAGTAATACAGCCCTGACCCTTTGCACCCAAGCATACTTCTGTTCATGTACCAAACAGTGCAGACGGCTGTCTTGTGTGACTGGGAACAGATGCCTCAGCCCTGCCTCCATGTGCTGACAAGGTGCATGACTTCAAAGCGAGCAGAGGTGTGCCTCAGTCAGCCTGTCTGCAATGAGGAGGGCAGGGGGGACAAGAGTCACAATTTGTTTACAGTTTGAAGAAACTAATCACATAATTGAATCCCTGGAATGTGACGTCTGACAAGGAAAGGGGAGTAAATAGCGAACGATTTGTATCATTGCCACAGGCAATTACCTTATCACAACTCCTGCATTTTGTGTAGAGAGAGATAAAGCTGGCTATGCTTATAGGGCTATCATTTTACATTGGAAGAATGTGCCACTACAATTAGCTCATTGAAATAGGAAGGTAAGCTTGTTGCTAAAAGTGTAGTGCAGCAAATGGTGGGTAATAGAGCGAGCATAATTACCTTAAAGTACCTGTAATCCTAGGAGATTTACCTTGAGATAAAGCAAGGGAAAGTCCCTTAGGTTCTGTTGATGGCTCCCCAGCCAGGTTGGATGTGTTTCAGGTATAGGATGTCAGCTGCTGAGTGCAGCCTATTGATCCGAAGAGACCCTGCATTTCCCGGCCCAAATTGAATTTAACTGCTTAGAGGAGAAGACAGCTGGCTTGTTTAGATTTTACCTACACTGTGTTTTGAAACATGATCTGATAATAAAGACAAATAGGACACATGGGTGCAGGTAAGCAAGATAATGGGCCAGAAACAAAGACTCTAACGATTTAAACTAGCACAATCTTTTGTTATCGGATTTAGCCAAAATTATACATAAGCCTTTTCTCTCTATTTTTAACCAAAGATTTACTATTTGTGGAAATTCATGTCAAACTGTAATGGGATTGTTAACACAATACCTTGTACAGTATTTGGTAATTAACACAGTCCGACTTGATCTGCAAGCCCCTCCTAAATAAATGCCCAGTAAAAGAAAACTACCATCACAAAAAAATTTGCACACAACTGGTAGATCAGAGATAACAAGGTGTAGAGCTGGATGAACACAGCAGGCCAAGCGGCATCAGAGGAGCAGGAAAGCTGATATTTCGGGCCTAGACCCTTCTTCAGAAAATTCATTTATGTACAATAGATTGCACTATAATTTCCTTCATGATTACTGTAGTGGGTATGATCATTTTGGAGTCTATGTTTTAATGCATTCAATACAAATTTGAGTGTTAATGGGAGTTGAGGAGTTATGTGGTGATTTTTTTTTGACAGTCTCTAACCATGTTTGGTGTCAAAGACCTTGAGAATTCTTATAATACAATACTCTGTTTAAAGCTGAAAGGGTTGAATTTGAATCCCCATCTTCCATAGTATAGTGCTACAGTGATAGTGTCCCTAAACCTGGACTGGGAGGACCTGGTACCAATCCCACCTCATAGATTCATAGAGATATACAGCACGGAAACAGGCCCTTCGGTTCAACTCGTTGATGCCGACCAGATAGTCTATATAGATCTAGTTGCATTTGCCAGCATTTGGCCCATAAGCCTCTAAACCCTTCCTATTCATATACCCATCCAGATACCTTTTAAATGTTGTAATTGTATCAGCCTCCACCACTTCCTCTGGCAGCTTATTCCATACAAGCACCACCCTTTGCGGGAAAAGGTTGTCCCTCAGATCCCTTTTAAATCTTTCCCCTCTCACCTTAAATCTATGCCCTCTGGTTTTGGACTCCCCCACCCTGGGGGAAAATGTCTATTTACCCTATCCATGATTTTATACACCTCTATAAGATTACCCCTCAGCCTCTGATGCTCTAGGGGAAAATATCCTCAGTTTATTCAGCCTTTGCTTTCAGCCCAAACCCTCCACCCCTGGCAACGTCCTTGTAAATCTTTTCTGAACCCTTCCAAGTAATAACATCTCTGAACAGTTTGATTAGAAAAATAGATTAATAAAAAAAAACACTTACACTTACTTCTCGTAGCCGTTTGCTAAGTTATGGGAAATGAGGGGCAAGTGAGTGGAAGGGCAAGGATAGGCAGAAATGCTTTTCTCATATTTCTCTTAGCTGATGGCCCAAGAGGTAATATTAAGAGCATCTGCAAAATAGGCATAAGCTGTAATATTTAAAAATGAGAACAATAATTAGTATTTATGCAGCACCGAATCACCCAAGGATTTAATTTTTAAAAATTCAACATCAGGCCACAAAAAGAAATTTTTGGACAGATGAGTGAAAGCTTAACTGAAAACTGTCAGGTTCTAAGCTACAGTTTTAATGAGGCAAAAGAGGTAGAGGCGGAGAAGTTTTAAAGTGAATTCCGGAGTTTAGGGTCAAGACATTTGAAAACATGGTCACCAATGGGGGTAAAATTGGCATTACCAAAATTGGAGAGACACCCACATCTCAAAATCTTGCAGGGGATGTCAGAGGTTTGAGGTCATTAAGACATTTGCAAACAATTCTTAACATTTTAACATTGAGTTGAGTGTTGGCCAGCAAGCACAGGGTTAAACAATGGATAAACACTGTTTGGTAAGAGTAAAACGTAAGTTCACCATGGTTGTTAGAAATAACTTTAGGGCACAGGACAGAGAGAGTAAATAAAAGAAAATTGATTTACATAAACTTTTTCCATCATTGCAATTGTTTCACCTCACATATCAACTCATGGCCTGTGAATTAGTATGCTCTATGTACTTGACTTAGCAGTTAAGTACAGCACAGTGATGTCATTACATGACATCACGTCATATTTTTCATTGTTTAAAAAATGTGCATTAATATTGGTCTAATGTCATATGTGCCTTCATACAAACAGATAAATTAGGAACAGGAATAGGTCATTTTGGTCCCTTGACCCTGTTATTCCATTTGATAAGATCATGGCAGATTTGATTGTGGCCTCAACTCACTTTCCTCCCAACCCACAATACCCTTTGAGTCCACTGTTTGGCAAGAAACAATCTACCTCTGCCTTTTAATTAAAATCACCCTGCAGCTCTCTGAGGATGAGAATTCCACAGACTCACCAAGCTCTGAAAGAAGAAAAAAACTTGTGTCTTAAATGGGAGAGTCGTTATCTTTAAAACTGTACCCCCTAGTTCTATTCTCTTCCACAGGAGGAAACAGCATCCAACCCGTCCTGTCCCTCAGGATCTTATATGTTTCAAAAAGATCGCCTCTCATTCTGCTAAACTCCAATGGATACAGACGCGACCTGCCCAAATTACTTTCACAAAATAACTTTCTCATCCCAGGAATCAGACGAGTGAATCTGAACTGTTCCTAATATAATTATTTCATTTTTTAAATAAGGAGACCGATATTATACACAGTATTCGAGATGTGGCCTCACCCCTTCTTTTATATTCCACTTCATTTACAACAAACAACGGCATTCCATTTGCCTTTCTAAATGCTTGCTGTACCTAAATACTAACATTGGTGATTCATGTACCAGGATATGCCTGATGTAGATATGATCAGAAACTAAAACCGAGAACCGTTTCAACTCCCAATTATTCTGGTTTTTGAAAGGGATTGGCTTTAAAACAGAATAAACAACACAAATCATTCCATGGTTCCTATTTTCATCAAAACCAAGTGGGAATTATCAATTGAGGCTGATACAGTTTATTGCTTGTTTCTTTGCATTAGGTGCAGCTCTATGGAACTAATTCTTTATTATTTTGTTACTCATTTAAAATATAGATGAGGACATTCTTACCTGCATGAGAATAGAAGGTACTGATTAAAATACCAGCATTTGAATACGTCTCAGATGGTTTCTGAGGTAGCAAGCAGTAGTGACAGTTATATTTATGTATCACTTTCATGGCATTTTAACAGTGCTATATATCTATAGCCAGCATTAAAGTAGAAATTTTGCCTTTCAACAGGACTTGATCGTAACTCCTTGATTTTATATTTATAACACTCTAGATGCAAATAGTACTCAAGCAGCAGATGAAAGCCTGACTCTAGAGTCATGCCAGATCAGTATTTACAGTACACCAGTACCCCATATCCCATTGGTATAAAATACAATGTCATTTCTTTTCGATTGACACAAAATTGTTTACACTGCAAACTTTGCTTTGGATGAAATCCACAATACATTCACTCCATCATAAACCCTGCAGCACAGTTATGTACAGACCAGAGGAATCTGAGGCAACATCTATTGTTATGTTTATATTGAGAAAGCAAAGCAGGTGATGATGATATTGGCAGATGACTGATTATTCAATGTACAGGCCCACTTCATTAGATTGAAGTGTGTGTGCGTGCATGCCTCTGTATCTGTTAAGGAGAGATAGAGGATACATTTTAAGAATGAGTAATTATGTGAAAATCTGTTCCAGTGTTTCAATTTTGACTTGGAGTGACTCCAGAAGGCTCAGATCATGAAATCTCTTAGATTTGTTTGTTGATCCATAGAATGTGTGCACCTGTAACTGAAGATATATGATGAGGTCTTAAGTCAAAGAACAGGGAATAATTTTTATTTCATTAATTCCAGTTGTAGGTTTACAACTGTTTCCCAAATCCATGATTGCATAATGGCCAGGGCAAGAGAAGGAACTTAAAGAATAATTTTTTTATAAAGGATTGTATTAAGACAAAGAATTTAAAATATTATGTGACTTCTAATGGTGTAGGAAGTACCATAATTGAGAGCAATCTTTGCTTCTTTAGTTGTTCTGATCAGGTTCCTCAGATGTAAGTGCAGTGCCTCTAAATTCTATTATTATTGCTTACTATCTGGATTTGGTACTGCACCCAATACTGAAGTGATCTCCTCTGACATTTTTCCCAGTTAGCCAATGGAAGCACCAAAGTGTGACATTCGACATGTAACAGCTACAGTTTGACCAGGCCCAATGATAATGCTCACAGGAACCATGTATTGAATGTCTTACATATACTACATAATGACAATTTTCTCTTACGTGAAGAGTCAAAACCAAGTGCAGCAGCAATATTCAGATAAAGACAAGTAAGTAATAAAGGATTTTTAGACCAGGATATGCAGATGTAATTTAGTCCCCGTTTTGTTGTCATACATTTTGTACTGATTTCATATAATAATGATTTTCCATCTATTGTTAGTTATAGATAAATTTTAAAAAAACTTGCGGTAATTTTGGAAACAGAAATGGAATGGGTTGGACCTTGAGCGTTTCCATCTAATGCAGGCTGTGGGATTGAAGGATTCAAAACTGAAGTGCTACAGCACCACCACTGGTGGAAGAGGGTAACTATAGCATGACACGCTTACATGGACCATGTCCCATATAAACATGTGCATACACATTTATAATGGAGAAAAGTTTGAAAAAAACAACTACAAACAACTACTACCAGTATGATAGCCCAATGCACTTCACAAAATTAAGTTTTCAATATATCAAATAGACAAGATGGAGGTATTTCCCAATTTTCCACTTATAGGTCGAAGTGTTTATTTGTCCTCCTTTTCTTCCCTTGAGTTTCTTATATTTTTATGGTCAAGGTTAGTCACTTCACTCCTGGCCATTAACTCTGAACTTCATTACTTCATTTTGATGCTCTGTCAGTTTTACAGCCACTGAACTAGTTCAATTGATCGGGTTTTGAAACAATACTGTAAATAACCAATACCCAACAGCAGACCAAAACAAAAGCCAAAACTCCAGAAAATCAGAAATCTAATGTACAATTTACTGAAAAACATGTTCCATGGGGGGACAACCATGGACAACCAGCATCATGAACAGGGAATGGAATTAATGTGGCAATTTAACTTATACAAAACATTTCTTTTTAAACCTGGCAAATCTTTCAAGAATAAATATCTTGGCTCTAGTGTGATGAGTCAAAAAGTGGTTATCAAGTGAGAACGATTGTGGTATTATGTCAATATGGCATATGTTTGGACACTTTTTGAAAAGGCCCAGATAAAGTTATTTAGAAAGTGAGAGAAGCAGAGAGAGATTTAAGAGAATGTATTGAGTTAATAATCTTGGAAATGTAAAAAGCCTCTTAAAACGCTAACCAGTGCAATTGAAGATTCAGGAAAGATTTTGCCTTCTAGATTGGGACTTTATTTGATCCATGACCAGGATCAAATGTTGGCCCTAATCCGACACTGAGTGGGTGTGGCACATTAAAAATTAAGGCATGCTCTCAAAAGCTGGAGGACCAATACAAGTCCTCCAATACAGCAGGAATACAGCCTGTCATTGCACGTAGGGGATTGAAAGGGTGTCACAACAACTTTTAAAACTCTTGAATTTAAAAAATGGTCACAATTGTGGATAGAATATTATTCCATAGAGAGCCAGCAGATTCAACAGTAGCTAAATTGGTGGAAAAGGCCTTAAACTCACCATGATTGTTGGTGCCCCACTTTAATGAGTGCAGGTGTGTCACAATCAGACTGAAAACTTGCAGTCCATCTCTGTTAATTGGTCTTAACGGCTCTTTAAATTTATTTTTAATGGCCTCTGACCCTGCCTTTAAGAAATTGGCCGTGGGTAGGATGATGCCGGCAAGTTTGCAAACCAACCCATGGCATTAAATTACTTGCATGCCCATCTTTACTTTCACACTCACATCAGGATGAAAATTAAGCCCTTGGTCCCATTTCTGAAAATTTTCTTCCACTCACTAATATGAACGCAACTTGAATATTCACACAAAATGGGAAAATTTCACAAAAGTACTATTCAGATTATCTTATTAACTTGAACATGCAGCACAGAAACAGGTCATACAGCCTAATTGGTCTCTATGCCAATACCTCTGCTCCTTCCACTCTACTTTATCTAATCCTGAAAAAATTGTTGCATTACTTTTGTCCTCATAATTGCATGCATGATATTCAACTTAATTATTCCATAAGCTAGCAATTCAACAGTCCAACTACTCTAAGACTATTAAGGTTAAACGGATAACGAGGGAAACAGTAGGGTCCATTAAGAACCACAAAGGGAATTTGTCCATGGAGCAGGAGGATGTCGGTAGGTTCCTAAATAAATACTTTGTGTTGGTGTTCATCAGTGAGCGGGATGATGTGGGTACAGAAATCAAGGAGAAGGACAGTGATAAAATTAAAGAAATTAACATAGGCAGAGAGGAGGTTCTGATTGGTCTGGCAGGCTTAAAGTAGATAAATCTCCAGGGCTGGATGAAATGTATCCTAGGCTGGGCAAGGCAATGGAAGAAATAGCAGGTATCCCGGCAATAATCTTCAATTCCTCTTTGGCCACGGGAGAAGTGCCAGAGGACTGGAGGGCAGCCACTGATGTATAGTTATTCAAGAAGGGAACAAGAGATGAACTAGGAACTGCAGGCCAGTCAGTCTAACTTCAGTGGTGGGGAAACTACTGGAAGCAATTCTGAGGGACGGAATTAATCTACAATTGGAGAGGCAGGGATTAATCAAAAACAGTCAGCATGGCTTTTGTTAAGAGGTAATCATGTCTGACCATCTTGATTGAGCATTTTGAAGAGGTGACTATGCCTGTAGATATGGACAACGAATTGAAATAATCTACTTGGACTTCAGTAAGGCTTTTGATAAGGTCCCACATGGTAGACTGCTAGTGAAGGTAAAAAACAGGCAAATCCAAGGACATTTGGCTAATTGGATCTAGTATTGGCTGAGTGGCAGGAAACAGAGGGTAATGGTCAAGGGGTGCTTTTGTGGTGTAGAAGGTTGCGTCCAGTGGGGTTCCTCAAAGATCTGCATTGCAGCCCTTGTTGTATGTGATAGATATGAATGAATTAGACTTGAATGTAGGAGAGTTGATCAGTACTTTTGTGGATGATAAAAAAATTGGTGAAGTGATAAATAGTGAGGAGGATGGACTTACAGAAGGATATAGATGGGCTGGTCAGATGGACTGATCAGTGGCTAATGGAATTCAAGCTGGGCAAGTGTGAGGTAATGCTCTTGTGCAGGACAAACAAGGCAAGGGAATACATGATGAAAGAAGGACCCTGGGAATCAGAGAGACATAGTTGTGGATGTCCACTGGTCCCTTACGGTAGCAGGGCAGGTAGAGAAAGTGGTTAAGAAGTCTTATGGGATCTTTGCCATTTTTAGCTGTGGTATAAAGTTTAAGAGCAGGGAGTTTATGCTGGAACTGTATAAAATGTTGGTTAGGCCACTGCCAGAGTATGTGTACAGTTTCTGGAATCCACCATTTAGGAGAGATCTGATTACGCATGATTGGGTTTAGAGAAGATTTACCAGAATGTTGCCTTGGCTGGAGAGTTTTAGTTATGAAGAGAGATTGGACAGACTGGAATTATTTTCCTTGGAGCAGCAGAGACTGAGGGGAAACATGATTGAAATGTATAAAATTATGAGGGGGATTGACATAGTAGACAGGAAGAAACCTTTCCCCTTGATGGAGGGATCAATGACCAGGAGGTATAGATTTAAAGTAGGGGAGAAAGATTTAGATGGGATGTGAGGGTTTTTTTTTCACCAAGAGGGTGATGGGAATCTGGAACTCACTGCCTATAAGGGTGCTAGAGGCAGAAACCCACATAACAGTTGAAAAGTACTTAGATGTGCACTTGCGATGCCAAGTCATACAAGTCTATGGAGCAATTGCTGGAAAACGGGATTAGTATAGGTAGGTGTTTGCTTTTTGACTAGTGCAGACTTGATGGGCATCAGAGCCTTTTCCTTTGCTATGGACCTCTATAACATAATGACTCTTTGTAAGAAAATTCTCTTGACTATATTTTTTAATATATTACTGACCAGCAAATAACTATTACTTCTAGGTTTGGCTTTCCACAAGTGGAAGTATCTCTATTCTTATCCATATCCACTTTAATTTAAAAACTCTATGCTAAATCACCTCACAGTCTCTTTCATGCTAGATTAAAGATCCCAAATTGTTCAATCTTTCTTAAGATGTTATAATACCTTAATTTTTGTATTCTTCCTATTAAGACAAACCATGTTTGCCACATTCTAATAAATTTTCATTCACCAACACACTGAAAAGTGTTGAGACATTTAAATAGCTTTACAGCTTGTTATTGAGTTAGTATGAATGAGGTCAGTGTATATATGGCAGAGTAGGTTGGAGAGGATAACAGGGTAGCAGAGTAAAGAGATAACAAGGTGTAGAGCTAGGTGAACACAGCAGGCCAAGCAGCATCATAGGAGCAGGAAGGCTGACGTTTTGGGCCTAGACCCTTTATCAGAAATCAGGCAGGAGTTGGAGATTGAGAGCAGACGGCCTGTCAAGGGGAGTCTGGGTGGATTAGTCGAGAGTCAAGGTGTCGTCTGTTGATTAGTTACTTAGGATTTAGACATGGTTTTAATCTGTTTAACATTTCCTGGCTAACTATCCAGGTAATTAAGTCTTATCTTTCCCAAGTCTCTTCTTATGTGCTAGATTTGTCCTGTTTGGATGTTCCAAACCTGCTAGGTTAGCACAAGCTATCTTGAAGTCCTCACCTCATGGATATTAGAAACCATTCTGTTTAGTTCTGTGGTGTCAGTATTATGTGAAAATTAGTGGAAACATGAACACAGCATTTATATGTGGCCCAAAAAGTACACTAATGTGGTTCAGAAAGAAGAAAACAATATTTTGGGTTAGGTTTTGATGTTGTCCAATTGTTTAAATAGGTGATAGTGTAATCACTAGCCTGCTTTTCATCTTTTCAGATTTTTGTTTCCATTGAGTGCCCAAGTTGGGATGCATTGCTTATTTTATAACCCACTTCAAATATATAAAAAAAAATCACCAATACTGCACCAGGGCGAGTTAAATAAGTGCCTGAGCAGTTGATTCAAAATGAAGAATGAATGAGTGATAACAGAAGTGACAAAACATATGAAATCAGCTGGTGGGTTATTGATCCAGGATTCACATTAGGTGAGAGAGTCAGCATTTCTGCACAATAAAAGCCTACATTCTTACAATTAGCTATGCTGCTGCATCTCAACAGTGAGATCACTATCTATTCAATGGCCATTTAAGAAGAAGCATGACTTGTACTTAATCAAGAATGTCATATCCCAACATAACATACACATTCAATTGCATTCACAAATATCAGAATGTGGAAAATAATCTTCTGCTAACTCAGGAGGACTCAATTTCCTACACTGATTTACATTTTCTTTCGTTTTACCAGTCACACAGCTGCAATATGACATTTACATATCAATACAGATACAGTTAAAACAGAAGCAGCACTCTAAAGATGTAAATTAATTGACACGTTGTATGTTGCTACAGGTACACAATCTGTGAATATAAATATGCAGAGTTGAATCGTTACACTTTAAGTCAATCAATATTATATATTTTTGCAAATGCTGGATTTCAATACATTTCACATGGAGCAAAAAAAAAGGCTTTCTCTAACAAGAAAAGTTTAGTCCATTAAGATCCATAAATAAGGTATAGATCAATTTAGATCAAACTGTTATTTATTAAGTGTTTCTTTCAATATCCGTTATGAATTCCTTTACAAAACTACTAAAATTATAAATATATTTACTTTTTAAAAAATGTATCCTTTCTTTATAAAATAAAGAGCACATTAGATATGCATTAAATGCTGCAAACAAGCTGGCTGAATAAAGGAACAATGAAAATAAATTTCATGAAAGCTCAAAAAACTAACTCCATCAATGGCAAGACCATGGCAAGGTCCAGACAGCTGCTTTTTTCCCTCCTCATTTCACTTAGTTATCAGTTAACTTGGAGGAAAATATAGATTTTCGAGGAGCTATAGTTTGTAGATATCTCAGTCAAGGTAAGACGTGTGCATGACTTGAGGTCTAATTTAACTCCTGTGTTTCATTGATCGCTGAGGATCACAAGGGATTTCATATTCTTCTTTGTTCGAAGGTAGGGCCTGATATGAAAGAAACACGTAATAAACGCTTGTGGCCTGTCCCTTGTTGATATCAAGCTGTTTTTTTTTTGCCGTCTGAAATGCATCAGTATTTCACATTTATTGTAGTGTGATAAAACCTCTCTCAAATCGCCAGAGGGATACACTCTAGAAAGCAGTCTGGCAGTACAAATTGGAGTGAATAGGAGGACAGTTGGTAGAAAAATTTCCGAGGTCACTGAGGTCAGGGTTACAGCTGACTCAACTGAAAAAAGGGGAAAAGGGTGCAATACCTACAATCAGAAAATATGGATTCAGTTCCGATTATGGATGAAGACAAATGATTGTCCAAAACATGGGAGGAGAATTCTCCAGGATGGGCCAGTTCAGCCATATGTTAACAGTGTTACACTTCCCTTTAAAACCAAGCTTCAAAGTATTGATACTGATTGCAAATTGTGATTGTCAATGACCAGATTGCAGAGTACTGCAATAAATTGGAAACTTTTTTTCAACTGAACCATTAGGAATGCAAGTGTTGGCCTTGGTTCTGGTGCAGCTAGTCCAATTTGGCAAATCGATGTTAGTTTGCAGTATATAAATGATACAATTGTGTTAATTTCTGCTTCTCAACTGACTACCTAGTGTATATTATACATCATTTAAAATACAATTGCTTATGTACGGCCAATTTTTTTTTCTTTCACCTCAATCATTATTATTATCAGAAAATAAATAACAAAGCATATGTCAATTAGTCAGAAATTGCAAGCAAATTTAATATCCAAATGTTGAGATAATCATCAAAAAGTCACTAATTTAACCTGCACAGCTTGGAATCCACCAAGCTACTACTCTGCTGTTGAACAATGATCATAAATGACAGACCGTAAAGGGAAAATAGATGGAGCAATGTTTTTAATTTTATCAACCCAGTTTACAAATATCCAATGGGCAATTTAATAATGAAAATACTCATCAGTCTTTGCACCTTTACAGAAAGTACAACTTCCTAAACTTTTCCATAAATGTCCTGCTCAAGAGTTATTTCTTTAATATCATTTTCATGTCTCAATTACCTTGTTCTTTCTATCATTGTATTCGACAGATACCCTCTTTTCTTTCCCAGTAACTCTCTGTATATGGATCCAATATAAATGAAATAAACAGTTTTTTTTATACTGTAGGGTATTAAAAACACCTCTATAGTCTGAAAATATTGGGTAATAGCTGCTCTATTCTGGAAAGGCTTAATAAAGTTTTCAAGATGTTTTAAAACAACAGAAGCAGGCTCATGCATAGTACATGGAATTCTAATGTTAACATGTTTTCGTATATAGCTTTGCTTTGGTGACTTGTTAGTAACATGCCTGTCATGTGTAAATTCAGTTAGAAGCAAAGTTGCCTGTCTCAATTTACTCGATATGCTGTAATTGGATTCTAATGAATTATCAAAGTAATCTCGTGGATTAAGAAATTTTTATTACTATAGCTATCTGTGAGTAATGTCCAAATATATTTATAACAATTAATGGATTTCGAAGCATATATATCTTCCTAAGCATTTTCTGCAGCTTGTACAAACAGACATTTTGAAATTTCCAGTACAGACTTTTAAATTTTAGGAATTAACATCAGCTCCTGGATGTAATATAAACCTTTAACCTTGGATACATTGTAGAGCAAGGTGAAATGCAAAGATTACTGGAAAACATACACTTCATTGACATATTAGCCCTTCTGGGGGTTGCTTAGTATCCCTTACTTAGCAACAGACCTGCATTTTTATTGTATTTTGTGAAAGTTTTCTATTTGAGAGGTTCCTGACTTACTGTAGTGTATATGGTTAGAGAATTAGAATCCACCAGGCACAAAGTGGGCAAAGGTGAATATATGGACATACCTCAACATCGATAATTATTACTGTGGTTTTAACTGCCGGCCATGAAGTTCTTGAGTTTGCTTCTGTTACAATCAAACCCGTTGGTCTCAATGGTGTTAAAATATCACCTTTCGTAATGAAAGGGGTCTGTGGAAACTGCAGATATTCAGATCAGCAAATGCTCATGCAACAGTGACCTCATTTTACAAATGTCTTCCAATTATAGTCTTCTATAAACAATATTGCACATCCTGATATTTTAAAGAATTATGGCTGTCGCAAGTTTATATTCCCTAAATATCTTCCATTGTGCATTAAATGTGGATAGTGCTAAATGTTTAAAAGCTTGAGATGACTGAAAATACCATATTTAGATTTGGAATCTGGATAAAGCTGCTACTTGTGTACTGATTACTGTCAATTCTAATATATAGGCGGACAGATATTGTTTGTCATTATAAATTATTACCTTGTAATAGTTCCAGATAAACCTATAATTACTTATTTTACCAAAGCAACAGAAGTTTCCATTCAATTAAAACAAAGCTTAATTTTATGAACCTCCTCAAAGGGTCACAAATGGGTACAATTAAAAGAATCTCATCATGGTGATTAATTTGATATGGGGTGCAGCCAATTATGTGAATGAGGATGTTTTCAGTACAATGTTTTTTAAACTAGTTCTGAAGATCATGGAAACTCAATTTACATTGAATATAATTTGTGCTTGAAATTCTTCAATCATTTGTGTTTTTGCCCAATTGAAGGGTAAGAATGCTGGAAAAACCTTGGGAATTGCTCTACACTAATGCTCATTTGATTTGCCATTGGGTTAATGTCTGAAAGCAGGCACCTTCCTCAGTTTTGCATCAAATTGTGCACTTGGATTATTGCCCACGTTTTTACCAAGTCAGCTGACTCGGAAACCTTTCAAAAATGATGGGCAAGACAAGATTTGTAGATTTTTGTTCCCACTCATGTTTCTGGCAAATGTTCTCAATGGAGGAAAAGTCTATGGATAGCCAGTATTTTAATTCTTACTGGCTCTAATGTTGGTGTCGACCCCTTGAATACTCCCGAACATGTCCCCCACTGCATGCATGCATACAGTTTTCACGGATTTACAGCCTCTTCTGAAATAATTTTCACATGTTTGGTTTGGAACACCTCAGAGGAATAATAAATAATAGGAAAACCCAGTACCAAGTTGAAAACTAAGGATAAAAATCAGCTTCCTGTTACTGGAATTCTTTGATTGATGCGCCATTAGCACTGGAATATAAAAAAATACTGTGCTATCACTTTGAATAGGCTCCATGGGAACTGCGGTAGTTTGCTTCGATAGCTGAGTCCATTATGAATATTTTGGCTGAGTTGTAAGACCTGAGAAACCACTTATCTCAGCAGAGTGGTATGCACACTGTTTGCTTGATTGTTTTATGAGGTTGTTATAGGTTATTTATCTTTGATATGGCTTGTGAATAGGTGTTTGCTTGTTTTTACAATTGAATGATCATTTGAAGTGATTAAATTATTTCAACGGTTCAGGAACTTTCTTCACTATGAAGTGTGTCCGATTGCCAGATCTATTAGGTACTCAGAAGTTAATTTCTTTTACATTGAAAACAAAAACTGCTGGAGATCACAGCGGGTTAGGCAGCATCCACAAAGAGACAGCAAGCTAATGTTTTGAGTCTAAATGACTCTTCATCAGACCTGAAGTGAAGTGAAATTTCTTTTTCATATCCATTTCAAGCCTTCCCATTGAGAGTGCATGGTGCCTGAGCTCTACCTGTAGTGCGTACTAACTTAATGTCCTTGGAGGATCCATGGGTGCATAAAGAGATATAAGGGGGCATTGGAGATATTCAAAGGAATTAGGTGGCAACGAGGATACACGGGAACAATAAGGGCTTGGGATGTATGAAAATGCATTGGAGTTATGAAGACACATCGAGAAGGCATTGTTACTATGAGAAGGAATAGAAGATACAAGGAGCATGGAAGACATGTGAGGGGAATATGTGCAAAGTGATTGGAGAAAGCTGAAGGGTCATTATTACTGGGCTGATGTCCTTGTAAATGAAGAAGGAATTCAAGCCTGCTTGCCTCACCACCCTTTGCTACGTCCTCCTTCATGAATTTAAGACACGTGCGAATTGTGGAATTATGACTTTTTTGAATCTCACTTGTCACTTTCATGAAAATGTGGCTCCAAGTGCTTAAGTCCCTGAAGTGGGGCTTGAAACTGCAATCCTTTGACTCAGAAATGAAAATGCTACCAGAAATAATGTATTGCAGTTATAAAGCACTTTTAACTTTGTTCACATTTCAATGTGAACGAAGAGGCATAAGGAAGAAAAAGCATGTGGAAGAAACTGACGGAGAGAAGATTGATAGCAAAGAATCTGGTTGAAAAGGTGGGTTTTAAGGATAGTCTTAAGAGGGGAATGGTACATTGTAAAGTTGAAATCATTAGAGAAGGAATTCCAGAGCAAAAGGCCTGGCTGCTCAAAATGTGGCTGCCAATTGAGGGGTGAACAAAACAAGGGAGTGCATAAATAGCTGGAATCAAAGGGACAGAGATTTCAACAGGACACATGATATATGGCTTGAGGAGTCTACAGACAGGGCAGAGCAGAAGGGAGAACTTTAACCTTGAGGCAATGGGCTATGAAAGGTCAAAGTGGGTCATATTTAAGAAGATAGAATATAGCTTCATATCATCCCGCTTCTTGTACTATTATTAAATGTTTCCTGAATTCTGCTGTTTATTTTCCTCACTCTTCATAATTTGTCCTGAGTTTCCAAAAATGCACAGTGGCCTTAGGGAAAGTTACCTAACCAGGAAAACAAATTTAAATATTTGAAAGCCTGAAGAGCAATGTTTCACTAACAATGCTTTTCTCCTCCTATACAATCAAAGAATGAAATTATGAAGGCAGCAGAAAAGCATAGACATACAGCTAGCATAGAAAGCATGAATTAAAAAGAATCAGAAGTGCCCGAAACTAATAACTTCAGGTCAATGCCCTCCTACTAAAATGTTTATCGTTCTCTCCATGAAATGGAGGGGCTTGTCACAAATATTATAGGAATATAAGAAGTTTGATCAGTGAGATCGCAAATGTCATGAACATTGGTGGTGTGGAACATAGCAAGGAGAAACTCCTTAGGCTACAAGACAATACAGATGGGCTGAACAGTGGCAAATGGAATTTAATTCCAGAAGTGTGAGATAATGCATTTTGGGAAGACTAATAAGACAAGAGAGAGTACACATTGAATAGTAGGACCCCAGGAAGTAGAGGATCAAAGAGACCTTGTTAATTCTTGAAGGTACAAAGAAGATTAGTTTTCAAGGGATTGTAACAATACTAAAATTGCAGTATTCACTACTTGCATTCTCTTTAACAATGCACTTGCAAGAACAAGAGACTGAGTTGTATATTCATTTCCTCGTATCCACACGCAGAAGTAATAAGAGAAGGTTGAACAGCAACAATTAATAAAATACTTATATTTGCTGTTCAAGGAGCAAAATAAAAGCTAAATTCAGATTGTTTCAAAGTATTAGTTTGCTTTAGTGCTAATCTCAAGTGGTATCTACCACCCATGCATCACAGCAGCAAAGGATAAAACACCGTACATTTCTAATGCTGAACAGTGCTAAACAAGACAAATACGTGCAACTAGAAAATTCTCAGTTCCCAGCATATATCCCCAAACTTGTGATTTCTTTTTAATAAGGGACATTGCTTTCATCAGTCAAGAGTTAAAATCAGTCAGGAACCTAAATGGAGACAACTCATTTAATTTCAGTGACACAGAATAAAAAGATATGATGGAGTAGTGACTTAGGACACAGACTTGACTTATGTGAAACCTCTGATTTCTCAGCTAGAGCGCCTGATTCCCCTATGCTTGGAAGGTCTATTGATTTGGTGTACACAGACAGCTCAAGAGGAACTGATATATTCCTTACAGCAATTTTTTTTCATGTAGTACTGTTCAGACACCAGATTCAGCACAAACCTCACTGTTGTCTTGTACAAATTTCAACTGAATGCATTGACTTTATCCGTCTTTCTTCCTTATTGCCCTCCGGTAGTTACCATTGTAAGGCTTGCTCTAATCCCACCTTCAGCAGAGAAGCCTAAGGCCTTTATCGCTCTATTTTTGAACTAAAAATGCTAAAAAAGGTAGTACAAAGTTCTTTCAAGTTCTGTTATACCAGAGGCTTGGCAGCTTCTATCAAGCTCAATTTAAAGTGTTCCAGTACAGTCTTTGTAGTTTCAACCTTTTAAGCTTATGGAGTCTGGTGGAATAATTAGATCCTTTAGTCAAAATTTCCTCATTTATCTTTAAGAGGATAATCGCAGTATTGCTTTCAATGAATGCCATAATGTATCTGTAGAAGTATATTAAAATGACCTCTATTTTTACCTGCACTTATTATCTGGCTTTCTTTTTAAAGCAATGCTTGTGCTTAGTACTTTTGGTCTCATTAATTCATGTATTACCATTTATTTGTGACATCCTTTGAGAGTTCTTTTCTGCAAGGTTCAAGTGTATTTATGTGCACAAGGCTCTGACCTCTATTTGAATCACTATTGCTTTACTTGGAGAGGCTGTTGCCTTTGGGTACCTATTTCACATGCTTGTGAACCTAAAAGAAGGCAAAAGCTGACCAACAGCTTCAAAAGAGCTAACACAGCTGATCACACAAAAGCAAACCTGAATATAGGGCATTGATATTCAAAGTGAATTGGAGACTGTCTCAACATAATTTAAGTCAGTTGACCCTACATTCGAGTTCTTGCATGTAGCCAAAATGTAGAACAAAAATTGTGGAAACTTTACTTCATTTCTTTCGACGAAAACATGATCCACTATAAATAGGCACAGCATTGTCAAAGCATATTGTTAAACTATGTCTTCAGTATTTATCCTGAGGTCAAGGAAGTACTTTTAACCTTTTCTATTTCAATGTTGGTTCTCAGTAGCCCTGCTCCTTTCAGATTACAGAGCTTTGCTGTTCTACATCCTCAGTTCATATTGGAATTCTGCTGAAATTAATGTTTTTCATGATTAATATTATTATCCTTTCCTCTTCTGAAATATTTTCCTTTTCCATGTCCTGCGTCTGCCCTTTGCTGCTTCCCTTTTCCATTTCATTTCATGCTTATACTCTTCTCACGGTCTCAGTTGAAGATGTCACTCACACCTTCCATGCTTTCAGGTTCATATTAGGTCTCTGCTCCACTTCCATCACAATATTCCTATCAGCTCAAATTTAATATTTTTTTGATGGTTGGAATTCTGCTGTGTGGGACTTTCCTAGTCTTGTAATACAATCATTGAGAACCTCGTGTTCACTGGGCAGTTTCAGTTTGTGTTGCAATATCAGCAAGAAATAAGAAATAGTATTCAGAATCCGAGATAGAAAAAGGATTGCTTTCAACTATGAAGTAAACAGCCAGATGCTGGCTTCAAAACATGAAGAAAATGTAAGCAACATGAACTGATGACAAGTACACTATTTGATGTGTTGATTTCTTTGTGTATATGCACAGAAATGGGGAGATTCTGATAGACTTGATTGGATCATTGAAGTTAAATTAATCGGAGCTATGTCATGATTGAACACTTGTGGAGGTCACACAATGTATTATTGTCCTCCTAAGGAACTGGTTATGTGCTTAATACCTAGGTATGACCCATTTTTGCCTATGAATTGAATGGGCACTCTTACAATACACCATACGTGCCAGGTACTTATCCAAGGACAGATTTTGTGAACCGCATCTCATTTCTCTAATGTTGAAGACATCTTTAACTGCTGGTTATTTAGAACCTGTGAATGACACATTTGTTTTTTTCCCCAGCTCTGGGGCAAAAAATAAGATGTCAAAACTAACAAAACTGCTTCCACTTCCCTTGTGCCTCTCAGACTGATTGATAATTAAGCACCATTAGCACATACTTTAGGATCATAGCAACAGGAGTAGGCCATTCAGCCCTTCAAGTCTGTTCTGCCATTTGATGAGATCTTGGCTGATCTATGGTCTAACGCCATATACCTCCTTTTGGCCTGTATCCCTTAACACCTTTGCTTAGCCAAAGTGTATCGATCTCAGATTTAAAATTAACAACTGACCTAACGTCAATTGTCATTTGTGGAAGAGAGTTCCAAATGTCTACCACCCTTTCTTTGATGAAGTGCTTCCTAATACCTTTCCTGAATGGTCTGTCTCTAATTCTCAGGTTATGCCCCCTAGTTCTAGACTCTCCAGCCTGTGGAAATAGTTTATTTATCCACTCTGTCTTTTCTTGTTAAAATTTTGAAGATTTCAATCAGATCACCCGTTAAACTTCTAAATTCTCGAGAAAACAGGGTTGATTTGTGTAATATCTCCTCACAACTTTACCCTTGAAGTCAAAGAATTATTTTGTAAACCTATGTTGTACCCCCTCCAGGGCCAAAATATTATCCCAAAGGTGTGATGCCTAGATCTACTTATAGTGGGATCTGACCAGGGTTTTGCATAGTTGCAGCATAACTTCTCCATCCTTGTACTCCAAAATTTAGACATAAGGGCCAGCATTCTTGATTGTTTTCTGAACCGGTTCATGGCATTTTAAAGATCTATGCACGCAAACCCATGTCACTTTGGACTTCTACTGTCTTTAACATCATTGTGCCAGGCAGCACAATGATACTGAAGTCAACGTTGGTTAGCTACATCATAAATTGATATCACCTTCAGAGAGTCTTTCTGTAGTGCACTACTAATGATATTCAGTCAAATATTTCAGATATAAACATTAAAAATAGTAACAGGAGTAGGTCATACAGGCCCTTGAGACTGCTTTGACACATCATAAGATCATAGTTGATCCTCAAACTCAATTCCATCTAGAAAGTAATGTCACCTATTGTCTTTCAGTCCAAAATTGATAACTTCACTCTTGCTTACATTGAACTCCATCTCTCATGGTTTTGCCTATTCACCTAGTCTACCAATGTCCCTTGTAATTTTATGCTATCATCTGCGCCGTCTACAATGCTGCCTAACTTTGTGACATCAGCAAATTGGGATTTATAATTTTCTACATTATTATTTAAGTACTTAATAAAAAATGTGAATAATTGAGGCCCTAATGTAGATCCTTGTGGGACGCCACTGGTCACATGCTGCCATTTTGAGTACCCACCCGTTACCCCTACTTTCTGTTAGCTGCCACTCAACCAATTTTCCAGCCACGTCAGTAATTTTCTCTCAATTTGGTGAGATTCTACCTTCAATAACATCTGAAACATCACTCTACTGGCTGAAGAAGGAAGAGTGGGAGCAATAAACATGTTGAGGAACTTGAACAGAAACTGTTTTTTAAAGTATTTAATTGAAAAATGTTTAAAAAATCTGAATTAATGAACAATATACTTCTAATCTAAACATTTTAAATTCATATCGCTGTGCTCTGAGATATATGTCATTGTTGGAGGTCTTTTTTTTTTGACGGTTTTCAGCTTTCTGCCAGCTGGATGATTAGAAAATAGACTGGTTGAAAATAACTTCAAATTTGTTTTAAGCTTACTTAATTGATGTCCACTGGAAACTTTTAATACAAATATCCCATATTTCTAGTCCAGAAGATTGTGGCTTCAAACCTTACTCAAGGACATAACTTTGGCTGACATTTTTGTGCAACACTGAGGGAATAATGCATTATGAGAGTTGCAGTCTTTTAGACAAGACAGGAAACATTTTGTTCAGTTTTGTGAAGAACAAAGAATCTTTTGCTGCCTCATTTAGCACTTATCCCCAACTAACATAAATTGAAACAGATTAGTTTTCCATATATTTAATTTCCTCTTTTTTGGGTTTCACTGTGAGCAAATTGGCTGCAGCATACTCTACATTTCAGAAGGGTTTCCACTTTGATAATTCTTCATTAGCTGTGAAATATTTTTGAACATTCTTAGATATAAAAAGCATTACCAAAGTGCACCATCATGTTTTACTACATTAAGAGTTATTAACAAGGAAACCATGATAAGTAGATAATGTGAATCAGTCAAGAGGTGACTATATATGTTTTCTGGTGACAGAAGGGAGAAATTCATATAATGAGAAGCCAGGAAAATGGAGAAGGTATGCCTGTGATCAGTTAAAACAGAAAATGCTCTACCAGCTTGCAGAACAGTTTTATTTTAAAAATTTAATATAAAATAATAAATTAGAAGTGAATGGAAGAAACAAAATAAATTTAAACCATTTGTTTTAAAGAACATTTTTTGTAATTTATGGCTGATTGGGAACATGCAGCTCCCTGCAGGAGCACCTGTGACTATTGTGACTAAAGGTGCCTAGACCCCAGGCCTGTTAGACAGCGATATGTGTGGCATGTTTAACATTAAACTCATATAAGACTATAAACCAATTTTCAATTGTTATCCTCATCTATAAACAACTATTTTCTCATATAAATATTCAGCTACACTATGTTTACAATAATTTTCATAAAAGTCAAGGAGAACAAACTTGGCAAAGCCATTGTATACTCTAAAAATCCATTTGGATTCCATTACTTCTGTACTCAGTTAATGGTATGATCTTGACTGAAGCATGAGGAGAGTACCTGTGTACCTCTTAGGAGAATGGCACTTTCAAAAAAAAAATATTGTGACATTCAAAATTCACCTCTTTTGTTTTATTAAACAAAAGCACAAAGTAATGAAGAAAAAAAAGCAAAGGTAATCTTGAATCTGAGTTGTAAATGTATTTTTATGGAAAATGATTTATCTAAATAACAGTGAGGAATGCGTTCAAATCTATTCCATATTGTACAACATTGAATTATTGAGCAGTTTTGAGCCTGGAGGGAAGTTAATGCTAACTATGTAAGGGTACTGCACAAGGCACATGATAACATTGAATTAGGGTGTTAGAGGCAAGCCAGCTCTAAAAGATTGATTCAGCAGCTGCCTGCTTCAGCCAATGAGGTCAGCATTGGTTAGCGAAATGATAATTTGACATCATCTTCATAGAGTTTTTTTTGCACTGGACTGCTGATGACATTCAGTCAAATGATACAGAAACAAACATTAGAAATAGTAGCAGGAGTAGGTCAGACTAGTCTCTTGAGATTGCTCTGCCATTTACTAGGATCACAGTTGATCCTCAGAGTCTACTCCACTTTCCCACCAGTTCTTCCCTATCCCTTGATTACTTTGGCATCCGAGAATCCATTACTTTATATTGAATGTACTCAATTTCTGAGTACCTACGGCCCTTTGGAGTAGATTTTCCAAGATTTAATTATGCATTTATGGAAATTCGCCTTACCTTATTCCCTTTAACCTGACAGCCTGTGATAGTAGGGTTTGCAGCTTTTCAGCATCTGCTTTGTCAAGCCTTCTCAGAATCTTATATAGTTCAAAAGATCATTCTTCAAATCTCTTGGGTTTATAAAATCTTTTTTTCTGAAGAAACAGCTTGTGCATCTACATCACACTTCCTCTAAGGCAACTCTATCCTTCCTTTATGATTTCAGAAAAACGAGGCCTTTGCAATAAAAGTCAACATACCATATGACTTCCTAATTGCTTGCTATACATCCAATTTAGACTTTCTGGATTCCTGTACAAAGACACTCAGATTCTTCTGAACTGTAATGTTTGATAACTTTGCACCATTTTTAAAACAGTTGCCCTATTTTTTGTAATAAAATGAATAGGGTCACATTTCCACATATTATAAACCATCTCCTTCCAGACTCTTTGAGCTATTCTTTTTCTTTTGTTCAGGACTGTTACCAAATATTGTGTACCAAACTTTAGAAAATCAACTCACTCACTCAGAATTTTGGTTTCCCCAGGTCAGGTATGGATTAGAGAAGGGTTAAATGGCCTGACACAACACTATCAAAGGTTAGATGCTGAATGAGGCTTGGTTAAAAGGTCCAGCTCCATTTATTGGGATATTGGTTCAGTTCTATTCATTGGTCAACCCTCTAACACTCACACAACCCCCATGCTCCTCATATCTCCCATTCTCTCTCATGCTCTAATTGCATCAATGCATCCTCCATGTCCATTCACCTAGTACCTATTAGGCAGAGAATGTATAAATCATATAAATAATGGTGGCAAGTCTTTGAAATGCTGATGAAATAAAATTTTAAAAAGCCATTCAAATTTCCCTTGGAAGTCAGTTTGCCAAATCTTCCCAGCTCCTGAACTAAGCGGGCAATGGTGAGTCAGTTGGAAAAATTTGGTGAGATCGACAGAAATCAGATTCTCAATGTCTAGAAAACAAAGTCTGATTTTGCACCCAAATATTGAAAAGCAAGATAAGAATTTCACTAGTGTGCAGTTAGAGGCCTGCTTGCATGCACAAGCATGCCATTAGTGCCTTACCTCACATTAATATGTTTTTTTCCATCTCCTTCCATGTGCCAGATAGAAACTAGATGGCAAGAATTCATGAAATAGAAGTCAGAGCGGGTACCTATCTGTCTTGTTACTAGCACCTCACAGAACACAATCTTAGATATTCAGTACCAATCTCAGAGGATGGGCATTGACTGCCTGCAATCCTTGTCACAGAGGTTGATATTGGAAACAATTCATCCTCTCCACACCTCTTGATACATCAGCTCCACTTAAAGAAAAATGTTCAATGTCAGTGCTGCACTCTGGCACCTTACCATTTCATGCACACAAATCAGGTAGCTTGTCAGCAGTGATCAGTCAAGGGGGAGGACGTGTTGCTGTTTGACACCATGCTACGTCAATGTCACATCTGCACCATGTGCCAGTAGCTTATGCAGCAAGCAAACTGCAAATGCTTTAACCAGATAGCCTTGCCTCAAAGCCTATAGGGAGTCTCCTTGGTAAAGCCAAGGGAGGTAGCTTTCAGTCGGAGTTACTAACACTGTAGGCCGAGAGTTTGAATTTGGAGTGTCATCTACACGTGGTGATCAGGGTCAGGTGTTCAGTGTCACTGCGGCCCGGGGCGTGGGACATTATCAGGTCCTGCTCAACAAGTTTGGGGATATGTGGGAAGGCAGTCTGGGAGCTACATGGATAACAGTCAGATGTCTGGTCACCCATCAGTCAGAGCTATCTGTCCAGTTCAGTCAGGTGGCAGGCCCCCATTCAATCCAAAGTGTCAGCTCAATGAGAATTATCAAGTGACACTGCTGTGGTAGGGAAGTTAATTCTGGAGATTGAAAGCAGCCTGCTGGAATGCAGAGGGAATAATAATTGTGAAGGAAAGGGGTTGGAGGAATGATAATACATTGGAATTTGTAAGATCTCGAGTGAAGCCTGCAGCTCACTGTGCCAAATGTGACTTGCATTGTTGTCCATGCTCATGTCAATCATAAATGTCCAATGGAAATGGATGATGGCTGTGACCCCACCCAGTGGGATAGGGTAATTTTTTTATTAGTTTGAGCACGTGGGCCCTTTTTTTGTGAACTAAGTGAGGCTTTTCAGCAAACAATTGCATTCATCACGCACTAAAACAGCATGGATTGAAGTCATCTGTCATCATAGTATGCTGAATGTGAAAAGCACACAATGCCCAACTGTGTGAAATAGAAATCCCGATCAGAAGCCATCTTATCTATGTCATTGGTCATTACAGATTGCTCATAGTTATCCCTGTGAAGCAGAAGTAATCACAGGTGACCTTTAAAATCTCACTTATGAATCACAGTTCATAGAGTCATGTCAATGTCTCATGGGCTACCCAATGGCATGGCGCTGATTTACTCTCACTTTGAACTGTAAGCATTTGACATCATGCTCTGATATGAAAGGCTGCCTTTCTTGATTGATTGGCGGTGGCGACAGAGTCAAGGTTTCAATAAAGATGCACAACGTGCAATACCCTACTGTATTTGTGTATTTTTTTAATTCATTCTCAGGATGAGGGCGTCGCTGACCAGGCAGCCTTTATTGCCCATCCCGAATTATTCAGAATCAACCACATTGCTGTATGTCACTTGAAGGCCAGACCAGGTAAGGATGGCAGTTTCCTTCCCTAAAGAACATTAGTGAACCAGTTGGGTTCATGGTTATCGTTAGATTCTTAATTATAGATATTTTATTGAATTCAAATCCCACCATCTGCCATCGTGGGATAATACCACTAGGCCATTGCCTCCTCTATGGACATGGCTTATGCTGTATTCATCAGATAATTCAAAGGATCATAAAAAGGCACACCTTGGTTCCCCTTCTCGGAGACTTCCATGTTCCATCTTGTGGAGGACTTTGCTAAATTATCACTTGTGTGTGATGCGTATGCTGACTGTTGATTTTGTTAAATACCAAATCTATTTCTGATATCCGCACGTAGGCTCAGTTGGAGCATGGCCAACAGCAAGGGTTATCATTGCTGTTCCTGCAGTGAGTTGTCGACAACAAAGCAAAAAAGAACCCACTGGACCCCATAGAGAGAAACCTTCATGTAACTACATGAAATTAACACTTATTTGAATTCTGGTAAAATTGAGCCCCATTGTCCATGATAAAAGCTCAGTAAATCTGTCGGTCAACCCTTGAAAAAAAGTTGAAAGTCCTTACTCTTGTTTCCCAGTTTATCAACAAAACAGGATAGGCAGATGATTAGACATCTCCTTTTCTAAATGAACTCATGATAAGTGATTAGCTGAGCTCCAAGACTTATTGTGTTCAAACCTATAAGAATTGTTCACATAGTCAAAACGGGACTGTTTTATTTGTTCATCTTATAGTTTTATTTGTTCATCTTATAGTTTTATGAATTTACAATAGGTTTATCTTTGACAATGCCTGCTTATTTTATCAAGTTTTGGAAATGTTAAGTGAGTTAAAAGTTTTGTGTGACCATGAATGCTTGTGTTTTATTGATAGTTACATGAGCAAATAGAAAGGCAAATTTCTCTCATAGGTTGAATTTTTTAAATTCAATTTTAATTTAATTTAATTTTATTCGTTTCAAAGGCTTGCCAGTGTTATGGTATTACTCATTATTTCTGGACCTGGTGACCAATGAAAGAGTGTTTCAAAGGTTCAGCAGATATCAGGGTGCAAAATCAAACTGAAACCACATGGTACCCTATATAAAATAATAATTGACTCTCATTCTGATGAATGTAGAAATGACCTTTACTCATATAGCTGAAGTCCTCCTATGCATACAAATCCTCACATGCTACTGGTCAACTTAAGATAAAACCCTTTTATCCAATATTTCATTAATAACATTCAATTTATCAATTAGCATCTAATTAGTTAGTTAAACTTGCCAAGGGATTTTAAATCTTTCTGTCGAAAAATTGCCAACTCCACAGCAGGCTGCACCCAATATTTAGGAAATGCAAAAATGACCCTAGTCATAGTGCACTTCAACACATGTAATGTTCCCTGGCCAACATTTCAGTCTCAGACATGCTGCAGTGCTTCAGTGAACCTCAGTACAAGCTTGAAGAACGACATCTCTTCTTTCAAGTTGGGGACTCTGCAGCCTCTGGGACTAAACATCGATTTCAATAACTTTAGAGCCTGATTATGATCTTTCCTGTTTTTTTTCCAACCCCTGCATTTCAGTCCTGTCATTACATGGGTGGCTTTCATCACATCCTACCCATTCTCTCCTGTTCTTAGCCCTCATTATCACTTATTTAGCTTCTTTTCAGTTGTGGCTTACTATAAATAACTCCCTTGTCTGCCTTCCCTTTCATATCTCTCTCTCTCTCTCTCTCTCTGGACTCCATCTCCACCTATCCACTCACCACTGTCACCCCAACCCATCTTCACCATGAATACCGATTTTTCCTAGCTCCTATCAGTTCTGATGAAGAGTCGCCAAACTCAAAACATTAATTCTGCTTTCTCCTCATAGATGCTGCCAGACCTGCTGAGTTTCTCCAGAAATTTCTGTTTTTGTTTTGGATCGCCAACATCCACAGTTCTTTGTTTTGCCCAATAATTACAAACCGACTTATTTGGCATGGTCTTCATAGCACTTAAGGAACCTATCAAAAGGAAAATTTTACGTGGAGCATTTAAGTATGAAATGACCCACTTGTCCCTACTTTTGATTTTCACTCCTGTACTCAATCCTCTATCCATACTCACCAGTTGCCACCAAACCCCACGAGCTACTTTATTTTCAACAGCCTTTCAGATAGCACCTTATCAAATGCCTTTTCAACCTCCAAATACATTACATTCACTTGTTCCTCAGTTGTATTAGGGTTTCCCTTCTTTAAAATCACATGGAACATATACTCAAAGCATGCCATATAATTCCATCTTAAAGTTTGCTATCATTTTCCACCATCTTATGAAGATTTGACATGTTCTAAATATTTAGTTCAGTATGACTGAGAGCTGTTGCTTTTGGCATCTATTTCCTGAGGAATGTGCAACTTATAAATCTGCAATCTGTCATTTTCAAAAGGCTTGTGTCAACTTTCACGGCTGGTTATAGGTGAGCAATTATGGAAACAAGTTTAAAACAGCTAAAGCTTTTCCCATTAGCAATTGAAGTGCTTGCTAGCATCACAGACTTTAATGGACTATGATCCGTTCTTGGGAAGGGAAACTATTGCTGAGAAGTTTAAAGTAGTAGTGTTTTCCAGTTCAAACATTTGGAGAAATAAAAACAAGAAATAAAACAAAGACAGCAAGTTTTGGAAATCTGGTATAAAATCAGAAAATGCTGCAACTATGCACCAGTCGTTCATCACCTCTAAAAAAAAGGGACAACTTATCATCTTCCCTGATCAGAATTTCACCTCTCTGTAAATCCCACTAAGTTAAACGTTTTTGTAAAATGGCAATGTATTTATCAGTTTAGAAAGTGACTTGTAGCCACCCACCCTGATGGTTACCGTTGAATTTATTAACTTCTCAGTAGGAAGAGAGGTACTTTGTCTCTGAGGTCCAGAAGCTGATCTTGGAATTATTTCCAGGTCTCAACTTTGTACAATGACTGGGGTTTGGAAGGCTGATGCATCGGTTGTTAAAACCCACAAACGTCTCTAACGTGTCAGTTGCTAATTGACTGGAGGGAAGGTTTAGCAGTTAATTCAAAGCAGCAGCAGGTGAAGCATGAAAACAGAATGCCAAATCGTACACACTGATTTAAAGGCATTGCATTAGCCATGAATGCAGCAACTGTTTGGAAGCAAAATGCAAGCACCAATGCAATAAGAGGAGAGACAGAGATCTGGTACCCAAAGCAGAGCTGCTCCTTGCAACATGGATATAGTCCTTTAAGTGCTACTACAGCCTGTGAAATAGAAGAAAGAACTCCAGTTCCTGGAGGGATGTAGGGGAAAGCCAACCAGCCAAAGAAAGAAGGTCTCACAGAAGATGGTGGAAGCTGTGAACAGAAGAAGCATGGGGAGTTTTGTCTGCAGCATCACAAGAGGCTCAATGACCCTCCTCACTCTGCCAGCCTCATTAAAATATTTCCATGAATCTACCTCCTGTCCCACTTCCTTTAAACTCAGAAATGGGCATTTGAAGTCACGGCTCAGAATTCTCAAAATTTTAATCTCCAACCTGACTCTAAACTCCTTATTAAGTTTTAAATCATAATGTTTTGTAACTCTGGGGAGTAATTACAATCTTGACTACTCAAATGTCATTTCAATGTAGATTGTCCATCGCGAGGTAATATCCAAAAATGCTAACGTATGAACATCACAATTTCACTCATCTAACCTCCTAGACTTCTGACTGCGTAGCCTGGATTTGGGCAATGTTATTGATACTGTCTGAAGTATCTAAACTAGTGAAAAGAATATGGATCCCCAAGTGCCCATTTGACAGAAGCGGAGGTTCTATGTGTCTTAAAATGCAGAAAGATGGATAAATTCCCAGGGCCTGATCAGGTGCATCCCAAACTTTGGGGGAAGCTAGGGAAGTGATAGCCGGGCCCCTTGTTGAGATATTTGTATCATCGATAGCCACAGGTCAGGTGCCAGAAGACTGGAGGGTGGCTAATGTGGCGCTATTATCTAAGAAAGGTGATAAGGAAAAGCCAGGGAACTATAGACTGATGAACCTGATGTCAGTGGTGGGTGAGCTGTTGGAGGGGATTCTGAGGGAGAGGATTTACATGTATCTGGAAAGGCATTGACTGATTAGAAATAATCAACCTGACTTTGTGTGCGGGAAATTGTGTCTCACTAACTTGATTGAGTTTTTTGAAGAATTGATGAAGAATATTGATGAAGGCAGACTTATGTCTATATGGCCTTCAGTAAGGCATTCAACAAGGTTCCACATGGTGGACTGGTTAGCAAGGTGAGATCACATGGGATCCAGGGGGAGTATATTTTGGATACAAATTTAGCTCAAAAGTAGGAGACAGAAGATGGTGGTGGAGGGCTGCTTTTCGGATTGGAGGCCCATGATAAGTAGTGTGCCACAAGGATCGGTGCTGGGTTCACCACTTTTTGCTATTTATATAAATGATTTGGATGGGGATATAGGAGGTATGGTTAGTTAGTTTGCAGATGACACCAAAATTGGTGTTGGACGTGAAGAAGGTTACCTGAGAGCAGATGGGCAAATGGGCTGAGGACTGGCAGATGGAGTTTAGATAAATGTGAGGTGCTGCATTTTAGTAGGGCAAATCAGGGCAGGACCTATACACTTAAAGGTAAGGTCCTACGGAATGTTGCTGAACAAAAAGACCTTGGGGTTCAGGTTCATTTTTCCTTCAAAGTGGAGTGACAGGTAGACAGGGTGGTAAAGAAAGTTATTGGTCAGTGCATTGAGTACAGGAGTTGGGAAGTCATGTTCTGGCTGTACAGGACATTGATTTGGCTATTTTTGGAATACTGTGTTCAATTCTGGTCTCCCTGCTATAGGAAAGATGTTGTGAAACTTGAAAGGGTTCAGTAAAGATTTACAAGAATGTTGCCAGGGTTCGAGGGTTTGAGCTTAGAGAGAGGCTAAATAGGCTGGGGTTATCCCTGGACCATCAGAGGCTGAAGGGTGACCTTATAGAAGCTTATAAAACCATGATGGGTATGTATAGGGTAAAAAGCCAAGGTCTTTTTCCCAGGGTAGGTGAGTCCAGAACTAGAGGGCATAGTTTTAAGGTGAGAGGGGAAAGATTTAAAAGGGACCTAAGGGACAACTTTTTCATGCAGAGAGTGGTGTGTGTATGGAAATGACCTGCCAGAGGATGTGGTGAAGGCTGGTACAATTACAACATTTAAAAGGCATCTGGATGGATATATAAGTAGAAAATGTTTAGAGGGATATGGGCCAAATGCTGGCAAATGGGACTCGATTAATTTAAGATATCTGATCAGAATGGACAAGTTGGACCGAAGAGTCTGTTTCCAAGCTATACATCTTTATGACCCCATGATTCTGTGTCCTGCTCCTATATTGAGCAGAAATAATAATGGGGAGGGCAGAATAGGGGTAGGAAGTTACTCTCGCATATAGAAACCCAAAGTCAGTGAGGTTATTTCAGTTCAGCGCTGTCAAATTCAAGTAGACCATATTTTCACCAGAGAAAGGACATTCAATTTTTTCAAAGAAAATATAAAAACACACTTGAAGAATATTTGAGTTCTGTAGAACTGTGAAACTATCAAGTTATTTAAATGTCCCAGCTCTCTAAAAATAAAACTGCCTTTGTGAAAATAAACTGTTGCAGCAGATGCAATTCCTTCCTGCTATCTTTATATGATTATTACATGTTTAACAGTTTTTGATAACCTATTATTATTGTAGTGATTGGAATGAGGTCAGCCAGTTGGACCTCGTAGATTATGAATTCCCTGATTGGGATTGTTAACCTGTTCGAATCAGAAAGTCCTGGCTGACAGACATAAACTGGAGTGTCAGGGGCTCTGTTCACTCTAAGAGCTGGCTCTGAGCTAACTGGGGTAGGTGTAATGTACTTTGCACATGTGAAAAAAGGGGTGACTTGGTGATGGGATACTGGCCTTCATGGAGTTATTTCAATTATCATATCAAATGGGGGTCAGCTTTAAAGTCACAATTTGACTATCAGCTCAAGGAAGTTATAAAAGGATCAATGTCTTTTTCTGCTGTGGAATTATAAATACAGACTTCTGTCTTTATGAGTGTTTTGATTCTTGATGGGTTTTAAGTGGGCTTTCATGAATGAGGGTTTATTTGTATAGTAAATCTGCAATAGATATTTAGTGCTTTATCTTCACTAATCTCAGCAGTAGCCCAGAGATCCACTCATGGTGGAAATGAGATGAATTAAATGAGGTGTTAAATGTGAATTTCGGAATTTCCAATTTGCAGGCTTCAGCTGCCCCCCTTTTTACCATGGACGTGCAATCCTTCTACACATCCATCCTCCATCAGGATGGTCTTAGGGCTCTCCGCTTCTTTCTGGAGCAAAGACCTGAACCATCCCCACCCACCATCACCCTCCTCCACTTGGCTGAGCTCGTCCTCACCCTCAATAACTTCTCTTTTAATTCCTCTCATTTACTTCAGGTCAGAGTGGCCATGGTACCTGCATGGGCCCTAGTTATGCCCGTCTCTTCGTGGAGTATGTGGAACATTCCTTGTTCCAGTCCTATTCCGGCTCCCATCCACAACTCTTTCTCTGAAATTTCAATGATATCATCGGTGCTGCTTCCCTCTCTCATCCGGAATTGCAAAAGTTCATCGATTTCACTTCCAATTTCCACCCTGCCCTCACTTTCACCTGGTCTATCTCTGACTCCTCCTTCCCTTCCTCGACATTTCTGTTTTCATTTCTGGGGATAGATTGGCCACTAAAATCCAATATAAACCCACTGACTCCCACAGCTACCTGGACTATACATCCACATACCCTGTTTCCTGTAAGGACTCCATCCCATTCTCTCAGTTCCTCCATCTCTGTCATATATGTTCCGATGAGGCCAACTTCAACAAGGGGGCCTCCAAAATGACAACCTTCTTCCTCAGTCGAGGAGTCCCCAGCATCATTGTCGATGGGGCCCTCAACCAGGTCCGACCCATCTCCTGCACTTCCGCCCTCACCCCTTCTCTTCCCTCCTGCTACAATGATAGTGTTCCCCTTATCCTCACCTACTATCTCACCAGCATCCACACCCAGAAGATCATCAGCTGTCATTGCCGCCACTTCCAGCGAGAAGACACCATCAGACACATATTCCCCTCCTCTCCCTTGTCTGCCCGTTCCCTCCAGGACACCCTGGTCCACTCTTCCTTCACCCCCAACAAACCCCCACAGCCCCAGAGCACCTTCCCCTGCAACTGCTGAAGGTGTAACACCTGCCCATTTAACACCTCCCTTCTCAGTATTCAAGGGTCCAAACATACCTTCCAGGTGAAGCAGAACTTTACCCACACTTGCCTTAATCTAGTCTGCTGAATTTGCTGCTCACAATGTGGAGTCCTCTACATTAGCGAAACGAAGCATAGACTGGGTGACCGCTTTGAAGAACATCAATGTTCTGACCACAGAAAAGGCCCTGAGCTTCCAGTTGCCTATCACTTTAAGACACCACTCTGTTCCCTGGCCAACATCTCTGTCTCAGGCTTGCTGCAGTGTTCCAGTGAAGCTCAGACCAGGCTGGAAGAACAACACCTCATTTTCCACTTGGGGACCCTCCAGCCCTCCAAACTTAATATTGTGTTCAATAATTGTAGGGCCTGAACTCTCCCATGTCCTATTCCCCTACTCCGCATTCTAGGCCTTGTTAGCGCATAGTCTGCCATTACACACTACGTAATGTTAGTCACCAGCAGTCCCCATTATAGAGTCATTGAGTCATACAGCATCGAAACAGACCCTTCAGGCCAACCAGTCCATGCTGAACATACTCCCAAACTAACCTAGTCCCACCTGCCTGCTCCTGGCCCCTATCCCTCCAAATCTTTTTTATTCATGTATCCAAATCTTTTAAACATTGTAATTGTACCCACATCCACCACTTCCTCAGGAAGTTCATTCCGCACAGAACAAAATTTGACTTTTATGTCTTTTTTAAATCTCTCTTGTCTCACCTTAAAAATATGTCCCCGAGTCTTGAAATTCCCCATCTTCGGGAAAAGACAGTTACCATCACTACCATCAACTCTATCTATACCTCTCATTATTTTATAAACTTCTATCAGGTCACTTTTCAACTTCCTACAATCCAGTGAAAAAGTCCCAGCCTATCAAGCCTTTCTTTATAATTCAAATCTTCCATACTCGGCAATTTCTGAACCCTCTCCAGCTTGATAATTTCCTTCCTATAACTAGGCAATAAGAACTGGACACATTATTCCAGAAGAGGCCTTCTAGCCACATCATTATCAAATCCTTTGTCTGTTCAGC
Organism: Rhincodon typus; assembly: GCF_021869965.1. Lineage (NCBI taxonomy): Eukaryota > Metazoa > Chordata > Chondrichthyes > Orectolobiformes > Rhincodontidae > Rhincodon > Rhincodon typus. The sequence goes on from NC_063338.1 coordinate 75,855,069, forward strand.
TGTTCTTCTCTCTCTTTAGGCTCTATCCCCACCTATCATTCACTCCTTAGTCCCTCCCCCCATCCCATCCTCTGCATATAAACCGACATTTTCCCAGCTACCACAAATCTGAGGAAGAGTCACTGGACCCTAAACATTAACTCTGATTTTTCTTCACAGATGCTGCCAGACCTGCTGAGCTTTTCCAGCAACTTCTGGTTTTGTTCCTGATTTACAGCATCCGCAGTTCTTTAGGTTTTTATTTAGTATTCAACTCACTGCCGCATCTCTTCTAGGCATGCCCACCTTGAAGAAGTCCTGGTCCTCTCTCCAACAAGATTTCCATTCCAATCTTTTTTCTTGCCTACTGACATTAATTTCACTGTCACTCCTGGTGTTACACCAGGTATTTGCTAAAACTTATTTCCACAGCCATATCACATTCCTCAGTGACTGCCTCTGGCTCAGACTCACCCCACGTGGATTCCAACTGAAGTTTCAACACTCGTGTTTTGAAACCACCCAGGATCACAGATATCTCCATGATGTTCAACGTTCCACAGACAGCTGCTCTCACCGCATCCTGAGATCCACGCTCAGTGCCATGTGGTGTCACATGCACACTCTCAACCTTTCTCTCCAACAGCATCGTAACACACTGGCTCAGGGCTGCACCACTCCGCAGTTCCACTTCATCCTCCGGCTCATTCGCCGTGCTAACAAGAAACTTTTTATTTTCCTTTCAGGCATCAAGGCCCTCAAGATGTAACAACTCAGAGATATCCATGGCCCTTTGGAACCTTCCTCCCCTCCCCTTCCCTCTGACTCCATCCACTCCCCCAACCCCACATTCACCAGCCCTCCTAACCTTCTGCTCTCCGACACTGAACATTCTGTACTCAGCAAAGATCTCAGCTTTATCCCTCCGTGTCCCACCTTAACAAATTTCTGGCATGACATGACATTGAACTCTTCTGCCACCATCTTTGTCACCGTGCCCATTTATTTGGGCAAGAGACCTCTCCCTGACCCACAGACCCCTTCACCCAGTTCCAACACTGTCCTTCCACCTGGACCCCTCCCTCTGGCCTTTTACCTGCACTCAATCTGTTCACTGAGAACTGTTGACGTGATATTGATCGCCTCAATTTCTCTGCCCCCCTCCCCTCCCCTCACCCAGTCCAACCTATCTTCCTCTGAACTGACTGCACTCCGTGCACTTAGATCTAACCCTGACTTTGTTATTGAACCTGCCGATCAGGGTGGTGCTGTTGTAGTCAGGCGTACTGACCTCTACCTTGCAAGGGCTGAGTGCCGCTCTCAAATAACTCCTCTTATCTTCCCTGGACCATGACCCCACCATGGCACATCAGGCCATTGTGTAAACTACAGTAACTGACCTCATTTCATCTGGTGATCTCTCCACCACTGTCTCCAATCTGATATTCCCCCAGGCCTGCACAGCTCACTTCTACCTCTTTCCAAAAATCCACAAACAAGACTGCCAGGCAGACCCATTGTTTCAGCCTGCTTGTGCCCCACAGAACTCGTTTCTTCCTATCTTAACTCAGTCTTTTCTCCCCTGGTCCACGTGCCTTGGTCCATTCTTCCTTCACTCCCAACAGATGCCCACAGCTCCATAGCACCTCCCCCTGCAACTGACATAGGTATACTGCCTGCCCATTTACCTCCTCTCTCCCCAGTATCCAAGGTCCAAACATACCATCCAGGTGAAGCAGCACATTACCTGCATTTCCCACAATCTAACCTACTGCATTCGCTGCTCACAATGTGGTCTCCTCTAAACAGGGAAAATGAAGCATAGATATTTTGCGAAGTGGTCACCCAGTCTATGTTCTGCCTGCAAAAAAGACCCTGCCTGCCACTTTAACCCTGCTCCCTGGCCACCATCTCTGACTCAGGCTTTCTGCAGTGCTCCAGCGAAGTTCAACACAGGCTGGAAGAACAACACCTCATTTTCCATTTGGAGACTCTGCATCCCTCCAGACTCAATGTCCAGTTCAATAATTTTAGGGTCTGAACTCTCCCATGTCCTATTCCCCTTCCCCATGCACCAGGCCTTGTTATTACATAGTCTGCCATTACACACTACCTGTTGAAAGTCCCCAGTTGTCCCCATAAACAACTATTCACCCTCCTAACCAGATTGCTATCAACTCCTCTGTCTGTTCAACTGTTCTTCTCTCTCTTTGGGCTCTATCCCCGCTTCTCATTCACTCCTTAGCCCCTCCTCCCACCCTATCTTCTGCATATAAAACAACATTTCCCCAGCTACCATCACTTCTGTGAAAGGGTCACCGGACCTCAAATGCTAACTCTTCATTTTTCTTCGTAGATGCTGCCAGACCTGCTGAGCTTTACTAGCAACTTCTGTTTTTGTTTCAGATTGACAGCATCCGCAGTTCTTTCGGTTTTTAACTAGAAAGTGGAAACCTAGTAGCAACATTTTGCTTGCATAAGCAAGGCTGTATGGTAAGACTGCACACAGGGAGAACTCTGTCATTTTCTGGGACTTTAAAATTAATTTGGGTCATTTTGAAAGATGAGAGAGAGCCTGCTGTGTCCAGGTGACATCACAGGAATATTTGTTACGGCAAAATAAAGGGGAGACTTCTTGAAACTGTTGCTGTAACTGCAGCCTGCTTATTCCATGGCAGCTATTTCCTGTTAGTCTAACATTTCTGAAGAGGTGATGAAATGGTTAAGTTATTTACTGACTTGTTGTCTCACTGATGGAGCTAACACCTAAGCGAGGAGACCCACTATTGCCTCAAATTCAAAGCCCATTTCCCTAAAGGCAATGAAACTGTCCCATGTAACTGTGCAGAAAGCATGTAATGCTCATACCACACATGCAGTCTCTACAGGGAAGTTATACTTTCAATAAATCTGAAGGACATAGCTGTTACAAAGCGGGAAGCAAAGTAAATGTGAACTGGCTTGGCTGAGAAGAGGCTGCTCACATTGCTGTTCAGCAATGGCTTTCAATTTCCATCTGTTTTCATTCCAGCAGTAACAACAAAAACAGCGGAAATGAAACATTGGAGGAGCGTTTATTTTGTGCACTCTCAAGACTTCATGAGGTAAATCCTTAGAGCCTATGCCAGTTAACAGAGAGTGTTTTCAAAGAATTCTCAGTACTCACCAATACAAGGGAGAAAAAAAAACTCAACCGGCAGAATGAATTGGAAAATCCAAGCATGACTAAAAAGTACATTCCCCACAAGTCAGTGAATTTTGCTCCCTATTTGTCACTGCCACCTTGGAGCACGGTGCACATTAATAATGCATGGGTGCTAGGAATGTATTAGCGGTTACCCGTGTGAAGAGGATCAGCTGGGGACATGGAAGAGCTGTTAAGACACAGAACCAGTGCTCCAGAGTACCTTCTTATTTATTGAAGGGATTTTGGGAGAAGTGTCAGGTGTGGCGGATGCGATGCATCATTGTAAAGAGACGTTGAGCGTCTCCTGGATAGGACTGTAATTAGGCTCATTGATCAAATTCACGAGGTGGAAGGCACCCCCTCTGAGCTTTGAAATCTCATCTGCTACTTTGTTTAACATAAAAGAGATAGTTAACGAGATCCATATTTTAAAAATAACAGAAATCTTTCAATGTAGAAAGATACAATGATTAATTTTGAATACAGTCAATTCACGTGAAGTGAATGACATAAATATTTTTCTCTTAATAAGAACGTAAACATGATAGCTCTCAGCACTGAAAGAGTGGTTTCCTACGAAAATGTCTGCTGTGATTTTAACTATAATAAAAGATTTAAAAGACATCAAATATTATCTTATTCTGCTTAATTTTTTTATCTGCTCTACTACATCTGCCATATAGAATAGGAATAACAAAAGTATATGTGTAATTTGCCCTGTAAATATAATAGTGTGTGATAGGTAGAAAACCATTCATTTGACAGGAATCTACTGCTAAGGGTATTCAGATAATGGAAGTGGATCTAATGAATACATGTAAACAACGTTTTTATTTTGGGAAGGAAGAATTTTATCATTGCAGAAACATTTTCGTAACCCTTTTTTAAAGAATATATTTGGGTAATTCCCTGACTTGTTCTTCAAACATTAGATCACTATTCCAACTTGTCATGTATTTTGGATGCAAGATTCAGTATAAAAATGACAATGGTCATTGAATGGATTATAGAAAAATGTCCAAAACCCTACACATTACTTTCTTTTGGCCTTTATAACAAAACAAATGGGCATGTTTGTAATGGGAAAAATACAATGTAAAGAGCTGATTGTTGAATAGAACAGGAGTTCAGAACTTTTTAAGAGATAGACTTCAGAGATCCAAACATCAGGTTCAGGTCAAACTTCAGGTTTTGAATCTGTTACTGAAGCCAAGGAATCTAATGAGATGACCTCATACATTATAGGTCCCCATACCATTATTCCTTAAAACTGTCAAGGACCAGTTTCCCTTCTCTATCACTCCATTTCTATCTGAGACTGAGACTGAGACTGAGACTGAGACTATCTACACTTGGAGCTAACAATTTTGACATCATTAACTACATGGGTATTATCTATAAGTATTACTGTTCGCTTATCAACTTTGGACGGTGTTAAGAAACTTGCAGTGGAGACTCAAAATTTCTGTTTTCTACATCTCCTGTCTGCAAATATACATCACCTCAAAGGTTGGCCAAGTAAATCAAGTTGTCTGTTGCATAACATAATTATTTTGAAAGGGGTAATGATAAACACTGCATTAAGTTAAATCCAATGATGGCATCATAAGGATATAGATGGTGAGAGATAGAAAATATTAAGACCTTGAAGGGGACGGATCTATTATCACGGGTCTCCCAATTGTTCCGGTTGTTTTATTAATTCATGGAGATGTGGGTATCGCTGGCTGGCCGAGTATTTATTGCCCATCCCCACTCGTCCTTGAGAAGGTGGTGGTCAGCTGCCTTCTTGAACCACTACAGTCCTCTCAGTATAGGGACATCTACATTACTGTTAGGAAAGGAGTTTGAGAATGTTAACTCGGCAATAGTGAAGGAACAGTGATATAATTCCAAGTAAGGGTGGTATGTAGCTTGGAAGGGAACTTGCAGATGCTTTTCCCATGTATCTGTTGTCCTCATCCTTTTTGACGTTAGTTGTTGTTTTGGAAGATGCTGTTGAAAGACCCTTTGTGAGTTGTTGCAGTGCATCTAGTAGATGCTACACACTGCTACTTATGTGCGATGGAGGTGGAGGACATGACTATTGAAGGTGTTTGGTGGAGTAACAATCAATTGGGCTGCCATGGTCTGCTATCGTAGTCGCAGTATTTACATGACTAGTCCAATTCAGTTTGTGGTCAATTATAACTGTAGGATGTTGATAGTGGGAGATTCAACAACGGTAATGTTATGTACCATCAAGGTGCATTGGTTGGATAATCATTCTTTGGAGATAGACATTGCCAGGTACTTATGTGCTGGAAATATCAACCCTAGACTGAATGCTGTCAAGATCATGTTGCATTTTGACATAGAAACATAGAAATGATAGCACAGATAATCCGATTTTCCTGCACGTGACCCATATCCCTGCAGCTTACAGCACTCAAGGTGCAGATCCAGGTACTTTTTTTTTAAAGTGAATGTTTAGGGTCTCTGCCTCCACCATTAACTCAGGCAGTGAATTCCAACACCCACCACCATCTATGTAAGAAGGTTTTTCTTCACATCCCCTCAAATCCTTCTCTCACTTAGCTTGAATCTATGACCTCTGGTTTTTGCACACTCTGCCAAGGGAAACAAGGTACCACCTGTCTCCTTTATTTCTACCTTTCACAATTTTTTATACCTCAATCATGTCACCTCTCAGCCTTTTCTGTTCCAAAGAAACTCTCCAGTCTCTCCTTATAGCTATATTTTTCCAGCCCTGGCAACATTCTAGTAAATCCTCTCACTTTACAGCAATTATGTCCTTCCTGTAATGTGGTGACCAGAACTGCACACAATACTCCAGTTGTGACCTTAAAAGCTGCAGGCATCAAATTTCAACAAGTTACAGTAGAGTTAGAGAAAAAGATTGGAATTTTCATTAGACCGCTGCATGAGAAAAGTTTTCTATCTTTGCCACAGGTGAGAAACCAGTCATTTTGACCCCAGAAAGTGGGAAAACACCATTTTGGAAATAAAAGTGTGGAAAATCCTGACAGTAAGTGGTATAGGATTGCCACACTGCTACAATACACAGTCAAAAGACTTTGAGACAAAGAGAAAGAAACTACATAGTTTTAAGATTTAGGAGGATTTAGGAGCCTCTGAGGCAAAGAGAATAAAGCAGTGCTGAGATACAGCAGAATAAAAACCAAAAAAACTGTGGATGCTGTAAATCAGGAACATAAACAGAAGTTACTGGAAAAGTTCAGCAGGTCTGGCAGCATCTGTGAAGATAAAAATCAGAGTTAACGTTTCGGGTCTGGTGACCCTTCCCCTGTCCTAAGGAAGGGTTTTCAGAACGGAAACCGTTACTTCGGATTTTTTCTTCACAGATGCTGCCAGACCTGCTGAGCTTTTCCAGCAACTTCTGTTTTTGTTCCTGAGATACAGCAGCACCGAAAAGCTTTAAAGTAAAAAGAATAAATATTGACCTGAAAAGGAAATGGCACCAGTAATGGAAAGATTTAAATTTAGAAATGGGCCAATAGAACACAGAAATGGGTAGCTGGGATAAAACTGTTCTTAAGGTGAAGAATTGCTTCAAAACTAAATGCAAAACCAAAAGTTAAAGTAAACACATTTCCCTATTCAACTGGGTCTATAGCTGATGACATTATAGCAAGTCTTAAAAAACATGAATAGTTTGAATGAGTGTCCACAAGTTTTCAAAAATTACTTTGTCTGAGGGCAAGTAAAATTCTTGAAAGAGCATGATTTAACAGAAAGAATTTAGCATCTGGGAATCCATTAATAATTTTATTAATGAACTATGAACAGATCAGTGGAAATTTGAACTTTGAAAATCAAAATGTATTGATGGAACTGCTGAAAAATCTTTTTCACATTTATTACATTCTGAAAGAGCATTTGTCTTTAGTGCAAGACATTCGGATGTTGTTAGGATTAGAAGTCAGAACTCGAAAGAAATATGTATGCCAGAAAGCAGATGCTGAGATTCAACGGTAGTACTGTGGAACATGGAAATTTCACAGAAACAGGCCATGCTTGGCAATCAAAATCGAATGTTTCAGCTATAAAACAATAGTTCACTTCTAGGAGATGTGCAAGAGTTGGACACAGTTCCAAGCAATCAAATGGCTTCTCAAACAAAAAATGTTAATAAGGTCAAGCAACCTGATCTGGAAAAGACATTCAAAATATTCCAAGGGGAAGTTGGTGATTAACCAATTCATTTATTTTAATTTCAAGTTTGATATGGAGGCAAATGTTATGATATCTTTATAGAGTCATAGAGTCATATAGCACAGAAACAGACCCTTTGGTCCAACTCATCCATGCCAACCAAGTTTCCCAAACTAAACCACTCCAATTTGCCTGTGTTTGGCCTATATTCCTCTAAACCTTCCCTATTCATGTACCCATCCAAATTGTTATTAAGCGGAGATGCATCCCTGTCTTGGATCGGAAGGTGTATCCAAGTGGTTCTTTTCAGATTTGGTTAAATATAGTTAAGAGGAGGCTTGACAACAGCAATTTGCTTAAATATGAACATTCATTAAGTAATAATAAGAGACAATTTGAAAGGAACATATATTAAGTAAATAAAAAGATTGAAATAAAGAGGAAAATACAATAAACCTCACGTCCTGGCCGTTGAGGACTCATCAATCAACGGCTGGCCTGGAGGCTCAGCTTGTTCCTGGCACCGTTCACAATTCCAGTCTAAGGTGAATTCCAACTACTTTGAAGAAAACTCTCTCTCTTATACAGTGTAACAAACAGCAAGGCACACAGAAAATAGCAGATACAATGGACAAAACTGCTGGCTGGTACAGAAAACACAGCTACAGTTAAACAAGCTGCAGGTGCCGTCTTCAGCCCATACAGGAATGTTCATAGGACTCATTCAAGGTCATGCAACTTGTGTGAGTATCAACCTAAACTTTCCCAACCTATTTTCCCATCCTGTACAATCTGTTTTCCCACATAGCTGTTGAATATCATCATTACCTTTTAGTCCTTTGGCCCATCCTATACCACCCCCAACTGATAACTAAAACCAAAATACCCAGAAGGCTTGCCTCACCTCATAACCTGCTAAAAGAAATTTGAAAAGTGGTGCAACTTGCCTCTCACCTTCCTGTTATAAGGGAGTGATTAAATACAATGGAATCCTTTCACTCACTCTACAATCAACAAGTAACAATTTATTTATCTAACTCTAACAGTGAACAAATTAACAGAACTACAAACAAATCGAACAATTCCCCTTTAACTACTAACTATTCCCAAAAAAAATTCAAATGATTTGCTGTTCCAATAAATACAAGTCCCACGTAAAAAAAAAACTTAAAACTTAGTCTCTCAAAATTATAGCCAGGATATGTCTTCCAGAATGTTCTGCGTCCTCTCCGCTGATCTTCAGTCAGGGATACCTTTCTCTGTCAAATTCTTGTGTCAAGAATATTAGCTAGGACTGCTGCTGTACCTTTAGTTAGATGATGGTTACTCTGAGAGCTTAGAGAATTCTGTGAGATTCCGCGGTTTTCTCTTTAGACCTGATGGGTGGTTACCTCTATTAGATGGCAGTTGCTCTGACACCGATTTTCAAATGCCCTCTCCTTTTATACCCTTGATGACCAATTAATTTCTTACAGTAGGATTGGTCCTAGTTTGTCAAATCCATCAGATTTAAATTTAAAATTGGCTTTTAGTTTCTAAGTGAATCAGAGATAGTAGGAACTGCAGATGCTGGAGAATCTGAGACAACAAGGTGCAGGGCTGGATGAACACAGCAGGCCAAGCAGCATCATAGGAGCAGAGATGCTGACGTTTCGGGCCTAGACCCTTCATCAGAAAAGGGGGAGGGGAAGGGGGTTTTGAAATAAATAGGGAGAAAGTGCGAGGCGGATAGAAGAGGGATAGAGGAGAGGATAGGTGGAGAGGAAACAAACAGGTCGAAGAGGTGGGGATGGAGCCAGTAAAGGTGAGTGTAGGTAGGGAGTTAGGAAGGGGATAGGTCAGTCCAGGGAGGACGGACAGGTCAAGGGGGCGGGATGAGGTTGGTCGGTAGGAGATGGAGGTGCGGCTTGAGGTGGGAGGTGCGGCTTGAGGCCCCAAGAAGACTTTCCACATCAAGCAGATGTTCACCTGCAGATCTGCCAATGTGGTATACTGCATCCGCTGTACCCGGTGTGGCTTCCTCTACATCGGGGAAACCAAGCGGAGACTCGGGGACCGCTTTGCAGAACACCTACGCTCGGTTCGCAATAAACAACTGCACCTCCCAGTCGCGAACCATTTCAACTCCCCCTCCCATTCCTCAGACGACATGTCCATCCTGGGCCTCCTGCAGTGCCACAACGATGCCACCCGAAGGTTGCAGGAACAGCAACTCATATTCCGCTTGGGAACCCTGCAGCCCAATGGTATCAATGTGGATTTCACAAGTTTCAAAATCTCCCCTCCCCCCACCGCATCCCAAAACCAGTCCAGCTCGTCCCTGCCTCCCTAACCTGTTCTTCCTCCCACCTATCCCCTCCTCCCACCTCAAGCCGCACCTCCATCTCCTACCGACCAACCTCATCCCGCCCCCTTGACCTGTCCGTCCTCCCTGGACTGACCTATCCCCTTCCTAACTCCCTACCTGCACTCACCTTTACTGGCTCCATCCCCGCCTCTTCGACCTGTTTGTTTCCTCTCCACCTATCCTCTCCTCTATCCCTCTTCTATCCGCCTCCCACTCTCTCCCTATTTATTTCAAAACCCCCTTCCCCTCCCCCTTTTCTGATGAAGGGTCTAGGCCCGAAACGTCAGCCTCTCTGCTCCTATGATGCTGCTTGGCCTGCTGTGTTCATCCAGCCCTGCACCTTTTAGTTTCTAAGTGCCTGGTTTAAATTAATTGGCTGATTTTCAAACTGGTTGCCTGAATAACTAAACAAACTACTGCTTGAGTTGTTAAACACACAGCCTTTTGATACTATGTTTCAATTTCAGGAGCTCTCTGTGCATCTGCACATTTTTCTTTATTCTACAAGCCTAAAAAACACACATTATCTTTTAAAGGGACCATGCACTTCCCCCCCTATCATTTTACAAACATAAAATACACTACTCAACTTTGCAACAAAATGTCTTTTAAAATGTTGTAGCTATACCTACATCCACCACTTGTCCTGATAGTTCATTCCATATGTACATCACCCTGTGTGAAAAATTTGCTCCTCCACTCCTTTTAAATTTTCCCTCTCTCACCTTAAATCTATGCCCTCCAGTTTTGAATTCCCCTACCCCTATCTAGCCACCTTACTCTATCAGGTCGCCCCTCAACTTCCTGTGATCCGGGGGAAAAAAAAAACTAAGTCCCAGCTATCCCTATAACTCAAACCATCCAGTCCCAGTAACATGCCTGTAAATCTTTCCTGTACTCTTTTCAATTTAATAATATCCTTCCTGTAGCAGGGCAACAAGAACTGTACGCAGTACTCCAAAAGAGCCTCACCAAGATCCTGTACAACTGCAACATGACACCTCAACTCCTACACTCAATGCTCTGACCATTGAAGACAATCATCCTGTCTATTTGTGATGCAACTTTCAAGGAACTATGCACTTGAATCCCGAAGTCTCTCTGTTCATCAACACTCTACAGGGCCCTATATTCTGAAGAAACAGCTGTTGCAGCCTACAATAATGAAACTCTATGGTCCATGACGTTTAGCTTCATGATTAAAGGCATGCAGCAAATAAGTCTGTAACACAAAAGGGTGTAGGAGAGTAGAAATATATATGCACTTCATAGCCATGACTACTCCGTCTTGAGCATTAGCACACATGTCTTGATTTCAACATTATTCAAATGGTAAATGGAATTCAACTAGTTGTAAGCAAGATCAAACAGCAACAAAAGATACCTAATTCTGTCAAGTCGGTTCAAAAAATGACCGTCAGTCAACAACTAGTCAAGGAGCAGCCAGTTATGGAACCACAGTTCAAGAAAACTTCATTAATTGAATAAACCCAGTTGTTCAACGATGGGAAAGGGAAAATCGATAAAAGATATCATTGGACTTCCCAGACTCATGGCAGTACCTAAAAAGATGACAGAATCAGCCTGTTAGGATAACAGAATTGTTTCATATCGTCACCAGGATGGAATTCTTACACTATACAGGATTGGCAGAAATGTTTTCCACTTCAGATGACAGAAATCAACAACGTTTGTCAGAAGAGACAAATGATAAGAAAGATAATGAATAATACAATCTATTTGAGTTAAATGAAGCTGTTCAGACAACAAAACAATTTATTGTGGCGAATGTGAGTTGGATTTTAGGTGTTGAGGTGAAACAGTTGATGAACAACATTTCAATTCTTCTTTTCCAAGGAAGAATTACAAATCAGAGTAACAAATATCATGCTAAGTAAACAACACATCTCAAGTACCAAAACTGAGAAAGTAAACGTGTTTTGCCAGCAAAGCAACCACAGCAGGAAAATATCAATGTCCAATCTAACCAACAAGATGGTGTATAGACTCTACATATTTCAGTACCAACTGGCTGATAGTTTGAGATTAAAGATTTGTTTGTACAAATTGAAGATGGGCTATATCAGACTTCACGGAAGCCACCACTGAGGTAGGGCAACTAACATTCACAGATTCCACACATAATCAAGAGAAAATTCCCCATCACAGACATTCAAGATACTGCATAATAGAAAGAAAATATCTATTTCATTAGGGCAGACATATTCTATGAAGGAGATTCAATGATCTTCAGTTGATAATATGGGCCAATTACCTGCTTTAACAGGTAAGAAATCCCATGCAAAGGAAATTCAGGAGACTCAAGATGCCTTCAGATGAGATAATGGACCCATTTCTTGGCAGAGCAGGAGAAACATCCTCTACGATGAATATCTAATAAATAAAAAAGAGCCCTGCTGGAGACAGACTTGGCAGATGTCAAAGGGTCTAGAATAGAATCAAGGTCAATGGTTTTCTAGCCAAGGACTTCCCAAATGTCCAACTCCAAAGTGAATGTGTTTTGAAAGAATTGTGAAACCTCCATACCAACTGAATTTGTGAAGTCAGAGACTTTGGATGGGAGAGGGAAATGGTGAAGGGGCTGTAGTAAATATATATATATGCAAATACATAAAATCTCAATTATGGCAAATAGTCTGGGAGAGATGTTTAAGTTAATGGTTCTGAAATGGTGATTGTTAAAGACTGCATTGAGATAAAGATTTGGGACCGGAGAGGCAGAACATCTTAGGATCTGTACACTTGTTATGTTAGCTCTCCAAATTGTCTTAGTCACAATGTATAACTTAACTAATATAATTTGTACTTAGTTGCTCTCATGCAATAAACTATGTTTTGTTTAAGACAGTAGTCTGTTCTCAATAGACTACTTAGCATTTTTTTTCGTTTACTTTAGACCCTGTAAAGCCAGTCATGAAATGAGGATAGTGGCAGCTATCTGCCTAAAAACATGTTATCAGTTGTTGGCGTTCACATACTTATATAACAGTCTGGATTAGAAACCAAATTTAAATCTCTCTACCGAGATCTATTTTAGTATTAAGGTTGTCAATTAAGATTTACACTCATTCTTTGAACTGAGAAGGGTGAGGCATATTTATCCTATGACAAGATATGGCGATGAAACATAACATTGAAAATGGAACACACCTCCACTTTATTAAAATATGCTGGTTTCTTGAGGCAGTCCCATAATGAGGTGGGGTAAAAATGGAACACAGAAAGCATTTCTGTCTCAGACATTTTAGGACTAAAAACAGAAAAGGTTCGAAATACTCAGTAGGCCTGGCAGCAGCCATGGAAAGAGAAACAGAATCAATGTTTCAGCTTGGGATATTTCATTAGAGTACGTTAAGTCACCAGTGGTTTCTTGTGTTTTAAAAGCCATGATCTATTTTCTAGATTCTGTTATGTCAATGATTTAGTGCAGTGTCAGAGCACTTACTGCTTGGCAAAGTTGTTTGAGTACTTTTCTGAGTATTGGCCCATTACCAGCATCACAAATTTAGGTTCAGTGCAACGATTGAACTGATAAGTTAGCCATAACTGATTTGTATAAGTGTGGGAAGAAAAAGCATATTACCAGGCCTGTGATTCTGCAAACAATTGAAAGGATATCAGTTTATTGGCAATTTTTTTATTACTACCGCTCTAGTGAAATGTTATATTACCAGCTACATGCGAATTATTATTTCCCATAGTGATTTATAAAACACAGGCTATTAAGGTCTTTCCCTCAGATGTGAAAAGACTTCAGAGTATTCACATAGACCAGATGATGGAGACCAGTTTGAATGCACTGTAGGGTCATTGCAGCAAAACATTAGCTTTCCATTGCTGTATTGCTGAAATCTCAAGTCTGCTTACATTCAAGTCCCCATCATACTGTACTGAGAAGTTTTGCTAATTCAAAGCTCTTGTCAGCGAGAAGCAGTATCCTGTTTTTGCACCTCATTTTGTCCACTGCCAGGAAACAAACTGATTCTTGTCCATGACAAACATGCCTGCTTTTAAACTGATCCCAGATCTGTGCTGTACCTTAATTAAAAAGATCTATCTGTGGAGTGGGCAGCCCAGTGCTCCCAGCTGATAGATGTGCAGAAACAAATGGAAATTGGGGACAATTTCAAATGGGGAGAGAAATTCCAGAGATTGTCTTATTCCTCCATTTGATAGTAAAAAAAAACTCCTCCAGGTTTCACATTTGTCCTTTATTCTCAGTTTTTTTACACGATTGTTGTTATGTCAGTGTATATGATATTTTGGAACCCAAGATTAACAATATGCTTGTTAAAAATTTATTCTTAAATGTAAAGCATTCTCAAGAAACAGGTATGTTCACCCTTCATAGTTGGATACCTTTGATGGAAAATTTTCTTCAGAAAAGCTCACATGTTATCTACATGGACTCCTGGGAACTTCAATGCATACTTTGAACTGGCAGCCCCCAGAATATGGACAATTTGAAGACTTACGAGCCCTATGTACTGAATATACAGCATTCAGCTTTAAATCCATTGACTTAACATTGCTAAAAATACTAAGCATTGGTGCCAAATCAGTTCAGCTGCAACTGTAGCATTGTATGACATGTGCAAGCAATTTTTCATAGATGTCCATCTCCTGTTACATTGACATTGTAATTATAGTTTTAATGAAGACAGTGTGCACCAAATAATTCACAACAACAACAAAATCAGGTGTAAGATTGGTCTGGGGCCATATAGCTCTTTGAACACACCATTTAGCTCAATGATATTCTAATATGTCTATGCTACCGATTAATCAAGGTAGCCTGCAGATTGGCCTCGAGCACAATTGGAACATTTTTCCAGCTGTTCTTAATGATAGACTCACCAAATGGACTTTGTTACGCATCAGGCTCAGTGACTTGCTGCTTCATTTTCTCATTTTGTTCAGTGTAAAATACTAAATTAAAACATGTGGACATTGTAAAACAATGGATTAGCTTTAAAATCCCAGTGAAATGACATCAGTCATGCAAGAAAATTATTAATTTATTGTTAATGACCTACCCTCTACTTTCTTAATTTTGCAGGATTTTTTTACAAAATGTAGCTTTAATGAATCTTGGACCCATACAGGGAGAAAACAGCAAATTAAAAAATAAATCAACAGCTTGTTTAGTTCCGGTTAGGTTAAGTATATGCAAGGCATTATATTAAATAGCCATAATTTCAAAATCTATGGTGGGTATTTTCACAGACCAAGTGGATTCTCAGCCTTCAGTTGGAGAATGGGCAGGAAATTTCTGTGGTGGATAGCCCAATGGAGTTAATGTACTGCCCTTCAGTCCTCAGTGGTGGAAATCAAGCTTTTTGATAACAGCCAGCCAATCAGAAGACATCTCAATTATGCACAGTGTGCCTGATAACAAAGAAACCCTCACCTCTGGAGGCAGAGGGCAAAACAGAGAATGAGTGGTGGGCAGCCTTAAAAGATGTGGGAAATCTGCGCTGAGTTCATCCAATCTTTGCGCCACAATTACCTTGCATTGTTTCAGGATAAATAAGTATCCTTATTGGCTCATTAATGTCCTAATTGACATCTTGCCACGTGCAGCTGAGAAACATGCACTAGCCCCTTTCAGCCTCTGACTTAACTGCAAGGAGACTGACTCTCAATTATGTGGACCCACCTCTGATAATTTCTGCCACAACAGCCTGGAAAAAATCCAGACCCTTCTTTCTAAGAGCTTGATATAGAGTAAGATTTTCTTTTAATCTAGCTTTGCAGAGATGTGAATATCCTTGGCTAAGCCAGCATTTACTACACACCCCTAATTACCTTGGAGAAGGTGGTGGAGTGCTGCTTTCTTGAGTGGCAGCAGTCCAACCTGGGTAGGTACACCCACAATACTGTTAGGAAGGGATTTCTAGGATTTTGATCCACCAATGAGTAAGGAACAGTGAGTGGCTTGGTGAGGAACTGGTCAAGTGGTGCGCCTTCCATGTATCTGCTGCCTTTGTCTTTCTAGGTGGTTGGAAATTGAAGGTTTGGAGCGTGGTGTTGAAGTGTTTGCTGCTGGGTATCTTGTAGATGGTGTACACTGTAGCCACTTTACTTCAGCTGTGGATGAAGTGTTAAATCAAGCGGGCTGTATTCATCTGTATGTTGGACGCTGGGTGTTGTTGAAGCTGCACTTATCCATGGATTTGGAGAATTGGGTTAAGGTTAGAGTTCCTTTGTGTGAGGTCATGTGCTTTTGCATGTACAAGGAAACCAAACAGTGAACAAAATGTCAAGATGAAAACAGTCTACCGTTAGGTAGTTGCTTTAACTTTTGCATGATGAGGAAAGTAACTTGCTTCTATTAACCCAATGGAATGCTGCTAGTTGCAAACAGGAGTGCTCAATTTTGTACGCATTTAATACATATTCTTGATGCCTTATAAGGCATAGATTTTGTTGATCATTTCGTACAGATTACTTTTAAAATCACTGACTTTACTTGATTGGGAACACCTAATCTGTAAAAAAAAATAGAATGCAAAATTATTGGGGCCTTGGGAAGAAATTAGCCAGTCAGATTACACCATCTCATTGCTTCTTTGGTGTCACATATTTGAAACACAAGTTAATGTATTTCTTTAAAAAGTACATTATTAGCAATTATATTCCTTTCATAGATCAGAGGTAAATTGTTCCTTACCACTTGTTTCCTAGCATATCTTCACCATACTGCTGAAGGCAGAGAAGAAATAGCAACCAATGTTCTCATGGGAGAGGGACACATGAGGTTTGGCCCCAAGTTCTCTCCATAACTTTGAGAAACCTTAAGTTCTGCGTACAAGTCCCACCTGCTCTGGAGGTATGTTTTAACATGTCCAAACAAGTTGATTTAAAAATCATTAGGCCTCTACCCTGATCAAGAAATTTCTCATTTGTTCGTTGGTAAATAATTGTAATGATTTGTAAAATGAATGGACTAAATCAATGGAATCCCTACTGTGTGGAAACAGGCCATTTGGCCCATCGAATCCAGTCCGACTGTCCAAAGAGCAGTGCACCCAGACCCATCACTCTAACCTATCCCTGCATTTCCCATGTAGCCTGCACCTCCCTGGACAATATGGGCAATTTAGCATGGCCAATTCGCATACCCTGCGCATCTTTGGACTATGGGAGGAAACTGGAGCACCCAGAGGAAACCCATGCAGACACAGTGAGAAAGTGCAAACTCCACACAGACAGTCACCCAAGGATGGAATCGAGCCTGGGTCCCTGGTCTGAAAGGCGGTAATGCTAGCCACTGAACCACCATGGAAGAACAGGAGTGTTGTGACAAAATAGTTACTAAATGACATCTTTTTGCTTCAACTTGTTCAGTAAGACACAAATAAAAATTAAAATAATTTTCCTCTAGTTCAGCAGAGTAAATCCAGAAATCAATATGAATTCCATGTTCAAATTTCAAACTAAAGAACCAATTATTTCCTGATTGTCATTAATTATTCCCATAGATTAAATGACTATGTCCCAATTTTCACACCAAGGAAATGAATTCATTTAATCACGTAGCAATAATTTCAGGTGCTGTATGCAGTAGTCAGAATGTTCAAGTGATCACTCTATCTAATATTCCTACCAATTCTGAGGACAGGTCACCAGACCCGAAATGTTAACTCTGAATTTTTCTTCACAGATGCTGAAGCTTTTCCAGCAACTTCTGTTTTTGTTCCTGACTTATAGCATCCGCAGTTATTTTGGTTTTTATGCTTGCAGATTAGTTTACCTGAGTTGTTAAAAAAGCTCAAATATATTTAATAATTACTTTTCCCCTTGAACAGTTTACAGCAATTTATTGCTCAAACATCTGACCAATGAGCAATCAGTATGCACCCTCCATTATTTTGTTAACACAGGCTGGATTTGTGGGGTCAGTCCAATTTAGCTAAGGTGAACATGTTTCTAGTGAGAGTGACATTGTTGATTGTGAGCTTACATCTTTGAGAGTGAGAAATCAAGTGCTGTTCAGGCTGATTCAGGACTGTGCATAAATACATTTTACCAACAGAATGCACAAAGTTCACCTAAATTTAGTCATAAATCATTGAGACTGGGAAAATGGGGTGTTAAGAGAATGAAAGATGGTTGATGGAAATTCAATTTAGTTCCATAAAGAAATTCAAAAGATACTTGAAAGGGACAAACTTTCAATGTTATGGAGAAAGTGCAGAGACTGATTAGCTGTCTCAAAGAGCCAGCATTGCCATAATGGACAAATAGCCTCCTTCTGTGAGGTTCGATTCTTGAATCCATCATCGAGGAGGTCTGGTTTAAGATTATACTGTTCACTAAGTTAGGTAAGGTACAACACAACTTCTGTACTATAATATACCGACCACATATGACAATTAAAATTTGCACTCTCTCAAACCTTACACAATCTTTCAGTACTGAATGACGTCCATACATCTATGATAAAACATCCCCTGTGTCTTTAAACTTTTAGTTTTGTTTGAAATCCTTCAATTGTTTCATAGCTGCATGATAGATGCATGGATAAGCACACTCACTAAGAGTTGCTTAGTGACACTATAATTTCCTGAACAATTTGAATTGATTCCCTCCTCTACACTTATGCAGGACATAATAGGAGTATAATAAATTGCACCTTGAGGAACAACCTTTGTCTTCTCATTGTCCATGAAAAAACAATTCTGGGGATGTGATCCCATTCATGAAGCAGAAAATATGGACTTTCTCTCAGCTCAATCTTCAAACCCTAACTTTTTCCTTTTTTTTCCAGTCAATTTATTCACTGAGTGTGTGGCATAAAAACATGCAATGAAGTAAAATTTAATTTTAGGCTTCTGTCAACTGCTAACCTCCAAATAAGCATTACAGAAGGTAAAATAAAAGATAGGTTAAGTGCGAATAAGAGTAAGCAAATTTAGGGTTAAGTAGCACTGTGTAAGTCAGCAATTCATTTAGTATCCTTTTTTTTGGGATGTAGACATTGTTGAGTTGCTCTGTTTAACTGAGTGGCATGGCTTGTCTGGCCATTTCACAGAGTTTTTAAGAGACAGCCACATTGCTGTGAGTCTGAGCCACATTTAGGCCCATCTAGGTAAGAATGGAAGATTTCCTTCCACAAAAAATATCAGTGAACCGGGAGTGCTTTGACAATAACTGATTATTGCCACAGTGACCATTACTTAAACTAGGTTCTATTCCAGATTTTTAATTGAATTTAGCTGAAAAGTTAGGAATTGAACCTGTGCCTCAGCTTGGGTCTCTGTATTAAGACCATAAGATATAGGGACAGAATTAAGCCATTCAATCTATTGAGTCTGCTCCACTGCTTTGATCATGGCTGATATGTTTCTCGACCCCATTCTCCTGACTTCTCCCTGCAACTTTTAACCCCGTACTAATCAAGAACATATATATCTCTGTCTTAAATAACATAAAAACACAGATGTCCTCGTTTTTCAAAGACCGCAATTTCCCCTCCACAGTGGTCGAAAACGCCCTCGACCGCATCTCTCGCATTTCCCGCACCTCATCCCTCACACCCCCTACCCGCAATAACAACAAAGACAGAATTCCCCTTGTCCTCACATATCACCCCATCAACCTCCGGAATCAACGCATCATTCTCTGCCACTTCCGCCACCTGCAATCTGACCCCACTACCATGGATATATTTCCCTCCCCACCCACATCAGCCTTCCAGAGGAACCGCTCTCTCCATTACTCCCTCGTCCGCTCCACAGTCCCCACTAGCCCCACTACCCCCGGCACTTTTCCCTGCAACCGCAGGAAGTGCTACATTTGCCCCTACACCTCCCCCCTCACCTTCGTCCCAGGCCCCAAGAAAACATTCTACATTAAACAGATGTTCACCTGCACATCCACTAACGTGTTATATTGTATCCGCTGTTCCCAATGTGGCCTCCTTTACTTCGGGAAAACCAAGCGCAGACTTGGAGACCACTTTGTGGAACACCTATGCTCGGTTCGTGACAAACGACAACACCTCCCAGTCGCAAACCACTTCAACTCCCCCTCCCACTCCTTGGACGACATGTCCATCCTGGGCCTCCTCCAGTGCCACAATGATGCCACCCGAAGGCTGGAGGAACAGCACCTCATATTCTGCCTGGGAACCCTGCAGCCCAATGGTCTCAATATGGACTTTACAAGCTTCAAAATCTCCCCACCCCCAACTTCATCCCAAGACTAGCCCCTCTCATCCCCGCCACCTTGACCTGTCTGTCTTTTCTCCCACCTACCCCCCCCTCCTTCCTCACTGACCAACCCCCACCCCAACTCCCTACCTACACTCACCTGTACTGGCTTCATCCCCGCCTCCTTGAACTGTCTGTCTTCTCTCCAACTATCTGCTCCTCTATCCACCTTCTATCATCGCCCCCACCTCTCTATTTATTTCAGAGCCCCATTCCCCTCCCCCACTTCTGAAGAAGGGTCTAGGCCAGAAACGTCAGCTTTCCTGCTCCTCTGATGCTGCCTGGCCTGCAGTGTTCATCCAGTTCCACACCTCGTTATAAAAAAACAAAGTTGCCATAGTCCCAGAGAGCCAAAGGGCTGCTCTGTCCTGAGAGAGTGGTTTAACCATACCTCAGGTGAGGGGCAAGGTCTGGAAGGTGGAACCTTAACGGTGACTTCTGGATTACTGGTTCAGTGCTGCTACATTATGCCATCATTGCCCACTGTCTAAACCACCGCCTCAGAAACAACTTCCTTGGTGCAATACCTCCCTGATATTGCACATCTTTAAAAGTTATGCCCAAACCCAAAAAGTTGATTTCTACTGATACCACCACTTCCAGTACCTGTTATCTGAATAATAACTTCTCCTCCTTCGCTCTCGCCACAAATTAACACATGATTTCAAATTCTAATCAAGAGACTTTTCCACTTCCTGAGAAGATCCCATTTTCCAAATTATCTTGGAATAGCAATGATTCCAAACTTTACTCTGAAAGTTTCTCATCTTCGTTGCTGAGGCAAATCCCCCTCTCATGCACATTAGTTGGTTCCTTACAAAAATGTTTTCAAAACTAAATTTGATGAGCAAAATCCTCAGAGTTTAATGTTTTATTAAAATTAGAAGGGCAAGTCCACTGATTGCTTAATCCCAGCTTTATCATGTTAGCTAATTTTATCTCCTAGCTTGCCCCCGAATGCTTGTCAAAATGTTAGTTTCCTGTCATTGAACCAGCTTTCTTTATTTTCCTCCTTCTGTAGCCAGAGCTTAGCCACTGCTACAAGGACAGCCTATCCTGAGATACTTTTTATACTGGTCATATTGCATAATATTCAGATTCTGACTGACCACCAGGCAACTGGAGCTTGCCATACAATATAATATTTAATATCTATTTGTCAAAGAACTTGCCTTATGTATTACTGTGCACTCGATTCCATTCTATTATATTTGCCCTTGTGTATATTTCTGACTGTCGCTGCATAACAGAGATACCCTGTTCTAATTCACCAATTCTTTTGGTCTGGTTTTGTTCTTTTATAATTGCCTTTTTACTTTCCTTTCTTATGCCCCATGCTATCCTTTCCCTTACCACTTACTCAACCCTATTCCATCCCTAAACCATCATCTGCAGTCACAATAATTTGTGTACTCTCTGGTGGGTACTTAACTTCCTGAACCATGTGCTTCTCTGCTTTCTGAAATTCTAATTCCTTGGAAACATTTTATGAGTAAAATACTTTGCATTTTCTATTTCTTAACTATCTACATTCCAACATTATATACTCAAATAATAGTCCTGCTATGGACCTTTTCAATTCAAATTTACCCTCTGTTATTTTTTCGTTGCAAAATCAAAGAACAACTACATAACAGAAGGAGACTATTTGGCCCATCATGTCTCCAGTGGCTCTTTGAAAGAGTAATTCATCTTGTGTTATTTCCCCTGCCTGTTTTTTATAACTCTGCACCGTCTTCTGTTTTAACATTCATTCCAATTCCTCCTTAATGGTTTTATTGAACTTCCCTCCACCATACTCTCCGGCAATACTTTCCAGACTCTATTTGTTGCATGAAGAGATTTTCTTCATATTTCCATTACTCTCAATCCTCCACAATAGGAATAGTTTTCCCTATTTATTCTATTCATATAGAGATTCAAACCCCTCATGATTTTAAACAGTTCAAATTCTTCAATCTATCTACATAATTGAAAAACTCCATCCCCGGAAACATTCTTGTGATTTTTGTTGCATTCTCTCTAATGTCTTCATCTCTTTCCCATAGTGTGATGTCCAGAATTGGATGCAAACTTTGGTTGAGGTGGATTTAGTGTTCAATACAAATTTAACAAAACATCCTTGCTTCAATACTCTAAATAAAGTATTCAAGATTGCATGCTTCATTTACTTCTCTCTCAACCTGACCTGCTACCTTCTATGGGTTTACATATATATACATCTGAGTTCTTTTGCTCCTAAAACTCTTCTGGAATTCTATCCTTTGTTTTGTGTTGTCACTCCGGGCTCTTTCTGCTAAAATGAATCTTCTCGCACTTCTCGGTGTTACAATTACTTTGATCACTTGTTCATCCATTCTACCAACATGTCAGCGTCCTTTGGAAGTTCTACACGAATCACTCTCAAAACTCAAGTGCTATCAGTTCTTCATCAGACCAGGTGTCCTAACATCAACCGCTGTGGAAGTCCATTATATATCATTTCTCAAGTGTAAAAGCACCCATTAATTATGACTCTACTTCCTGCCACTCAATTTCATATTCATGTTGCTGCTGTCCATTTTATTCTGTGAGCTCTAACTTTGCTCACAAGTCTGTTGTGTGGCATTTCATTTTTTTTTTGAAGTCCATCACATCAACAACATTGTCCTCATCTATCCTTGCTGTTATTGCCACGAAAACCACAAATTGGCCTCAAGAAATCTGTACCTTTTTTTTGTAATTAACTCACATTAATCCAATACTGTCTGTCTTCCATTTCAGTGCCCACATGAAACAAACTGCCGGGGCAAGATCTACTGACAACATTGTTTCAACAATCAAGGAAAAGAAACATAGAAAGTCACTAACAAACCCCATCAGTCAATAAATTGAACAGCCATGGTGAGAATATACCTTGCTAAACAGATTAAGATCAGAAGAGGGCCTCTTTACAATCAATCTCCACTGCTAAGGCCTCACTACAAACTCCTTACGTACTTCTGGGAGAAAAAAAGCACTCAGAACATTACTGAAGAATGTAGTAGTACCTATGGTAGTTGTAGGATGGTTACCTTAAAACTCCAAACTGAGTAGGCTATTGCTTGGTTTCAGGAATTTGCATTCACTAAACAAAACCAGGAAAATATAATTTGTTTCTTCAAAGTCATTCCACTACAGCTCATTCAATGTGAAACCAACATTAGGAAAGATGATATGCTAATCTATAAATGTGTTATTACTTTCATCAATATTAAAAAAAAGATTTAAACAAACTGAAGAACATATTTTGAGAAGCCCAATGTATAGCAATGAGATGTATACAATCTAGTGATTTCCTAAATAAACCATTTAAAGTGATCATTTCCATTACTGAACACTGAACAATATTCCGCGAAAATTCCGTGTAATTTTCCACACTGATCAATTTTCTAGAGATTCTATTGAAATCTGTATAGCCTAGACATTATTATTACGTTATAAAATAGCTTATTTTTTGGTATGTTATGATATGAAATGATATACAATAGAATATCATGCAAACATTATGCTATGTATCTGTCCTAATATCACCAGGAGCAATTTCTAGTCTAAGAAAGCTGTCTTTTAAAGTAGAGATAAAATATGCAGCAGCATCCAGCTTAATATTTTGGATTTATGTTTGAATGCATTTCTATGAATTTCCTATCAAAATTAGACAGTCACCCAAACATTGCTTAAACATTACTGATATCATATTTAACGGCCGCCATTGCTCTGATGAGCTTATGTCATCCACATAAACACATTGCCTAAAAAAGCCCATGGCAATTCACAATGGCTACAAACATTTGGATGAACAGAAAATTCCAAATCATAAAACTTTTTCACAGTGATTTGATAGACCTGTTTCCAAGTTATGTAATTGCTATACTAAGCAAATGAATGCATATAAATATGATGGTTCATGACTTTGTTGCTTGGGTAATAAATTAAAGCAATGTTTATTGCAATGTGCCCATGCCCTCTTTATTATTCATAAGATATGGTATATCAGTTTTATTAATGAGAAAACATACTTAGAGGGGAAGTTATGTAAATTTCATTAAATGTCTCTATAGTATTCCACAGATCATATTAAAGAATCGTTGCAGAATCCTAACAATCCTTTTGTTGATTAGAGAGGTTGGATTTATTATTTCTATCCAAATCACATTTGAATTGCTCATGTTTATTGTGTCAATCAAAATAACAGACATCCTAGGTCAGACGACTACAGTATGTGAGTCTTAAATCTGATAGCCCCTAAAATTGGGTTCTGGGGTTGAGATGTAGCATTAGCTCCCACATATTGATTGTGATCTAGGCAGTCTGCTAACTTCCTGCTCCTTTCAATGAGTTCAGTGTCCATCCAGCACTAACTGATTGGCTGGAAACATCAGCAGATGGCCAATATCATGAGCGACTAACACCACGTAAAAATTAACCCATACTACATTAATTTAAATCAAGCATCTCTTAAAGGGGAGGTGCATTGTGGCTAGAGTAAGGTTTGACAGTCATTCAGGAAGTGTCATTGACTTGGAAAACATTGAAGAATGGCACAATGTGAGCAATTGCAGGTTGAAATATTGCTGGGCACCACGCTGGAGATTTGGATCGATGATATACAAAGGAGAAGAAATGCCTTACTTGGGGGGCCAGGAGTCAATGCAGACACATATTCAGAAAAAGAGAATGCAGATGCCATGAAGGTCAATACCAAAAGGTAAACTCCGTGGAAAAGGATGCAGCACCACAAGTAGTCCTTTCACACGTGGGGGTAAATAGAATAGAATCCCTACAGTGCAGACAGAGGCCACTTGGCCCATCAAGTCCATACCAAATTTTGAAGAGCAAGCCGCCCAGACCCACTCCATCCCTGCATTTCCCATGGCTAATCCACCCTGTCTGCACATCCCTGGACACTATGGCCAATTTAGCATGTCCAATCCACCTAACCTGCACATCTTTGGATTGTGGGAGGAAACCTACGCAAACACAGGGAGAATGTGCAAACTCCAAACAGACAGTTGCCCAAGAGTGGAATTGAACCTGGGCTTCTGACTCTGTAAGCAGTACTAACCACTGAATGACCGTGAATACATTTTCAACTGTCATATCATAACAAATGTGCTGTCAAATACGGCACACATTATCACAACCCTAAAACTCACCAACCAGTTTTCAATCAATCAGCAACTTGTGCAGACTTAAAGTCAATAGCAGATAATTGAAGGAGTGAAACACATCATTGTGTATTAATCCCATCAAAAAAAGTGCTGAGATGTCCTTTGCTAAGGATGTGGTCCACAATGTGGTCTAAACTGTCAAAAATGACAATTATGCACACACCTAATCCTTCTTCACACATCCCACCACCATTACCTCATCCCAGACTCCCTTCTGATTAAAAAACTGTAGGTCGTTTAAGCACATACTTCTTACTTTCTCCCAGCAGGACGACCTTATCCTGTGCTGAATTCTTTCAAACACCCAGAAGTGCAGTCTGGCCAGGAAGTAGAGAAACAGCAAGATGACAGAGTTGATGAAGGTGCATCACTCAATTTAATACTTACAGTCACCAACTCTGACAATAATATTGTACAAAATATAGAGAATATCATAAAGGTCGAGTCTACATGTGGTATACTGGGCATGAGTTGCCTGTGCAAACTCAATAGAACATCAGGTCACGCAAGATCTGCTGGAGTGGCCTCAGGAGAACCCTGAGAGGTAGCCTAGCAACATAATGTTTGGTGCATAAGAAAGTCTGCAATGTCAAGGAGAGCAAGAGCGAAAGAAATAGTAACAGGAGTTTCCTCAAAACTTATGTCCTCATTGCAACATGCTCTACCATGGAAATTTAAATATTGCACCTTATCTTTGGCTATCTGATTTGTGCAATCAATATGCAGATTAAAACCACCCATAATAATTATAGTGCTGTTTTTACACACATCCATTATTTTCCAATTCATACTTTATTCTATAGTGAGGCGACTTTCCAGGGGCCCATAACAGCTCTCACCTGTTTATTTCCTTGCTCTTCGTCATTGCCACTCCAAATGATTCAACATTATAATCTATTGCACCTCTATCACTACTCAAGTATATTTATCTTTATTTATTAATGCTATTCTCTCATTTTCCATTCTGCCTAATTTTTCCAGAATGTCAGATATCCTTGAATGTTGAGTTCCCAGTCCCGATCACCCTGTAACTACATCTCTGTCAAAGCTATCGTCATTCGTTTCTTTGTGGACAGTCAATTCATCTGTCTCATTAGAAATGCTGCGTGCATTCAGATAAACAGCCTTATGTTTTCACTTTCACCACTATTGCTTATTCTCTGCTGCACTGTGCTACATAGATTTTGTCCCTTCCTGCCACACTTTGATTGTCATTCATTTCTTCACTACTGTGCACTTCTGCTCTCTTGTTTCTTTTTTGTTTTTTTTTAAAATTCCCCTTCAATTGAACCTTATCCCTAACTAATTAGTTTCAAGTACTGTCTACAACCCTGGTTATACAATTCACCAGGACATTGGTCCAGCATGGTCAAATGAATCCCATCCCAATAGAACAGTTCCCTCCTTCTCCTGGTGATAGTGCAGAAATCAAAATTGAATCTCCATCCCACACCCACCACACACCCCCCCACCCAACATTAATCATCATTTACCTCTCTTATCTTATTTACCCATGATAATTTGTATATTGTTCAGATAGTAATCTGGAGATTATTACATGAGTGTTTTTTTTTAACAATTTAGTATTGTTCTACTTATTGACCTCAACAGATCCTCTTTCTTAGTCCTAGATATGTTGATGGTACGTACATGGATTATGACAACTGGATTCTTTCCCTCTTATTCCAATTTCTTCTCTGGTGCAAATGAAATTTCCTCCACTTTGGCACCAGGTAGGCAACACAGCTTTCATGACCTTATCTTTTGTGCAGAGAAGAGTGTCAATATTTCTAGTAAATCTCTTAGAACCTTATACATACTGGACATGGTTCATGTTGGAGGCTACTCCGAAATTGAATTCTTGGGTGTGACTATCTCCTGAAATATATTTAGATAAGCATCTCCCCCCACCCTGAATATCACAGAGTCCAGTGCTCAGACTTTAGCTCATTCAATCCGAGCCAAAATTCCTCGAGCAGCCAACACACTGCTGTAGATGTGGTCATCATGGATCACATTGGTAACCAGCAGCTCCCACAAACTACAGAAACAAAATAGCACTTGCCCACCCATTTCTATACTATTTAATTATTTAACTGTACTTTTCAGCTGTAATAATTATTCCTGATTTAAAGCAGTTCGTCAAGCAAGAGAGATTCAGATGATATCTACCAAACACCTGCTTGTTTTCCTGTGACATACTTTGGCTCTACAGACAGGAACATGAAGGAGCTCAATGCTACCATCTTTCACCTGCCACCACTGCCTCTCTTCCTACTCTGCACTCGTTCCTCCTCTTTCCCACTAGACATGTGGTTGTGACTGGAATCTTTTCAGAAGCAGTTCATTCAGGGTGATGGTGAGTGGTCATCATCCAAAAGTTTGGCGGGAGAATTTCTGCACCAGTTTGTTTTTTTTCAGCTCACACACTGATCTTTCAAAAACGGTTTCTCAAAACGATGACAAAGAATGCGTTGGTTGGCATCTCTCTTAACCGGTTATACTCCAACTGATTTGCGTCTTTTTTTTGGATATTGTTTCCAATCAGAAACTGTCTAAATCATTTCTCTGTAAAACAGGTTCAAGCAATTCGATGTTCCATAAAGCTCCAGTTGTTTAACTTAGATTAATTGTCTCTTCCAGTTAGTGTTTATTTTTAAAAGTCCAAAGTGTCCTTTCAGTAAACTTTATCCAAAATAAACAACATTTAGACATTATCGGTCCTTCAAATAAACCAGTTTTCTCAATCTTTTAGTTATATGTGCTCCAGAAGATGATAATAATGGAAGCACCTTCATAAAACCATGCAAACTTGCACCGCCGCCATCATGGCTGCATATTTCAACTTGTAAAAGGGCTTACTGAGAGCTTCACAGCAATCATTCTGTGACTCCAGATTGCTAAGGATTACAGAGACACCATCCCGAGGAAGTAGGAATGGCACCCTGGTACAGAATCTTGCCTTATGTAGTCATGAACGCAGTATGGAAATCAGGGGAAAGTTGCAGCACAGGTAAAGAGGCCACTCAGACCATCAAGTCTATGCTAGCTGAATAAATTAGCTGCTCATTCACATCATACTTACCAGAACCTGGTCTATGGCCTTGTGGGCTACATCATCTCAGGTGGAGATCTAAATCGGTTAAGAGTTTGTCTCATCCTCCACTTTTTAGTGGCACGCCCCAGCACCACTTTTCTTGGGCAGCAGCATGGCCTGGATATTAGACAACACCCATTGCTGAGCGACAGTCACCCCTCCCGGCAGCTTGTTGAGTGTCTTGTCGTTGAACATGGCCACCTGGAGGTATCTGGGGGTGGTGTGGATCTTCTTCTTGTCCGAGGTCATGTTGCTGGCCTGTTTGATGATTCCATCCTCCAAACTGGACAGCGTAGTCAGTCACCCACAACCATGTGAATGAGAAAGGCTTTCTTCATAACCTTTCTTCATCTTAGTTCTTTCACTCCTCTCAGTTGGCTCTTGTCTGTCAACCAGCCAGCCAACTGCTTTACATATTGATATGGTACAGTCTGAAGCCAGTCCTGCTAGGTGCTTGTCTAGCTGCTTTTCATTCTTTAAAGGCCATTTGCAGTGTCCTCAATAAAAGTCACCAGCCTTCCACTGCCCACATTGCAGCCAGAAGTTGCACTAAGCCAGGCACTACAGACTGCACAATTGTGTTGACTTTTGTATGCAATATGGCATGTTCTCTTTTATAGATTTTGTTTGGAATATTCATTTGTGGTGATTTTTACATTGTGACACAAACAGATGCTGTGCTGGTCAGCACAAGGCGGCAGTTGTTAGCTTACTACACTTCTGTCAGCCATATGGTTACGGATCTCTGTGATTCTTGCATTCACTCCCTTTACAGAACACCCACTCTTTGTCTTAGTCTAAATGTAATACCACCAAAATATTTTATCCCTTAAATTTTGAGCAGGATTTTCACTGTTATGGATATGCATTTTTCAGTTTCAAGAATTACTTATAAGCAATCTGTATACCTCTAATGACAGCCCCTATAAAAATTTCCTCCCTGTTGTCAATGTAAAAGGAAAGTACATCATCATTGGCTTCGTCAAAAGTTACTTAACACTCACTCAATCATTTGAATGATTTTTACTATACATTTCAAATCTTAATTGGCACAAGTTAGTAGCACAATATAGTTCATTTTATTATTCTTACAATTACAATCTCTTCCCGGTAAAATCAGTTACTAATGTATGATTATAGAAATTCAGCTGATAATATTTAATCCAGAACAAGTAGGGCTGCATCCCCATCCAGATCATTCTAGGAAACAATCCATTAACTAAAAAGTCATGACAATACATAGTTTGTAATTTTGAGGTACAACATTCCACAACCTTCTGGCTCACAAAAATACATGTTGACTAAACATTGCAAGACATAATTAAATTAATCATCTCAATTTCATTTAAAATTGCAAATGAACATTACATCTTTTGATATGAAAGATGAAGCTTCATTTTCCTGGATTTCTCCCTCTTGTCCTCTTTAAAAGCTCTATTCACTTTTTTGTCTTCTCATTTTGTTTGATTCCAGGTCATTTGGCATGTCCCTCTGGTTTGCTTGTCTTCAATCTAATGGACTCATTAATGTTGCAGAGAAAGCTTTTCTCCCTGATTGTTATACTTGTGTACCAATAAAAAGCTTCCAGGTGGGAGGTATTAGCCACAGTGCTTAGTTGCCAAATACTTCTCATTTTATAAGATAATAGAACAAGATTTTGCTGTTAACCAGGTAATTTGGTTAATATCTCCCACCTGGATCAATTTTATTAGTATGCATGTACAGCAATCAGAGCAGACAGCTTCTCAGTTATATTAGCAAATCTGTTAGACAAAACAAGTTAAATAGAAATGTTTAAGAGGGTGATGTACTTGGAAATAACAGAGGAAGAATTAATGTAACTGACAGAAAATTCAAGAGCAAAAGATTGGGTTAATTTCTGTCAGCTAACATTAAGAATGCGTTTTCAATTTTGATGAAAAATACTAAAGTGTACAGAGAATTTTGCAAAGTGTACATTAAAGTGAATAAAATTGTTGAAGACATCAATATTTAGATCTATAAATAAGAACATAAAGCATAAGAATAATGAAGTAATGATAAAGGTACATAAAACGTTGATTAGGCAATGATTAGAGCATTGCATGCAGTTCTGGATAGTCCATAATGGAAAGTAAGTTCAATCCAAACGAAGTTTAGAGTGTAGACTCACCAGAGGAAAGTTCCCCAATATCCCGGCCAATATTTATCCCTTGTGCAACATCATTAGAAGAGATTATCTGGTTGTTATCATATTGCCATTTGTGGGTACTTGCTGTGCACACGTTGGTTATTGTGTTTCCTACATCAGAACAGTGACTACATTTCAAAAGTATTTAATTGACTGTGGAGCACTTTTGGGTATCTTCAGGTTGTGACAAGGGCTACATAATGTAGGGTGTTGCCAGGAATACAGGGTTTGAGTTATAAAAATAGGCTGGAAAGGCTGGGACATTTTTCACTCGAGCGTAGGAGTTGGAGGAGTTTACAAAATCATGAGTGGCATAGATAAGGTGAATAGCAAGGGTCTTTTTCCATAGAGTGGATGAGTTCAAAACTAGGAGGCATATTTTAAGGTGGGAGGAAAAAGATTTAAAGAAAAGACATGAGGGCAACTTTTTTTTTTATACACAGTGGCTCATGTGTGGAATGAACTGCCAGAGTAAATGGTGGATGCAACAACAGTTACAAGATTTAAAAGACATTTGAATAAGTACATGAATAGAAAGGGTTTGGAGGGATATGGGCCAAATGCAAGCAAGTAGGACTAGTTTAGTTTGGGAACATGGTTGGAGTGGACTAATTGGACTGAAGGGTCTGTTTCCATGCTGTATGATTCTATGAGTCTATGACTATGACTCTAATTAAGCAATTGATGTCAAAAGCTCAACACAGGATCATCCACCAAAATCTATTTTGAGTTGGCTGAGATCTAGTGCTGTGGCAGACTGTGACTCCTCAGGGTACCTGGTCACAGATACCTGTCATTAGTGTCAAAGATATGTCTCAACAAACTAACAAGCATGAGCAATCCCTGGCAGTATTGTTTTCAAACTCATTTTCAGCTTCTGGAGTCTGAATGTCTTGTTGCTTTTCCTCCTCATTCAACTGGTTGTTCTGCCTCTGATAGTCCTATACTGCCTTCTTTCATTGTTCTGCACATCTTTTCCCTTGTGATCGGGATTTCCACAGGTTCTGCAATTTAATCCATGTTTTATTTTATTTATTCTCTCACGGAACCTGGGTGACGCTGGCTGGTCAGCATTTATTTTCCATCTCTAGTTGCTCTTGAGAAGCTGCCTTCGTGAACCACTGCAGCCTGTTGGTAGAGGGTATTTACAGGTTAGTTCCTTCTCCTGTGAACTCATGTGCTCACAGTTCCGAGCTGTGATCTCAGAGATTTCTTGACAAATCCCACACATATTTCTCTGTGCCTGGTACACATTCCACTTTGCTGTTTCATTTCATTATCCCTGTTGTCTTTCCATTCATTTCATTGAAAGCTAGTTGCCTGGGTGCTCAAAACCTTTCTTTGGCTACTCATGGCTTCATGAGCTTTGGCTGTTGTTTACAGCCTGTGGTATTATAAGCCTGTTCTTTCCAATCAAATTAATTTGTAAGTCTGGGTGTGCAAAATGAGCTGATTGGTCAGCCTTTTATCCAGTTCCTTGAATTTGCATTTTCTGGTTACATTAACAAATTTTGAAAATTGTCAACAGGTTCACCTACTTCCTGCCTCAGGCTTTAAAATTCAATATTGGTGGATTCAATTATTTGGTCAGAGATGTGTGCTGAACCTTTCATGCTTTTTGTCTCAGTTTTTACAGCTTTCAGCTATTGAGCAAATTTAACTCTGTCTCCTGTCCACAGGATAACATAGCTGATCTTTTCCTCTTTGCTGGTGCCTGTTGGAAAGTTACTGATCATCAGTCTACGCTTTTGTTCAAAACTGTTAAATAGCTCAATGACATCTTCAACTTCTCAATTCATTTTGAACTGTACCTGTGTATTCATTGCTGTGGCAGTAGCCATTTCATCTTTGCACAATTCACCCAGTTTTCACTCTCTCTCTCTGGCACTAATTCGGGTTGCGTTTTTTTCCTCAATCCAATTAAGCCTTAAATCTGTATAATCTGCTTCCAGAAGTTCAATAATAATCACACGTTTAGACTCAAAATGCTGGAGCTTCATTGATTGTCTTTCTTACAGCTCTCCATGCGAGACTGCTGGGCTCTCATATTGCTGGTTGTTCCCAACAGCTGTACAGCAGTAACTGAGGCACCCAGGTGTACATCCCAATAACAATCGTTTTTAACTCTTTACCAATATTATGATAATACAACCAACACTCATCACCTTGCAGCATCGATCGCCATGTCCTTGCACTGGCAATCAAAGTCACCTTGAATTTCTTCATCTCTTACTTATTCCAAGCATCAAATGCAAACCTTCATGGTATTGCAAAAACAGCTTGATATCACTGTGTCTCCCTGGTCACTGCTGCTATCCTTGCCAAAGCTGGGCAGCACATTAATTTAACAATAGACAACTTGCAAAGACTGAGGCCATTGGGATTTGCTTCCATCACCAGATTATGTCAGATGCTGGTCAACACCAATTGGTCCCATGAAGACATCTAGTGATGAGCCAATGAGAATGTGAGGAGTTTTAACTCCCTCAAAAATCAACTTGTCAGTCACCAGATTCAAAGTTTCCTCTTTAAGTGCTCAGACTTTCCCGGCAGCAGCTGCCACAACATCTTCAACTCACTCAGAGATAGCAAGAACTGCCAATGCTGGAGTCAGAGATAACACACTGTGGAGCTAGAGGAACACAGCAGGCCAGGCAGCATCAGAGGGGCAGGAAAGTTGACGTTTCTGTTTGGGACCTTTCTTCAGAAATGGGGGAGGGGGAAGGGAGCTCAAAAATAAATATAGAGAGGAGGGGTGGGGCTGGGGAAGGTAGGTGGGATGGTGATAGGTGAGTGAATGTATGGGGTGGTGGGGATTGATCAGTGAGGTGGGAGGAGCAGGTGGATGGGAGAGAAGAGGGACAGGTTGTGTCAGGACAAGGAGGCGGGGATGAGAGGGAAGGTTGGTCATGGGATGATGCCGGGGGTGGAGAGATTTTGAAACTAGTAAAGTCCACATTGAGACCATCGGGCTGTAGGCTCCCAAGGCGGAATATGAGGTGCTGCTCCTCCATTTTGTGAATGACGTCATTGTGACTCTGGAAGAGGCCCGGGATGGACACGTCACCCAGGGAGTGGGAGTGGGAGGGGGAGTTGAAATGGTTTGTGACGGGAAGGTGTTGTCGTTTGTCGCAAACAGGGCACAAGTGCTCTGCAAAACGGTCTCCGAGCCTCTGCTTGGTCTCACCAGTGTAGAGGTTTGTGTGTGACCTCTGTGTGACCGTAAACGCTTCCCACATTTCATCTGATGTGCGCAGGGTACACCAAAGGAGATGGGGTGGGATGTTGGGTTTGGGTGGGAACCTCTTTGGAGAGTTGGTGCAGACTTTCTGAGCTGAATAGCCTCTTTATGCACTTAGGGATTCTTTGATTCTAAGCTCCATTGGCTGTGTGGAGAGAAATCCCATCAATTAAGGCCTTCTCCTTGTGAAAATCTGAACTGGTCCAATGTCAACTGAACTATTACATTGAGTTTTCAGCACTCAACTTCAGGAAAGATGTGAAGGCATTGAGGGGATTAATGAAGGGACTTAAATGCATAAAATATTCACAAGAACTGTTTGAGAAATGTGGGACTTCAGTTATATAGCTTGGAGTAGTTGGCACTGTCTATCTTTGTGTAAAGAATGTGAAGAAATTTGATAGAGGTATTAAAAGTCACGAGTGGCCTGAGCAGCCTAAAAAGGGAGAAGTTGTTCCTATTAATAAATGGATCAAGAAACATTTTGTAAATGGATCAAGAAACAATAGGCAAAGATGTAAAGAAATTGGCAAAAGAGGCAACACTTCTTTGTAATAAGCGGTTAAGATCTGGAATGCACTGCCTGAGAGTGTGATGAAGGTAGATTCTGTTAAGGGATACAGAAGCAAAATTGGACATTATTTGAAAAGGAAAAGTATGCAAGGCTTTGGGAAAAAGGCAGGGGAGCAGCATTGGGTAAATTTCTCCTGAAGAGGGCCAAAACACACACAATGAGCTAAATGAACTCCTTTTGTATTGAAGCCAATCTACAAATCTTTGATTGTTTAACCAGGATCCCACAAGAGGAGAGTTTCTGACCCTAGTTCTAACTCTAAACCCACTTCCTGTTTCTAAGCTCTGTGGCAAATATTCAACCCATCATTTCTCAAGTGTGGACAAGAGCCCCTTTTGTAAAAGAAAAAGGTCTGTGTGAGGAGCTGCATGTGCTGTGAGACAATTCTTATCATACAAATCTTTCATTTTGAAATACTCCAGAGCAAACATAAGAGACTTTTATAAAACATCATAACTCTATTTATTAGCTAAACCACACTACAAAATCAGAACACATTTTCTTTCCAAAAAAACAGAACAATCCCTTTTGAGGCTCTAAATTTGTTCAACCATTCAAATGTTTGAAGCAAGAGACCAGATCTCTGCCAGAGAGTGGGTGCATCAGATCAAATTGTTTTATGTCCAGCAGAATCAAATGTGAACTCTGTGTCCAACATAAGCACTATTTTTTCTTTAGTAAACATTTCCACATTTATTGGAGAAGCTTTCTCAGTCGCTCCAAACAACATTAGACTCCTGTAATAAAAATCAGGACAAGTATAGATAAGAAAAATTCAGACACCCTCATTCCAAAAAAACAGACTCAACTTCATTAATATTGTTTGGTTAATGTTCCACGCAGTCTGGTCTGCTGCCTGCGTGACTTTACACTTTTCTCTCTCAGCTTCTGGAGTTGGTTATTGTGTTTATATGTTTCCCACCCCTAAAGGCACAGTATTGGTCGAAATCCATCAATGGGAGAGAAAGGGAGACGTTTTTATTTCCACTGTTCCAGGTAATGATCTTCAAAATGTTGCAGCCAAAAACAGAGGAAAAATTTCTCTACACTCCAGACAAAGAGCAATGTTGTTGACTCTTAACTGCCCTCTGCCCTGGCCTAGCAAGCAACTCAGTTCAAGGGGAATTAGGAATGAACAATAATTGCTGGCCTTGTCAGTGACATTCACATGTTATGAAGCAATAAAGAAGAAAAAGTACTCGCTCTAAGTGGCAAGGAGTCAACAATGGTTTCATAGTTAATATTGACTGAACTCAATCTCCAGACTGCTCATTCAACACCCCTGCCCTTGGAGATTTACTACTTTTTTCTTTCTTTATTGTTAAATTATATTTGTCACATTGATTTTGTTGAAAACAGTAAAACAATCTGAGGTCATATTCTAGTCTTCATTCTCCTATCGCAAATGTGCTTGAAGTTAACTGGCAAGGTTAATGTGGAGTGCAAAAGTACCCATCTGCACCTTGGACCAATCATCAATTGTAGGTCAGTCTTTCTAAGTGAATCTTTCCTGTCCGACTTAAAGGCTCCAAAAATGTACCATTGGCAGTTTAACTGGCCAGCGGCAGCAAATTTCCAACCTTCCAGAAATAAAACAAAACGTAGGAAAGCATCAACTTCTAAGTCTGCAGCTAGGAGAGAAATACAAGAAGCAAAGCCAAATACCAAATAATGGATCTTTTGTATACTAGAAATAGTCAAAAAGCACAAAGCAACATAGTGGGGATGGAAAGCAAGCACCTGAACGTGGATTGGCACTCCAGCAACATTCTGTCACAGGTTCAACTACTTAAAAAGCATGAATCTTCACTTCATAGATCAACAGATAGTTGTTAAAGCATGGCAGGCAATCAAAATTATAATAATTTTAGGAAATGAAGTATTATAAACAATCAGAGATAGTAGGAATTGGCGATGCTGGAGTCTGAGATAACAAGGCGTAGAGCTGGATGAACACAGCAGGCCAGGCAGCATCAGAGGAGCAGGAAAGCTGACGTTTCGGGTCTGGACTCTTCTTCAGAAAAAAACAATCAGTTTTAGAATATCAGCTTATGGTCCAAGTTAACTTCAAGATACAATGGCTTCAGTTCATATCATGCTGCCAACAGCTGGGTGAATATAACAAACAGTTTGCAGGCAGATGTTGAAACAAATTGTGTGATGGAATTTTCCCAAACCTCACTTAACTAAAAGGCTAATGGAACTGGTCATTGATAGGTATAGAGGTGCTACTGGACAAATTTAAAGACCATACCAACAATGCATTGTTAGGACAAGGCCATAGGAAGGATATTATCAAGCTGGAGAGTGTTCAGAAGAGATTTACCAGGATGTTGCCGGGTATGGAAGGTTTGAGTTATAAGGAAAAGCTGGATAGGCTGGGACTTTTCTCACTAGAGCATAGGACGTTGAGAGGTGACCTGATAGAAGTTTATAAAATAATGAGATGTATAGGTAAGTTTATAGTAGTTGTCTTTTCCCTAAAATGGGGAATTTCAAGACTAGGGGACACATTTTTAAGGTGAGAGGAGAACGATTTAAAAAAGATGTTAAGAGGCAAATTTTTTACACAGAGGGTTGTTGGCGTGTGGAATGTACTTCCTGATGAAGTGGTGGATGTGGTTACAATTTCATCTTTAAAAGACATTTGAATGGATATATAAATAGGAAAGGTTTAGAGGGCTATGAGCCAGGAGCAGGAAGGTGGGACTAGTTTAGTTTGGGATTATGTTCCGTATGGACTGGTTGGACTGAAGGGTCTGTTTCCCTGCTGTATTACTCTATAACTCTATGACTCTATAATTGGAGCATGGCAGCAACACCTACAGGTGCAATAACCATGATATGGATTATTTCATTTACCAAAACAGTGTTTAGTATTTTGTGATGTGTGCAAGCTATGTTTTACAAAAGGATAAAATAGAAGTCCAAATGCTTAAAAAAATCCCAAGTTGAATATAATTCTCCACAACAGCATGTAGAGAACAGGCAACAAAGGAACAATGTCAACGATGTTTTCAAATTCCTATCTAGGCCATGTAAGTGTGTCAATGAAATCCAAGAGGAAAACTGCAATGTTACAGCTTCAAAATCCCAGTTAGAGAGTACATGTGACCAATTTGGAATACCTCATGGGTGTAGTCAGAAATGTTAAAGCCACTACCTTTAATGAAGTGAGGTACCTCAAAAAGAATGGACAGTATGCACTATATGCCAAGATTGACACTGGTGCAACTGAAAATGTTATCCCTTCGCACATATTTGTCAGATGTACTCAGGAAACAGGCCAACCATGGTGCTAGTATATGAAAGCTAACTGTTTACAACTGGTCTGACATGTCATGCATTATCTGTCTTTGTGTCAATACATCTCCTTGGATTGATAACTGAAACATTTTACATCATTGAAACTGCTGGACCAGCTATTATTGGTCCACCAGCATGCGTGGATCTACATATTCCTACAATCCACGAGGTAACCAAAATGTCAATCCCAACACCAAATATTCCAGACTACAACATCAAAGCTATCCATGAAATGACTAGACTCTATCCAAACTAGTTTGATTTGTTTGATAACTTTAAGGTGGTGCAGAATTGCATCTGAAAGATTTTTCTTTATTCATCAATAGGATGAGTATGTCACTGGCTAGGCCCAGCATTTATTGCCTGTCCCTAATTACCCAGACAGCAGTAAAGAGCCAACCACATTGTTGTGGGTCTGGAATCACACGTAGGCTGGACCAGGTAAGGATGGCAGATTCTCTCCCTAAAGGGCATTAAAGGATCAGATGGGAATTACTTACCATCAACAATGGATTCATAATCATCATTAGACTCGTAATTCCATATTTTTTATGGAAGTCAAATTCCACCGTCTGCCACGGCAAAATTTGAACCCAGGTCCCCAGGACATTACCTGGGTCTCTGGATTAATATTCGAGAGATAATACCACTAGACCATCACCCCTCCTTAAAGATGTACATCTAGCATTGAAACTGCATCTCCCTTTATAAATCCAATATTCACATTCAATTCATACAATTCCCTTATCTGTCCTTTTTTGAAAGATGGCACTGTAGTGGATGTTTATATCCAAAGCGACTGCACTAAAATGATATCCATACAATATTCCTGCCCTTGAAGAGCTTATTTCAAGTTTTCAAACTTGATGCCAGCAATGAATGTTGATTCAAACATATTTCCCCAGAGTTTCAGGAACTGATAACTTCTGGAACTCCTTTCAATACATACCATTTTCTCAGTTTACCATTTGAATTATCTATTAATTAGAATATTTTCCAACAACATATGGATTATCTCAGTGAGAATCTACTAGGTTGTATTTGTTTCACAGATGACGTTACAGTTCTCTGGAAAAGTAAAGATGAGCAATAGAAAAACCTTTGTGAGTTCAGGGCAGCAGCAAATAACACAGTTTCATTTCCAAAAGCAAAAACAAAAATCATCTCAAAATGAAACAAATCAACTGCTTTGGATCAGTTTACTCTTTAAGTGGTATTATGCCTGATCCTACCAAAACAAAAGTCCCGAGGAAGGGTCACCGGACCTGAAACGTTAACTCTGAATTTCTCTTCATGGATGCTGCCAGACCTGCTGAGTTTTTGCAAGCAAAAGATTACAATACAAAGGTAATTTATAAAGGTTTGTGTTGCTTCAATATCGTTTCCCAATATGTTCCGAATTTTGGTGTCAAAGTATCTCTTCTTTGAGATTTTCTTTGTAAAGAGATACTGTATATATGACATAGAGATCACTAAAATATTCTACAAATGTCTTAAAAATGCTTTATCTTCCAGCAAGCCTATTCTTCAATATTATGCTATCTCCAAACTTACCACGTTGAATCTATATGCATCAGAAAGGTCTCAGAGCTTGAAAATTACAGGATGACAAACACATCGCATTTGGTTCTCAGATCCTGATAACAACAAAGGACTCTATTCCAACATAGAAAGCAAAACTCTCAATTTAGATTCAGAATACAAAAGTTCCATATGTTACTACCTGGCAAGCATATCGTTGTTCCTAATGACGCTAAACTGTTGGAAATGATCCGTTGAAAATATCTCACAAGTGCACCTTCATGACTACAACATCTCCTTGTGAAGATCCGAGGGTTTCAATTAGAAATTACACATAAACCAGACTCACAGATGCCAATAATGGATATGCCTGATGCTCTCAGCACACTGCCAAATCCAGCTAACAGCAACAGTGTTCCTCTATACTTACAAGTAGACATTCCCCAATCTATGTTTGAAATTAGTCTCCAAATTGATCCTGTTTATTCTGGTCAATTTTGTTATTTTATGATGCTGAGTGTGGCTTCATGGAGCCCTCGCAAAACTGGAATCAATGAGTATCGGAGAGCGAACTCATCTCTGGTCGGAGTCATACCTGACACATTGGAAGATAGTTGTGGTTGTTGGAGGTCAGTCATCTCAGCTCTAGAACATCTCTGCAAAAGTTCCTCAAGGTGGTGTCCTCAGCCCAACCATCTTCAGCTGCTTCATCAATGACTTGCTCTCCATCGTAAGGTGAGAAGCTGATGATTGCACAATGTTCAAAACCATTTGAGATCCTCAGATACTGAAGCAGTCCATGTTCACTGCCACAAGATCTGACATTATCCAGGCTTGGGCTGACAAGTTGCAAGTAACATTTGCACTACACAAGTACCAGGCAATGACCATTGCCAATAAGGGGCAAATCTAACTGTCGCCCTTGACAGTCGTTAGTGTTACTGTCATTGAATCCTCCACCATCCTGGGGGTTACCATTGACCAGAAATTCAGCTGGATTCACCACATGAACGCAATGCCTAGAATTAGATGAGCTCAGGTACTTTGGAGGTTTGCAGGGATGAAAGAGGTTGTAGAGTGAGGGAGGGTAAAATCATGGAGGGATTTTAAGTCAAGGATAGGAATTTTAAAATTGAGGTGTTGCTTAACCAGAGCCAATGGAGGTCAACAAACGTGGGGATAATGGGTGAATCAGACCTGCAAATACTTGATCAGCA
The DNA here is from genome assembly GCF_021869965.1 of Rhincodon typus. Classification (NCBI taxonomy): domain Eukaryota; kingdom Metazoa; phylum Chordata; class Chondrichthyes; order Orectolobiformes; family Rhincodontidae; genus Rhincodon; species Rhincodon typus. Next base: position 75,895,311 of record NC_063338.1, read on the forward strand.
GGGTTTTGGATACATTATGTTTTTGGAAGTTGGGAGGCCAATCAACAATGAATTGGAACAGCCAAAGCTAGAGATAACTAAGTTATGAATTAATGCTGTTCCAGCAGAGATGAGTTGATGCAAGGGTGGAACAGGGTGATCTCACAGATGTGGAAATCGGCATTCTTAATAATTATGAAGATATATGGTGGAAGCCTTGTTGAATTGTTTCTTTCCCATGCTAATTATGTGGCTATACCACCAGTGAACACAAGCACCATGATTTTAATCAAAAAGTAAAAGTAAATATTGGCCTTTCAGCGTATTATAAATCATCCATTTTGAGGTGCCAGAAATGATTCGACCATGAGTAAAGGCAAAACATTTTTATTATCAATAAATTAAGAGTATATAAATGTGACAATCTTTATTAGTTGTACAATTATTGTAATGTTATCTGCACCCCTTCTTCGTTATTAATGGCACCATATAAAAATTGACTAGGAGTTACCCTTACTCCTGTCATTCTGCAATGGTGTTCGTTGCCATAGATTTTTAATTACAATGATGGTAGTCAAATCTCAATTACTTTTGACTGTATTTTATGGGATGAACCTTCCAGGAGATTTATAATGTACATTATCGCCTGAAAAATGTGATAGTCGAAATTTTCAACCTTCATTACATTGTGTTTGCCTGCAGAAAAAAAATAAACAAATATGTGTGTGTTTATGGCTATGTGCATGCAAGTAACTTGAACGTGGGACCAAATATTGTATTTTACACCCAGTGGTGCAAACACAACATAAGATAAAATGCACATCCTTCCGGCAGGTTAAATGACTATTACCAAACTTGATGGCATGCAACTGTTCCTTTCATTGTCTGCAGAATCCCAGCTGTCGTTCTTAAGGTTTCTTATATCAGGAAGGACACCTTTATGTTGATAAATTCCATTTTGTTTAGCTTAGTAATTAATTGCCTGCTCTTCTAACACTATTTTTTGATAGTCTCACATTGAGGTAGTTTGGGCCTTCCATAAAGCTAAAGGTGTCACTATTTATTTGTTCTTCATGTTGGTCTTATATATTCAATCTGAACGAATGTTGCACATTTTAGCCTATCATTGTGTTGGAACATGGATTAACATCAATCTGCCTTCTTTTAGGAAAATAGGTACAGAACAAATTAGCCACTCGAGTCTGTTCGAACATTCAATGAAAGTATAGCCAATATGTAACAGAACACCATATATCTGCCTTCGATACTTTTGAATAACGCCAATCTATAAACTCAAATATAAAATTAACAGTTGATCAATTGTCATTGTGGAAGAGAATTCTAAATTCCTACTACCCTTTCAATAAAAAGGTGATTCTTAATTTTGTTTCTGAAATGTCTCCAAACATTTAGCTATATCCCTAGTTCTATGCTCCCCAACTAGTGGAAATAGTTTATCCTGGCCTACCTTATCTGTTCCCTTCAGCATCTGAAAAACATCAATAAAATCACCATCTAACCTTTTTAATTCCATGAAATGCGACTGTAGTTTGTGTAATTATTCTTCCTACTTCAACCTTTGACATCCAAGTATCATTCTCGTAAATCTACATTATTTTTCCACCTAGCCAGTAGATATTCGCAAAGATAAGGTCCCCAGATCTGCTCACAGTACTCCAAATGTGATGAGGAATTTATGTAACATGACTTTGAGTTATCATTGTTCTTTTATTGTCACTGCTTCAGAATCCACAATGACTGTACCTACACGAAATGGATTGCAAGAGGATTAAGCAAGCAGCTCACTACCATCATCTCAAGGTTAACTAGACATGAGCAAAAACAAAACCACTGGCATTCCCAGTGGTGCTCATGTCTCATGGAATTATTTTTAAACATCCTACTTCTTTTTAAACTGTGAGGTAGTACCTATGAAGCCCTGTGGATTATTCTCTCTTCAATGACATTATTTTCTCCGCTACAGTTATCTTGTTGACAAGAATTTTGTGGAGACACTATTTCTGATTCAAGAAAGATTCCTTGGATTGGTTGGCGTGCTGATCTCCTCCCACCTCTGTAAATATTGAAGAATTGTAATTATTTAACATTTTTGCCATTCATTAGTTTAATTGCCAACATGACCATTATCAATTTTCAAGAAGTATGCATTACTACTTATTATCCTTTTTTCTTGTAGTGTAATTTTATAACTCTTCAATGTTGATTTTGATGTCCCTTGTGACTTTCTTTCCATATTGACTTTGGTAACTGTTATTATCTGCTTTCTCATTTTTTGCTGCTCTTTGTGCCCTTACTAATTACCAGAATTGGCATTTTTAATGTATGGATGCTTTTTCCTTTAGTTATATGTTCTCTTACTCTTTAGTTATTTATGGCTGTTGTTTTTTGACAAGTATAAGTTTTGCTTTTTTAGGAATGTAAGCTATCTTCATATCAGATCAAATTCTTTCTTATGAACACCTGCCTCTGGTCTTCCATTAATTTGCTCATTAACAAATTTCCCCAATTTTCTTTGCAGTACCTGCCTCATTTGATCATTCATACCTAAATATGAATTCTTAGATCTAAATCTGTCTTATTATATTAATTATAACCCTATCATTCCTTGATTTTGAAATTCAGGATTCAATTGCAGAAAATATTCAAAACCTTCTGAATTTTGCTCATGTATACTCAGGATTGATAATGGTTATACAACATTCCACAATTTGTTGAAGGAAAGTTCCATAAAATTTTTATAAAGAGAGCACTCCAACCTAGCCCTTTCTTTAACCTGCTCAGGTACTGACAAATTAATATAGAATGTGTTTATATGCTCATATTCTTTGTAGAGAGTGTTGCATTTTATTATGTATCAGGTACACATGCACATTTCCTGAGAATGTGGTACAGGAATATGGGAACATTAGTTGCCATTTCCACTACCTCTACCACCAGACACAGATTCCCTTCCCCTACTTTGTCAGCCTTCCGTAACGACATTCCCTCAGGGACACACTGGTTCATTCCCAACAATCCCACAGCCTTACAGCCCCTTCCCCTTCAATTACTGAAGATGTAACACCTACCCATTTACTTTCTCCCTCCTCAGTATACAAGACCCCAAACACATCTTCCAGGTGAAGCAGCAATTTACCTGCACTTCACTCAATCTAGTCTACTACATTTGATGCTCACATTGTGGTCTCCTCTACATTGGAAAAATGAAGGACAGACTTGGGTGACCACCTCACAGAACACCTATGTTCTGTCTGCAAAAAAGACCCTGAGCTGGGTAATACCCGAAACGTTGAGTGCTCCTTTCCTCCAGATGCTGCCTGGCCTGCTGTGTTCTTCCAGCATCCTGTTTGTCTATCTTGGATTCCAGCATCTGCAGTTTTTTTTTGTCTCTACCTGAGATTCCAGTTGTTTGCCACTTCAACACACTTCCCTATGCCCCAGCCAACATCTCTGTCCGAGGCTTGCTGCAGTACTGCAGTGAAGCTCAGTGCAAGCTGGATGAATAGCACCTCATTTTCTGGTTTGGAACCCTGCAGCCTTCTGGACTTAATATCGAGTTCAACAATTTTAGAGCTTGAGCATCTTTCCCATGCTTTCCCCCATCCCCACACATGAGGCCTTGTCATCACTTGGACAGACTACCCATGGTCAGCTAATAATAGTCGCTATTAGCAGCTATTCATTCTCTCAGGCTCACATTTAACCATCCCTTGTCTGTCGTACTCTTTTTCTCTCTCTTTGGACTGTATCTTCACCTATCATTTACTCTACCCCCTCCACCCATCTGACCTTCTGTGTAAAAACCATCCTTTTCCTAGCTATGAGTTCTGACATTCTGAAGAAGGATCATTGGACCTGAAATATTAACTCTGATTTCTCTCCGCAGATGCTGCCAGACCTGCTGAGATTTTCCAGCAATTATTATTTTGGTGCAGGAATATATGCTGGTATAATGCAACTGTGTCTTGTCATAATAGAATATTTTATAGCGTAATTTTCTCTTTTTTGGGCAGGTATTAACTTCTTTAGCTTATATGACAAAACTGAAAATATGTTTATATTCTTTCGACTAGAGTCAAGTTACTTCAAATATTTTTCTGACAGTTTTTGATGTACACTGTTGCCATTCTGACTTTGTATTTACAAACTGCAATTTGTTTGTGGAAATGTTGAAATGGTTGGTTGAAAAATAATTGGTCAAGCCATTATGGGAATTGGTTTTCAAGTTGTGAGAGTAAGATAAATAGTTCATTGTTCCTTAATATAACAGGACACATGGCCTAATCACCTGGTTAGACAATGTTACCGACATGAATCATGATGGCATAATTCCAATAGAAAATCGGTTTTGCAGGATGAGCCGATCAAAAATAATGTTTATACACGAATTAAGAGTTGACTTTGTCCAATAAATAATTAGATTGTTAAATAATTGTTCAGTTGTTCTGTATTTGATTATGTGAATCTGTTTACAATTGATGCTCACTGTGTTTGATTGGTTACATTTTGATGTGGACTCAGGGAAAAGTAAACAAACTAGAGAAAGAGCTAGAAGCGAGTACTGAAGCATGGATTAAACTTTATAAAGTATTGCATAAAAATTCCGTAAATAATGTTCCTCTAGTGCATGGAAACTAACATAATGTCTATGTAATTATTAATGATATATATTTTATATGTAAATAGCTTCTGGCACTAGGTGCAAGCATTAAGTGAAACCCTGTGTCAGGAAAGTACTGGGAGCACTACCCCTAATCGATCCAAGTATCAGAACTGATTAGTAGCTTAACTGCAGCATTATAATGGCCCTGATTGAAGAATGGTCTGTTTTGTATCGAAGCTTGACATGATTAAGGGGGTGTATGATGGAGTCCACAGCCATGGTTATAGAGGTTGCCCCTGTCTCTGAGCAGCTCTCCTTGTAAGGCATTCGACCCTGGAAAACTGAGAGGGTGATGGTGACTATCAATGACATCCCAGTGAACTGTATCCTCCAAAGCTCCATTATCTCTAACCAATTATCATTCCCTTTGCATCCCTCCAGGCTGCTTCCAATCTCATCAAACGACTGTCCAAACATGCCCACTACAGAGTGACCCACACCCCGTAACTTCCTTTACGTTTGGTGAACAGACCACCAGGACTGACTGTGACCCATCCCTCTGACTGTCTTGAAAGGACAGTCCCAAATAATGCATGAACAGACACCTGACTGCGCAGCTCACGAGTGATTTAGCACAAATCTCCGGACTGATTGTACTGGACCTACCGACTGACCATGGCCTACTGTCTGAATTGTATTCCTATGGAAGCCTCGACCCTGAACACCCTAAATGGCTAACTGATTGTGTCCACCTGTTGGACTGAGTTCAGACAATGCACTACTCTGACTGTGATGATGTCCCATGACTAACAACAGTCTCTATGGACTTGACTGAGGATTTTAGTCTTTAAGACATAGACTTTGAAGCACATGGAGCGCATTTGCTACATAAATTGACACATGGTGTAAGCGTGTCATTGACACAGCACAGCAACCTGTCTGCCACCTTGACTGATTGCTGACAAACATGACAAACTGCCTGCTTTGTGTCTGGGGTAAAAGTTAAGGCAAAGCAGAAGTACTGTGAGCTTGTGAATTCTAAATAAGGCAGCAATGCAAGGCAGAGATGCTGTGAACATCCAAGTAGGCGCAAAGTAAGTGAACAACAAGGGAGCAAGCTGAGAGCCCTGAGACACATTCTATATCAGTTCATGAGATGAGTGCCAGACACTGTGCATAATGTGGCCTGGCAGAAGCATTGCAACATAAGTCATCAGTGAACTCTAAAGTGCAGTACTGAAGTGGTAAATTGTATTGTTAGTGGATCTGACATGTACTAGGAAGAAGGAGTGAGGGTAGTTCTTGTCCGAAGCCAGCATCCAAATATGAAGGGTGTGAGGAGCATACCTTGAGATGTTGGGGCATTCTGACCAAAATACACACCCCTAGAGAGCAGCAGTGAGTCGTAGTCACTAAGTACTCTCTCAGACTTCCACGTCAGAAATCGTCACTGTCTAGTTTCTCTGCACTACCTGAGAAAATAGCTACTTACATATAAATAAGATGATGTAAGATAATAATGAGATGTTGATGCATGCAAATAGGTCTCTCATTGCCCTCTCGGTGGATTCCCATCTTGCCATGAAAGCCATGGGTTGAAAATTGGGCCTTTTCTCCTTGACATTGAGAATCACATTTGTCCATTCTCACTATATTTTCTTAACTAACTCACCATTGCCCCTGTCAATTGAGTGCTGAGGATAATGCACTCCATGTTTCAAATCTGAACTGACTGAAATTGAAATTGCCCACATATTTGCTAAAGGAAGCCATAATTAATAGTTTCAATAAGTTTTTAGTGCAGGCAGCAGCATATGCTGGGAAATGCCCTTTTAAATTAATGTGAACCTTTGCTCTATGCTTCAGAATTTAAGCAATGCTATGGTGTCTTTCCTTTCAAGTTCAACTATTAAATCTTGATCATTTTCTATGGAAAAGTTGTTTAGGTATACAAACCACTGGTTTTCACTTCAACATCGACCCAACTATCCAGAGATCACTGGTTGGTTGGGTTTGAATTTATCAAATTGGCTTAAAATTGACAAGTAGGCAATTGAAAATGGAATACTGCAGCTTACAATATCACATACTTAACTGCAACATTTAAAACCTGTCATACATTCAACACCTGTCATACATTCAACATTGTGCTGAGAAAAAAGCTATATTCACTGCAGGTGATTAATTTAGAACAACCTGAATTGCAAAGGTTCAACTAATGACAGTCAAATGTGGAAAAGCTTCCTGTAGCCTGATCCCCTATAAATCAACTGATTTCTTTCTACATACAAGACAGGTTGCTCTCTCAACCCAGACACATTTATTAAATCTTAATGTGATGAAGGATGTTTCACATTAGCACTTTTGCTGTTTTCATAATTTTACGATAGATTTTGAATACACTCAGGAGGTGAATATTTCATAAGGCTAACCTTGACATTCAGAATGGATTTGTCTCTGTACAAAGTGTATATGACAAGCTACAAAAGCTTTAATTAAAATTGCCTTTTAATATCTGAGGCACCTTACTTTAAGAATCCAACTGATACCTGGAAAGGTCAGGAAGTACATTTAGCTACTGATAAGAATGAGATAAATCTTCTGTCGATACACATTGAGCAGAACTTCCATTGACTGTTATATTATTGAATTGGGTCTGTCAGGAAAGGAAAGAATCTGCTCATCATGGGGAACAGCGGGCAAAGCCTCAAAACATACCCTTTACCAGCTGCATAAAACCATTTTGAAACCAATTTGACCAAAACAACAACTTTCCTGCTCCTCTGATGCTGCCTGGCCTGCTCTGTACCTCTAGCTCCACACTGTGTTATCTCTGACTCCAGCTTCTGCAGTTCTTACTATCTCGGCAATGTGTTCAGGTTGCCTCTGTTCGATATGAACAATTCCGTTGAGAAAGGGGAAGCATGAAGAATAGTGGAAGTGAGGCATTAATTGGCTGTGAGAGACAATGGCATTACAATAAAGTAATTCAAAGCTTAGGCGATCTTAAAACCTGTATGTCAAAATGTTTTGTATTGGTACCCATTCCTGCATGGCTTGCCTGTAATGTTGGAATGACACATCAAAAGAGATTCATAGGATTATCCTTTGGGCAATAGTAGCTGTGAAATGAGATGCATTCACTGGCAAAACAGTTCTAATAAAATGATGAATCAAAATCTAAACCAACGGAAAACAAGAGAAGCTTTTATCTCTTGAATGGCTGTGAAGCACACAAGGAAATTGGGTTCTGGAAGCTTAATCAAATCTTCAGTGTTCAAATTCAAATTTGCAGCACACACATACACACATGCACACACACACACACATACACACACACACACACACACACACACACACGTACACACACACATTTTAGCAGTTGTACATATCTCAGTCCACAGAAAGAGAGAGACAGACAGATAGAAATAAACATGACACTACCTTGCTCATAGAGCATTCAATGCAGTCACTTGCTTCTTGAGTCTGAAATATATCAAATATATTCATAGCTTGATTATAGGTTCTCTGCTCTTCAGAAAGCAAGTACTAATATTTCAAAGACACTTTTCCATCATCTTGTTAACAAAATATATTATTAAAAATGTGCAATTAAATTTCAATTATGCCCAGAAATTGTAAATGGGAACAAAAATCAGTATATTCATTGAGAAGAATTCAATATTAAATTTGAAGTCTCCAAAAATCATTTTTGATGCTGTAATATGAAGGACATACTACAGTATAGAAGCAGGGATACATTCATTACTTTATCAATAAGGGAACGGTTCGAAGCAGACTTTTGACAAACTCAAATATTTTGTGATCAAGAGTAATATTCCTGAATTAGGAGAATGTCACAGTTGCACTGAGAGACGATTTCTTGGACAGCTGATCCAGCAAGGCCATTTGGATTGAACTCTTGAATAAGAAAGGTGCAGTCATGATAATGGGGTTATACTATAGGCCTGCCAATAGCCAGTGGGAAGTAAAGGAACAAGTATGTAGGCAGATCATGGAAAAATGTAAAAAAGGTTGTTGTTTTGGATGATTTTAACTTCCCCAAAATTGACTGGAACTCCATTAGTGCTAGACGCTTAGATGGGGCAGAATTTGTTAGGTGCATCCTAGAGAGTTTCTTGAAACAATGTTTAGATAGTCCAACTAGGGAAGGAGCCATACTACACGTTGTATTGCGGAATGAACCTGGCCAGATGATCGAAGTTTTAGTGGGGCAGCATTTGGGAACAGTGATTTTGTAAGTTTTAAGATAGTGAAAGATTTGGATAAGACTCGGGTGAAAGTGCTAAGCTGGGGGAAGAGTATTTACAACAGCATTAGGCAGGAACAGAAAAATTAGATTAGGGCAGCTGTTTGAGGGTTAATTCTCATCTGACATGTGGGAGTCTTTTAAAGGTCAGTTGATCAGAGGTCAGAATCAGTATGCTCCTGTGACAATGAAAGATATGGATAGTAAGGTTCAGGAACCTTGGATGACATTAGATATCAAAAGTTTAGTCAAGAAGAAAAAGGAAGCATATGTAAGATTTAAGGAACCGAAATCCGGCAAGGTTCTTGAGGAATATAAAGGAAGTGAAAAAAAAAGGAATTCAACAAAGAAATAGGAGGGCTAAAAGTGGCCATCAAGTGTCCTTGGCAAGTAGAATTAAGGAGAATCTAAAGCTTTTTATACATATATTAGGAGCAGGAGTGTGGTTAGGGACAGGTTAGGTCCACGGAAGGACAAAAAGGGGAATTTATGTGTCGAGTCAGAGGAAGTGGGTGAGGTCCTTAATAAGTATTTCGCATTCACCCATTTCATATTCACCAAAGAGAAGGAGACGGAAGATGACAAGATTATGGAGAGGTATGTTGAGATTCTAGATCATGTTAAGAAGGAGGAGGTGTTGGATGTCTTGAAAAGCATTAAGTCAGAAAAGTCCTGGGGCCTGATGGGATCGATTCCAGGTGAGGTGGGGTGACCAAGTGGCATCAAGGTCACCCGGCAAAACTGGAATCAATGGGAATCATTGGTTGACTCCGCCGGCAGGAGTCATACCTGGCACATAGGAAGATGGTCGTGGTTGATGGACGTCAGTTGTCTCAGTCCCAAGACATCTCTGCAGGAGTTCGTCAGGGTAGTGTCCTAGGCCCAACCATCTTCAGCTGCTTCATCAATGACCCTCCCTCCATCAAGAGGTCAGAAGTGGGAATGTTTGCCAATGATTGCACAATGTTCAGCACCATTTGTGACTCCTCAGTTACTGAAGCACTCAGTGTTCAAATGCAACAAGATCTGGACAATATCCAGGCATGGGCTGAAAAGTGGTAAGTAACAATTGCACCACACAAATGCCAGGCTGTAAGAGACAATTTAACTGCTACCCCTTGACATTTAATGGTGTTACCATCACTGAAACCCCCACTATCAACATCCTGGGGGTTATCATTGACCAGAAACTCAACTGGACTCGCCACATAAACAAAGTAGCCACAACAGCAGGTCAGAGGTTAGGAATACTACAATGAGTAACTCCCTTCCTGACTCCTCAAAGCCTGCCCACTATTTACAAGTCACATGTCAGGAGTTTGATGGAATACTCCCCACTTGCCTCAATGCATACAGCACCAACAACACTCAAGAAGCTTGATACCATTCAGGACAAATGTGACAGCTTGATCGGCACTATATCCACAAGCATCCACTCCCTCCACTAATGACGCTCAGTAGCAGTAGTATGTACTATCTACAAGATACACTCCAGAAATTCACCAGAAATGATCTTCAGACAGCACCTTCCAAACCCACAACCACTTCTATCTTGAAGGACAAGGGCAGCAGATACATGGGAACACCACCATCTTCAAGTTCCCCTCCAAGCCAATCACTATGCTAACTTGGAAATATATCACTATTCCTGCACTGTTGTGGGTCAAAATCCTGGAATTCTCTCCCTAAAGGTATTGTGTGTCAACTCACAGCAGGTGGACTGCAGCAGTTCAAGAAGGCAGCTCACCACCACCTTCTCAAGGGCAGTTAGGGATGGCAATAACTGCTGGTCAGCCAGCGGCGCCCACATCCCACAAATGATTTAAAAAGTAATACTTAGGGAGCAAGAGAGGAGGTCGCTGGAGCCTTGTCAGAGATCTTTGTATGCTTGTTGGCCACAGGTGAACTCCCAGAAGACTGGAAAAAGGCTAATGTTGTGCTTTGTTCAAGAAGGGCATTGGGGATAATTCAGGAAATTACAGGCCAGGGAGCCTGGGTAGGGAAATTATTGGAGAGGATCCTCTGGGACAGGATTGACTCACATTTGGAGAAGAATAGACTTACTAGGGATAGTCAGCATTGTTTTATGCAGTTGACGTCTTGTCTGACAAATTTGATTGAGTTTTTTTACGGAAGTGACAAAGATGATTGTTAAGTGTAGACAGTGATTCTAGCCCACGTGGACTTTGTGAGATTATTTGACAAAGTCCCTTACGTTGGGTTGGTCCAGAGGATTGTCACGTGGGAGGCACATTTAAATGGAAACAAAAGTGGCTTGGTCATAGATGACAGAGGGTAATTATTGAAGGGTCATTTTCTGATTGGAGTTCCATGACCAGTGATGTTCTGCAAGGATCAGTGCAGGGACCTCTGTGATTTGCAATATATGTAAATAATGTGCATGGAAATATAAGTGGTCTTATTATTTGGAAGGTGCTACCTACAAGATCTGTCTGAAGACCTTTGGTGAATTTCGGCAGTGCATCTTGTAGATAATACATACTGCTGCTACTGAGCATCGGTGGTGGAGGAAGTGGATGCTTGTGGATTAAATTTGCAAACAACATAAAAGTTGGTGGAATTGTGGATAGTGAGGAAGGTTGTCAAAGCATACAGTAGGATATAGATTAACTGTAAAGTTGACAGAAAAATGGCAGGTGGAGTTCAGTCCTGACATATGTGAAGTGATATATTTTGGGAGTTCAAATGCAAGAGAAAAGTGTACAGTAAATTGTAGCACCATTAGGAATATTGATATACAAAGGGATTTGATGCAATTCCAATGCTCCCTGAAAATGGCAACACGAGAAGATAAGGAAGAGCCATACTGCATGCCTTGCTTTCACTGATCGAGGCATTGAGCATAAATGTTGGGAAGCCATGTTGCAGCTGTACAAAATTTTAGTTAAGTCATACTTGGATTTTTGTGTGTGATTCTGGTCACCACACTCACGATGGATGTCGAGGTTTTGGAGACGGTGCAAAAGAATTTACCAAGATGTTGCCTGGATTGGAGTGCATTAGCTGTAAGGAGAGTTTGGACAAACTTGGACTGTTTTTTCTGGAACATCAGAGACCGAGGGGTACCCTGATAAAGTAAGTAAAATTATGAGAGGCATGGTCAGGGTGGATCTTCAGAATCTTTGTCACAGGGTGGAAATGTGAAATACCAGGGAACATTGGTTTGAAGTAAGAGGGAGAAAGTTTGAAGGAGATGTGTGAGGCAAGTTAGCATCATGGTTGGTGCAAACATGTTGAGCTGAAGGGCCTGTTCCTGTGCCATACACTATGTTCTATATTCTATGTTCTGTATTCTAAGTCTGACCTCCGCCTTAAATCATAATTGTGCAGTCTGGGTGCTGCGACAAGGATAGAAAAACACCAGCAGCAAAATATTATGCTCGAGTGAAATTTGAGGCAAAGAGAAATGCTATAATAGATTGACAGAAAGTCAGATGACCACTTTGAAAAAGTCAGAAGATATCTTCGCCCCTATTAAACACTTTTGCTAAACTAAAAGCAGTGGGAACTAGTAAATAAAATGGTAAAAATAAAAAAAAACAACCCAAGGTGCCAGCATACGTCTGCAGGCAACTGGCAGAGTAGCCAACAACCAACCTTCTGTTTAATAACTGCTGAAATTGAGGTAGTGCTGCATGAAGCCTTTGCAAGGAGGGTTGCCATCTGTGCCACTCCACAGCACTCTCGCCAAAAGTCAGCATTACAACACGATTCTGAGCAGGTAGAGCCAAATTTCAGTCCACAGCAACTGATTGTAACTGCTTGTGGATGTGCCAGCTCCATACTGCATCATAGTTTCAGCTGTCTTTGCAGTAGGTGGTGGGTTCTGCTTTGGCTGGACAGTGACCAACATTTTCCTTTGGATTGTCTGAAATGAAATGGTCTGAGCTTGCTCTTGCTGTTTAGCGTTCCAGATTGCGTAAGATAGACTTACGAGTTCATAAACATCAAGGAGCCTCTTGCAATTATTTTATGTACTTGTTGATCCAAGAAACTATTTTGTATATTCTTGGCAGGTTCAGGAAATAACCTTATATATTCCTTTAGGGTCATTTATCATTCACCACCTTTCAAACTTGAATACCCAAATTTCACAATGCTACCAGTAATTTCATGTGACAGAACCAGATCCAGTATTCAAGTGTGTACTTAAACAGACCACTTTGCAATTCGAGCATAACATCTTTTGACTTGTATTCTCCTGCTTTGTAACTCACTGAAACTATTTGTTTAACTCATGGTTCTCCAGGATTTGGACATGTTGATGTCAAACTTCAAAGCTCTCAAGTTCTTTTAACATAATCATTGACTACTTAATGCCACATATGGAGTACCTTTGCCACTCACATTTCCTTCACATCTGCAATATTTTATGCTTGCCCCTGTCCACATCAAATTTGATCCTGCATACTTGTATATTTATGCAACTAATTTAGCGACTCCTCCACTGCCTTCTAAAAAAAAGCACATCCCCAATTTTGTTAATGTCTAAAAATTTGATCAGTTTGTACTGTAAACTCAGCATGTCACTCAATAATCAGTTCATTGAGAACTGACAAATGAGCTTGGATGAATTTTCACAAATCACAATCCTCGACGCTGGCATCCTGCAAGGAACAAAGCTGCTGGCAAATCTGAGATTGGCAGCTTCTCGGTCCTAAACTCTGCTCATTAAGGCCTACTCCACTGTGGAATTAGCTCAGAGATGGTAAGTATGTTTTACACTCTTCTCTCGGGGCTGGGTTGCAGTGGGACGGCGGTCGAGGATTACAGGCTAAGGGCAGAGGGTTGGCTTTCAGAAACCACTCCCTTTGTCTCCTATCTGTGTATCTGATTGCCACCAGATTTAGCCAATTAGAGACCCCCACACACCAACCAGGCTGTTTCTCAGTCAGGGGAACCTAGCCAGTTTTTCTGACCACTAGGGAGGCAGGTGATTGGGGAAGTAGAAAGTTGAGGCCTTTACATGGTTATTAATTGACCAGGCAATGATGTTAACTGGTAGTGGGTCAAGAAAGATGCTCATTGACCTTTTCACTCAAAGCCTAATGAGTAAGGCGACAAGAAAGGTGTGAATTTCTCTCCAGGGCCAACTTGCTGTATTATGTCCTCTTTTCACCATCTCGCTCACCACCTTCACGGAAGGGAAAAATCAAACCCCTCCCCAAATGCTTTTAGAAGGGCAAATGCACCACAATGTAGGGCTTTCCAAATTCGATTTGAATAATTCACTTCCCTTAAAAAAAAACAGTAAGATTGGTTAGATTGTGGTTTACCAGATTGCAATTGCGATGATTATCCAAGATTACTTTAGATAATTGATTCCATGCATTTACCCAACATTAGAGTAAGATTGTTCTGAACGAATATCTGCTTCAAGATAAATGTAGAATTGAGAAGTTACAACTCTTAAGATAATGTATAGTTAGTGTCTATATCCCATTCTATCTATTGTGACTTGTACATACAATAAGCAGCTGCTATACATGTAAGGAATTATTTGAGCCGAATGCATCAAAGAATGTGGATAAATGAACACTTCAGTAGAATGTTGAAGAGGTCAAATGGTTGCAACAGTACACAATAGCACTTCAAATTAATTAGTAATGGAATATTTTCAGCTGAGTTAAAAGAGTTCAATTAAAATAATTTGATTTAGATTTAGATTTATTGTCACATATACCTAAAAATACAGTGAAAAGTTTTTTTTCACATATTATATGCAAAGTGTCACCATACTCTTGTGACTTCTTGAAACATTGAATATAATGCAAGATTTTACTGCACTAGGCTTCATCTGTCTCTCTTCTTGTTTCTGCACTGCTTGACATCAGCCAGAATCTCTGAAACAGGCCCCTGGGTCTCTGTACCGGGCTCTTGGGTCTCGGCTACATCCTCCACTGTTAGCACTCCGCAACCACTGTGTCAGAGCTGCAGCCATGGGCCTGGGGATGTGCAGGATCTGTACCTCCTGTTCACCATCAACAGACCTGAGCTCTGCTGCTTTGGTCCTTGAAGCACTCACTGCTGAAAAAGGATCACCTCTGTATTTTACCATGCCTCTCCCTCTGAGAAAAGGACTGCTCTGTGGCATTTTCAATTCTTCAGAAACACTCATGCCTCAAAAGCTTATTATTTTCATTGCTCCAATGTTGGCAGCTGATCTTTCAGCAGTTCAGGAGCCCCTGCCCCAAACTTTTTCACCTTTGAACTTCTTTTCTTTTCTTCCTTTCTATAAATCCAGGCTTTGACCAAGCTTTTGATCCCTCTCCATAATATCTTTTTATTTGATTCAGTGTGAGATTTTATTTGACAATGCATTTGTGAAGCCAGTTTACAGAATCACAGAATTGTTATGTTACAGAAAGATGCCATTTGGCCCATTGCACCAGCTCTATGTGCGTGTTGTGACTAAGTGCCATTCTCCTAAACTTTTCTTACAACACTTGTGCAGCATTTCTATTTTTAGTAATCATCCAATGCCCTATTGAATGCACTGATTGGATCTGGGTCCACCTCACACCCAGGCAGTGCTTTTCAGGCCTGAACCACTCACTGTGTGAAAAGGACTTTTCTCACATTTCATTTTTGCATTTTGCAAATCACTTGCCCTCTCATTCTTGACCCTTTTACAAGCAGGAACAGTTTCTCCCCATCTACACTGTCCAGTCCTCTCACAATTTTGACAATGTGAATCAAATCTCTCAGCCTTCTCCTATCCAAGGGAAACAGTCCCAACCTTCCCAATCTATATCCATAACAGAAGCTTCTCATCCCTGGAACCATTCTTGTAAACTTCTTCTGCACTCTGCCTAATATGCTCACATCCTTCCCAAAGTATAGAACCTAGAACTATACTATTCCAACTGAGGGCTAATTAATGTCTTATTCAGAATCAGCATAAAGTCCTTGCTCCTGTACTGTATATCCATATTTTTAAAAAAATGTATACTTTATTAACCACACTCCTCCCTGCCCTGCCCATTTTAAAGATTCATGCACATATACACCCAGCACTCTCTGCTTTTGCACACCCTGTAAAGTATGCTTTATTCATTACTGTCTCTTCATGTTTCTTCCATAAAAGTGTATAACCTCACTTCATCTGTACCTATCTGCTAGCTTCGAATAATTGTCAATGTTTTTTTTTAAATTTCTACACTGCCCTCTTCACTATTTACAATACTTCCAAGTATTGTCTCATCTGCACATTTTGAGCTTATTTCCTGCACTCGAAGATCTTGATCATTAATATAAATCAGGAAAAGCAAGGGTCCCAATAATGACCTTCGGGGAATTACAATACAAACCTTCCTCCAGCTGTAAAAATTCTATTAATTAGTTAAACATAATTTCACCTTGAGAAATCCATGCTAACTCTCTCCAATTGACGCAATTAAGCAGATAACACAAAACTTGAAAGAACTATAAACTGTGAGAACAGTGTAGAACTCCAGAAGGACATCATCAAGTTGGTGGAGTAGGCAGATAGGTGGAGATGAGTTCAAATGCAGAGAAGTGTGGGGTTTTGTATTTTGGTAGGAAGGGAATTAAATCACGACATATAACAGGGGTTATAATTTTAATGAAGAAGCGGGTGGAGGGAAGTGCATGAGCAGAGCAACCTGGGTGTATATGTGCACACATCATTAAAAATGACAGTTACAGAGAGCAGTAAGTTAAGCTGGCAGTATCCTCAACTGTTCTAATTGGGGCATGGAGTGCAAGAGCAAGGCAATGGTGCTGAACTTGTATAAAACACTTGTTAGACCTCAGCTGGAATATTGTGTAGAGATCTGGCTGCGTGTTATAGGAAGGATGTAAGTGCACTGGAGAGAGTGCAGATAGAATTTACAAGAATAGTTCTGTGGATGAAAAACTTCAGTTATGAGGATAGATTGAAGAAGTTGGGTCTGTTCTCCTTGAAGAGAAGAAGGCTGAAAGGAAATCTGGTAGAAGATAGAGAGATAGGGAGAAACTGTTCCGACTTGTAAAAGTTCAAGAACAAGAGGGCATGGAGTTAAAGTGATTTGCAAAAGAAGCAAGGGTGAAGTGAATCTTTTTCACTCAATGAGTAGTTCGAATATGGAATACATAACCCATAAACGTGTTGGAGGCAGGTCCAATAGCAGTATTCAAAAGGGCATTTGATGATTATTTTGGATAAAAATAATGTGCAAGAATATGGTGTTAAAGCAGGAAATTGACATTAAGTAGTGACGTTCTATTAATGAGTTGGTATAGGCACAAGGCCTCTTTCTGCACCATAACAGTTCTGTGCTTCTGTGGATTAACTCAAATTTGTCCATGCGACTATTAAGCCTACTCCAAACCATTATTTCTAGAAACTACAAACTGGTTGGACTGCAATTGCTGAGCTTATCCTTAAAACCTTGTTTTTGAACATTGATTTGATGATTGCAATTCCTCAGTTCTCTAGTGTCACTGTCGAGTCTAGGGAAGCCTGAAAGATTATGACCAGTCCACTTGAAATGCTTGACTATGACAACGGCACAATATTAATGCAAGTTCTCCTTATTGTTTGTGCAATTTAAGAATATTGGGCTGTTTCTCTTACTTGGTCTAACTAACGGTCCTAGAGGGGCACAAATTTCCTTGTGGAATGGGTGTGACTTGTCCTATGTCTAGAGCTGTCATGTAGTTCAAACTAACATCCACCTAACACAGGGTTAGTGTTTTACCAACCGACCCAAACCTATACTTAGTTTGAGCCATGGGAATAACGTTGTTCATTTAACTTGAGTGACTATTTGGGAGAAATAACTATTTGTTTAGTATTAGTAGGAACTGCAGATGCTGGAGAATCTGAGATAACAAGGTATAGAGCTGGATGAACACAGCAGGCCAAGCAGCATCAGAGGAGCAGGAAAGCTGACATTTCGGGCCTAGTATATTGTGTTCATTGTTGTTTTAAGCCTAATGGCATATTTCAGCTAGCTCAACACTTGCTGTCAAACCCCTCTTACTGTTAAGGTAATGAAAAATATTTCTTGTTTTGTTTGACATTTGAAGCTGTGCACTGGTCTTGATCCTTCATTGTCTCTCTTTCAAATTTTTAACAGGTACTCAAGGCAAAGGAGGATTGTGAAGGGCAAAAGCAGATCGCTACTAAGATTTAGTCAGAACTGCAGATGCTAGAGAATCTGAGATAACAAGGTGTAGAGCTGGATGAACACAGCAGGCCAAGCAACATCAGAGGAGCAGGAAAGCTGACGTTTCGGG
>NC_063338.1:75913847-75980761 GCF_021869965.1 Rhincodon typus
TGAAGAAGGGTCTAGGCCCGAAACGTCAACTTTCCTGCTCCTCTGATGTTGCTTGGCCTGCTATGTTCATCCAACTCTACACCTTGTTATCTCTTGCTATTAAGAATGGCTGAATCAAGGGCATTTGACAACTTGGCAGTATAATGGGAGGTTGGTATGTTTAGTGTTGCAGAAGAATGAGCTAAAGACTTTCATCTTAATTGACTTCATGAGCTTCTGAAACTAAAATCTGTGGTTTGGAGAATCAAGTCATGTTAGGCTTTATTCAAATAGGAAAGGGTAAAAAATGGCTCCGGCACTTATTTTTGCTAGGCTTGAGCATCTTGAGAGAATAATCCAAGTACAAATGTGCACAACTCAGGAAAACCAGAACACTGTATTTGAAATACCCGAAGTGGTGCTAACTTCAATACTTTTACAAGTTGACAAAAGATGCTTGTCATCTGGATCTGGATCAATCTGGACTAAATCAATTTAGAAGTATTCAGCTTGGTTCAACTTGTGTCAATTTCTGTCAGGTCTCTCATGAACTCAATCTGGAACTAATTCTTCCTGGTAGAAATTTATTGTTGAAATATTTGAGTTTTATGAATGTGCTTGTTAATAATACTCAGCTACATTTAGGCATGTTAAGAATAAAAATGTTACACTTCTAACATTCTCTCCTATTAAACAATGGAACAAATCACAATTCAACTTAAGTGTGCATTCTCCTGCACAATGTGCTTTTCTGATGCACATTAACATTTGCCTCATTTTTAATGAGAGTCAGGTGGTGATTTTAAAGCACAGGTGGATCTTGCATGTATCCAAAATGAAAAGTAATCTGTTTAAAAGTGATGTCAACATAAAATATTTCAGCATGTATCTTCTAAATGCAAAAACAGTGTTTCTTGAGAGGTGGAACACATTCTAGGTACATACATGTACAACGCAATTTGCTTCCATTTACTTAAGTTATTGCAGACGTGTCCATGGGTGCAAACTCCTGATTTCCCTCTTTGGCTATAATAGTCCATTTGCTTTTTGCGTGAAATTATGCACGACAATCCTTTTCCTTTTCAACATGGACTTTCTCAGTTAACTCAACTGACACTCTCGGCAACATATCAGTGTCTCATTGCACAGTCCTTCCTGCCTTTGGTAAGCAAATGAGAGCAGAACAGGAATGGATTTATAGATTCACATTGAAAGCTAAAAGCTGAAATCAGATGTACCAACCACCCTAGTTTTGTATTCCCATTCCTCACTACTAAATTATTACATAAGGTATGTAGTATTATCCAACGCATAGACTTTGCATTCTCATTCATTCTGTTCTGATGATAATGATCATTTGTTCATCATTGTCATGGATAACAGCCTATGATTCATCACCAATTAATAAAAATGGTGTTTTTCCATGCAACAATGAAGAATCCTTTTAAGAAGTTTAATCCAGCAGCAGACATTCAGTCTAAGTGGCCAGCCCATCCAAGTTGCACCTTTACTATCGTTGGCTCTCTGCCTGGCATTTCTGCTCAGGTAAGGACCTCAATGTCAGTGCCGTTACATCCAGTGACACCATTGAATTTTCATGATCTGTCTCAGACAATCTGTACAGACACGCTGAGTTTTCTGATAGTGAACGCAACTGATCCAGATATTTTGGTAAGGATGCTCTACCTATTCTCTGGCAGAACTTGAGTTTTGTTGGCGGTTTCATTCTCCTTGTATTCCATAACTCCATATGCCTCGATCCAAAATCATTGCTGGCTTTAAAACATCCTGTGGTTCACTTCATCGTGTAGCAATGCATCATATGATACGGTTTGACCTATGTCGGTGAAGTTATCCATTGCTGTATTGTATGCTTGTCGATGATAATACTGGGTAACACATAAACTTTTCCAAGTGGAGGCTGGTATATAACTTTTGTCTTCTATAAACTAATATTAAGGGCATAAAATGTGTTTAGGACAAGATCAGGCAGAGTTCAGAAAATTACTGCAGAAAAGATAAACAGCAAAGACCAGAAGTTAAATGAGGAAGAATTAGAATCTGAGGTACTGAAAGATGGGATAAGATAATCTCTAAAGAACATCAAGATTGGAAAGACAGAAGGACATGCTAGCAGATGCACTAAAACTGGAAGGTGAAACACTAGTAGATGAAATGGAAGAGATAGAGTCATAGGGTCATACAGCACAGAAACAGACGCTTCAGTCCAACTAGTCCATGCTGAAAATAATCCCAAACTAAACAAGTCACACCTGCCTGCTCCTGGCCCATATCCCTTCCTTTCCTATTCATTTACTTATCTAAATATCTTTTAACCATTGTAACTGTGCCCGCATCTACGACTTCCTGAGGAAGTTCATTCCACATGCAAACCAAATGCTTTGTAAAAAAATTGCCCCTCATGTCTTTTTATTAAACTTCTCTCCTCTCACATTACAAATATGCCCCTTAGCCTTGAAATCCCCCATTCTAAGGAAGGGACACCTACAATTAACCCTATCTATATGCCTCATGATTTTATAAACCTCTATAAGGTCACCTCTTACGCTCCAGTGAAAGAAGTCCCAGCATATCCAGCTTTTCTTTATAACTCAAACCTTTTAAACCCAGCAACATCCTGGTCAATCTCTTCTGAACCCTCTCCAGTTTGATAATATCCTTTTTACAACAAGTGTTTGAAGAGATATGCCTCCACCACCACCACTGGCAGTGTGTTCCAGACTGTTACCACTCTCTGTGTAAAAAACTTGTCCCTCACGTCTCCTTTGAACTTTCCCCCTCTAACCTTAAATGCATGCCCCCAATATTTGACACTTCAATTCTGGGAAAAAGATCCTGACTGTCAACCTTCTCCATGCATCTCATATTTTTATAGACTTCTATCAAGTCTCCCCTCAGCCTTCGCCGCTCAAGAGAAAACAACCCGAGTTTTTCTAGCCACTCCTTATAGCTCATACCCTCTCATCCTGACAGCATCCTGGTAAATCTCTTCTGCATCCTCTCTAAAGCCTCCACATCCTTCCTGCAATGTGGCAACCAGAATTGAATGCAATGTTCTAAATGTGGCCTAACCAAAGTCATATAAAGCTGCAACATGACATCCTGAGTCTTGTACTCAATTCCCCAATCAGTAAAGGCAAGCATGCCATTTGCCTTCTTTACCACCCTATCTACTACGTGGCTACTTTCAGGGAGCTATGGATTTGAAGCGTAAGATCCTTCTGTACATCAACGTTGTTCAGAGTCCTGTCATTAATTGTATACTTTTCCTTAACATTTGATCTGCCAAAGTGTAGCACCTCACACTCACTCGGGTTAAACTCCATTTGCCATTTCTCCACCCATATCTGCAACTGATCTAGATCCCACTGTATCCTTTGACAACCTTCTACACTTTCTACAACTCCACCTGATATTTGTATCGCCTGCAATGGCAGGCAGAAGGGATTAGCTTAATCTACATTTTCATCCAAGTCGTTTATACATATCACAAACAGCAGAAGTCCTAGTACGGAGCCCTGTGGAACACTGTTAGTTACAGACCTCAGCCTGAAAAACACCCTTCCATCAATACCCTCTGCCTTCTATGGGCAAGCCAATTCTGAATCTACGTAGCCAAGTCACAGTGAATCCCATACATTTTAATCTTCTGGATGAGCTACCATGAGGGACCTTGTTGAAAGCCTTACTAAAATCCATGTAAACAACATCCACTCTTCTACCCTCATTGACCACCTTTGTCACCTCCTCGATAAATTCAAGACAGTAAGAAATGAACTGCCCTGCACAAAGCCATGCTGACTATCCCTAATTAAGCCATGCTTTTCCAAATGCGCGTAAATCTTATCCATAAGAATTCTTTCCAATAGGTTCCCAACCATCAATGTGAGACTCACTGGTGCGTAGTTTCCTGAATTATCCCTATTTCTCTTCTTGAGTAGAGAAATGACATTAGCTACTCGCCAGTCCTACAGAACCTCTCCAGTGACTAGCGAGGATACAAAGATCTTGGTCAAGGCCCCAGCAATTTCCTCTCTCGCCATTCTCAATAACCTGGGGTAGGTACCATCGGGCCCTGGGGACTTATCCACCTTAATGCTCTTCAAGAGATTCAACAACACTTCTTTCTTGATCTCAAAATGCCCTAGCATATTAGCATGCTCCACATAAATCTGACTGTCGTCCATATCCTTTTTTGGGTGAATACTGATGCAAAGTACTCATTTAGGATCTCACCCACATTTTCTGCCTCAAAGCACAAGTTCCATCCTTTATCTTTGAGTGGACCTACCTTCTCCCTCGTTATCCTCTTGTTTTTAATATATCTATAGAATGCCTTGGGATTTTCTTTTAAACTACTTGCTAAGATCATTTCATGTCCCCTTATAATTCTCCTAATTTTCTGCTTGAGTACTTTCCTGCCTTCCTTATATTCTTCATCGGCCCTGTCTGATTCTAGCTTCCTAAATCCACATTTACTTCTTTTTTTTCTTTTGACCAACTTCACAACCTCTCTCCTTATCCAAGTGTCCCTTACCTTGCCATCCTTATCCTTCCTCCTTACAGGAACTTGCTGGTCTTGAACTCTCCCCAGCAGGTCTTTAAACAGTCCCCACATGTCAAATGTGGACTTGCCTGATAACAACTTCTCCCAATTCACACTCTTAACTCCTGCCTAAAACTGACATAATTTGCCCTCCTCTAATTTAGTACCTTCCAACAAGGTACTGACTTATCCTTGTCATAGCAATCTTAAAACTTGAGTTATGATCACTGTTACCAAAATGTTCTCCCACTGAAAGGTCAGTCACCTGGGCAGGCTAGTTTGCCAATACAATGGCCAGTATGGCTCCTCCTTTAGTAGGACTATCCACATACTGTTTCATGAAACCCTCTTGGATGCATTTAACATATTCCGCTCCATCTAAGCCTCTTGCTCTAAGGGAGTCCTGGTCAATATCAGGGAAGTTAAAGTCACCCAAAATGACAAGTCTGTTTTTATTGCACCTGTCCATAATCTGCCTGCATGTTTGTTCCTCAATCTCTCGGTGGCTGTTGGGATACCTATAGTATAACCCAATCAGAGTGATGCCAAAGGTCTGACCAAGCTATGATGAAAACAAATCAACTAATGAATGATCTGTAATTTTATGGCCCAATGTATCGCCGACACTACCATTATGCTTAAGCCAGGAAACCAACCACAGTCCAATAAGGGGTATTGGAGAACGTGCCAGATGAATCACCAGATAGACCAAAACTGAATTGACAACTTGATGAATTTGTAACACATTATTACTTATATTCAAAACGGCAAATATAGCTTAGTATAGATGAGAGCTAATCAACTCCACATCCAGCCGTTGAGGTTAAATCTCTGCTAGCCTAAACATCCAGTTAAAAATGGTGGAGGACAGTTAAACAATTAACAAAAGGGGGAGGTTTCATGAACATTCCCATCTTCCATTAGCCCAGCGAGTGATTGCAAAAGACAAGGCTGAAGTATTTCCAGCCGTTTTCAACCAAAAGTACTGAATGATTAACTCATCTTAACCTTCTCTTGAGATTCTTACCATCACAGATGTCGCAGTTCAACTAACTAGCTTGACTCCAAATGAGATGAAGAAATAGTTGATCCTATTGGATACAGCTAATGTTTCAGGACCTGACAAGATTCCAGCTGTAGTACTGTAGACTTCAGAACTAGCTGTGCCTCTAGGCAAGCTGCTCCTTTGACAGCTACAATGCTGGTAATGATCCAACACAGTGGAATATTGCCCAAGTTTTCAAAGAACATGGCAAATACAACCTGGCCAATTACTGTCCCATTAATCTACTGTCAATCAGACTCAAAGTGATGGAAGGTATTGCCAACTTTCCTATCAAGTGGCATTTGGCAACAACCTATACATCAATGGTCAATTCTTTGATTTCTACTGGGACCACTTAGCATCCAACCTCAAATAGTCCTTGGGCAGGAACTCCTGCTTTCAGTTGGGATGAACTTGGAGACAGGAAGGGCACTTTCCTTTGGTTGGATAGTGGCATACCTGAACCCTGCCACCATTTTTTATTACCTGAATTAAATTCTGGTTGGGGAGGCTCGTGGTTAGTTTTCCCACCCTGTTGCTAACTGAGGTACTTAAGTGGCCAATTAATAATCATTTAAGGACATCAAGCTGCCACCCCTGCTAATCCAGCTGTACGTAGGCCAACACCATATGGGGTGAATAGCAGCTGAAACTATGCAGACTGCTTGTCATCTCTGGAGTAGTCCAATCACTGCCTCACTGAAGGACTGAATATTAGGAAATGGGGACCAATCCTCTGCTATTGCTCCGAAAACTGCTTAATCCCAATTACCTTTTTCAAAGGCAGATTGGAAAACCACCACCTCAAATTTCTTTCCAAGTTGAACCCTGACCTGACCTGAGATGTTAAATCCATTTGTTCGTTATCACTAGGTCAAAATCTTGCAACTTCCTTCTTCACAGCCCTTTAGGTGTATCTACACTACATGGTCTGCAACAGTTCACTATCAGTTCTCACAGGCAATTGGATTAAGGCAAAAAATGCTATTTTGCCAGTGTTGCCAAACATAGATTTTTTTTTAAATACCAAAACATTATATTTCATCATAATAATACACAAAAAGGGTCTAAACTTCAGCAAGGTCTAAGGAATTATTTAATTATGAGGATTGCTACATTGTTGAGATGAGATTTGAGAAGGGAATATATCAGTATTACTAGAGAGCCATCATTCTACAATTTGAAATAATAATTTCAATCCAAAAAGTTTCAGAAAAATGGTGGCAATTAAGACAAAATATATCACCTTTTAATTTCCATTCACAGAAATCAATAATTTTAACTTACTGATTAAGTAGGCCACTTTTATACCTTCCTTTAATTAAGTGCTCACTTTGCAAAAATGGCTCCTGCAAAACCTGAGTGACTGGCTTCATAGGCTCACCATGCATCCAACAGAAAGGTTACTCATTCTAATATTCTTCAGCCTGGTTCATATCGATCTTATGAGATAAATTAATTAATGTCTTATTTTATACAGTAACTTTGAAAGTAGTGAGTTTGCACATTGGCACATATTTTCTGAAAGGAATTTTGAAATGGTGTGGCCTGGAAGTTCTCTGACACAATGCCCATTATTCTGCTGCAAAACAGACTCCTAAGCATCAATATGGCAAGAAAAGGGTCTGTGCTCATCACGCACTGGACTTGAACAATCTGCTGGATTGGTAAAAGTGTTAAAACGATGCTTAAGTTGGGCTCAGGAAAGCATGTATGATTAGGTTAATGATTTTTAAAGGAGGACCTTGAAGCCAACATGAGAAAAGGTAGTTTTTTTTTAAGTGCATGTACCTGACTGTGAATTTTAAGGTGCAGAAATGTTCCTTATGTTTCCACTTCAGCATCAAAGACAAATGTTGCCACCCATTGAAGTGCATACCCTCTTTATTTTTGCCTTTCCTCCTTCAATTACCTTTTTTCTCTGATGGCCAGGCCTTTTGCTCCCACTCTTACACTTCTGATTTTCCCCTGCATTACTTGATGTCAAGCTCTCTCACCTGAATGGAATCACCTCTCTATCCTGATCAAAAGACCCCTCTTCCAGGATCTACCTGGGGATAGTTGATGGGCTGCCAATAATCCAAAATTGGAATCTTCTTCATCAGTAAACAGTCTGAAGGAGCTGAACTGGAGTTTTCGACTTGTGGCTCTAATCGTAGGATGGGCCTCAGGCCTAACTGTTACATAGAAACATAGAAGATAGGAGCAGGGTTCGCTCACTTGACCCCTACAGTCTGCTCCAACATACATTATGATCATGGCTGGTAATCAAGCTCAAAGCCCGAGTCATGCACTCCCTCCCTCCCTCCATGTCCCTTATTTCTTTTAGCCACAAGAACTATATCTATTTACTTCTTGCAGTGCAGAGATTGGCATGCCAGTGTGGACCAATTTCTCATGCATCATCTTTAATGGTCAATTACTAGGTACAAAAGATGTGTCTTTATGAAATTTCAATGCATTATCAACTCACTTAAATGTGCAGAGAAACAGTCATTGTATATTTAATTCCTTCAATTTTTATAATGAAGTTTTTTTTAATACCACCTTGGGAACAGAAATGCAACCTGTAATCTCAAAAGGATAAAACAAGTACATCGCATGTGTATTTCTAGAAAGACAATACATATTAAATACTCAAGCTCGAAAAAATAAACAAAAAAGCTGTTGTGCAAAAGATCAATCTTTTTTTTCTCTTTGTGTGTTGTGTAATAAAATTAAGATGTGCTGATATTTAACAAAGGAAGTTGATGTGCATTTTTTAGTTGCAGCCTATGTCATGTCTTGCCCAAGAGACCCTGCATGGCTTTTTCTCACAGTCATCTGCAATCAGCAGTGGGAGTATCATGTGGCTCCACAATTGTCCAGGCTGTGAACCATGTGTTGCCAAAGGTTGTTTGGCCTTTGATTCTGTCTCTTGTGTGTCAGGCACGGTTCACAGGATGCTAGTTCAGCTCATTCATCTTCTGGCAGCAAATGCCTCTTCCATTTCTCTCTCCATCAATCCTTTTTCAATCATGGCTAAAATTGTTTGTGGAAAATTGATAAACTGTGAAGGTGTGCTTAGATATCATTTTTCTTCCCAACAGCCATTTTTCTGTTTATGAAGTAACTAGGAAGGAAAGGAGAAAAAAGATTTGTAAGAGTGGTACATCATTATAAAACCGGTTTATTTTTTATTGTACAGTATTGTCTTAAAGCTATATGTTTACATGAGCATTTTATGTAATTCTGATTAAATTAGCCTGTCTTAGGGACTTTCATCAGAATGTGTTGCCTATGAGGTATGAATAATGAACATGGTATACGATATTCTTTTCTATGGTTTCAAGCTTTTCTCATATAAAAACACTTGAACAATTTGATTTTATATGGCAATATTAGCACTGGGCATGTATTGAGATATTCAAGGTAACATGATTCATGCTGAGCATCAGAAGATAGATTTACCAGTCAGGCATCCATCTACTCAGTCAGACATCTGGTGGTCTGCACAGTCACCCGCCCAACTGTTATCACATTAACTCTACATGTGTTCCTTGGGACAACTTCATTATCATAATGTGTGCAAGCTACTAGCACATCTGTGAAGTGATTTGGGACCTTTTCAGGATTAAACATACTAATAAAAAACAAGTCATTGATGCTGTAAATATCTGTCATTACAGTACTTACCCATTGGTAGGCAGGAAAAGATATGCCTTTTCTTCAAGATCTTGACAATACTCATATTTTATTGCCCATTCCTAGTTACCCTTAGATATAATGGTCATGATCGTAAAGTCTTCTTGAGTAGCAATTATATCACATTAATACAGTTACTTCAGAGCATGTTAAAATTCAGTCATGTGGTCTGGGACTGGAACCACTTGTTGGCCAGACCAGATCCTTTCCTGAAATATATTAGTGAATCATTTGGGTTTTAATAAGTTTCCATCATCTTTGAATCATTATTAGCATCAAGCAGCTTAAAAGCTAAACTTAGTGACCTGCAGTTTGGTAAGATAGCCACGTTCTTAAGCAAAAAAGAAGGGGTATGCATGAAGCATAGGAGAAGCCTTTTTCACAGGTAGCATCACGGAAATTCTTCAGCCAAAACTAAAGACAAAGACGGGGGGACTTCTTCCAAAGAAGGAGGCACCAAAAAGAGAAGTCCATTTTGAATGGAAAATGGTAGCAGGATTTGAAAAAAAAATGTTTATTCTTACTGGGAGATGAAGCAGAATGAGAAAGTAAGGAATCTGAAAGACTGTGGACCAAAGAAGATGGCAAGTCACCCAAAGGGGTCTAACCTGCATGACTTTTTGGAAGGACTACAGGGTCATAGAGTACAGTAGAGTCAAAGACTAATTCAGCATGGAAACAGGCCCTTTGGCCCAAACTGGTCCATGCTGACCATGGTGCCCACTCAGCTAGTTCCAATTGCCTGCATTTGGCCCATGTCCCTATAAATGCTTCCCATCCATGTATCTATCTAAATGTTTTTTTAAATATTGCAATTGTACCTGCCTCAACCACTTTCTCTGGCAGCCCATTCCATATTTGCACCACTGTTATGAAACAGAAAGGATAGATTGTTTGCAAATGAAGCAAAAAAATCTTATAAGAAATGTCATTTATGTTTTGTGCAAAGCGATTGCAGGGCCAATGTATGACAACTTAATGTCAAACTCCTATAACAACAGGTGGCCAAATCTTCATTTTTAATTCGATCATTCATTAATATCTTCTTTTTGTTTAGGTTACAGGATAAATTGGTTGGTAGCTATTACAAGACATGATTCAATGAAGAATAAACATCTCGAACTCTCTACTTTTTCAGTTACTCTTCAGGATGCCACTGAAACAGAGGTCAAGTAAGAAAGAGTCCAAGTGCCCTCCACAGCCTTGCTTGAAAGCCAGGTGTCAGTTCTGAAAGAAGGTTGTATAAAGGCTCTGTTGCAGGAGACAAGACAAAAGACAAGAGTGAAGGTGTAGCCTGATGCCACGCTTAGTGCCAATATGTGAAGAAGCATTCAACACAATGCAGCGCTAACTGAAGTGGATGGTGGTTCCACAACATTAGAACATGCTCTTTAACAAGGAATTTTTCTGATGAGTCAATGCATCCAATGTGGATGCTTCAGTCTTCAGTCTTTGGGGTAACCCTTAAAGAATGATCAAAATTTATTTTGAAAACTTTGTGAAACCATTTCTCAGGATCTGCATAAAATAAATTATTTTATCCATCCATTCACTGATCTTAGATTTTCAATCTGATACATCATGATGTTCTCTAGTGCATACTAATGTTTCAGTCTTCTCTCTTGAAGACAAATGACTTTTGCATACATCTTTTTCAGATGTCTAATCATGTCTACGAAAGGACAAGGCCTGTGAACCCATGCACGTGCAGTGGTTGCTAAAGTATTCTCCTGGTTAAGGCTGAGAAAGACAGACTTCTAATCAGTGAGGGAATCAAGATTTACAAAGAAACAGCAGGAAATTAGTGGTGAGGATTATGAAATCAACCATGATTGCCTTGAATGACAGAGCAGACTTGATGGGCTGAATGGCCTACTTCTGCTCTTATGTCTTATCTTACCTTATGATCCTTCGAAGGTCTGAGACACATACTAACTCGGCCCTGTGAATATTGTAGCTCCAAAGTACAACTGATTATCTTGGACAATGTTGGTTCTAGTTATTACCGTAGCAAAGCACCAAATGGCATTAAGAACAGCACCAGGCATAGACGTACTGCTCAAGTTAAGGAAGAGCTTTAATTATAAGATAAAAACAATTGGATATGAAATCCATTTTTCTGTAGTATCAGTTTTGAGGTCAATTCACAATTGCACTTATGTGTCCTGAATGAAATGATAAAAAGAATCATTTTAAGACCACACAGAAAACATAATATGGCTTACAGACTCCAATAGAATGATTTTTTTTTCATTCTTGTTATAAGCTTGCCCTGAATGGCCTCTCTCCCTAATTGTGTAAATGATCTACATTTACCTGAGAGTGCAAAACAAAACATCAGTTTAAATCCTATCTGAGAACAAACAGAATCTCTGACACTGAAGCAAATGTTATTGAGACAATTTTTCAGTGCCCATGGATCCAATCCCAAAGTTACAACAGACAAGCAGGAAAACCTCTTCAGAAATTTAAGTACTGTGTATTTTGGAAATTCTGGCTTACACCCAAGATTGTTGTCCCCTACATTAGAAATGCATGAATTTAGCATAAAGACAATTGGAATTTCAGGCTTGCATTTCCTCTTTACCTTTTAGCAGCTTTTAGAGAAGGATCAGAGTTCATCAATAACATTAAGACTAAACCATGGATGCAAGCTGTGATGAACGATCACATCCAAACATTAACTTGTCTTTTTCGCTTTTAGATGCTGATCAAATTGCTATGCAGTTCACTTTCCGTTTATAAAGCCTTAAAACATATTAACCTAAAGATTACGTTTTTGTGATAATAGTGGACAAATGATTAAATCAGATAATGTTGCAGTAAAATATTGAAAAATGAATGTCATATGAATGCATTAAGCTATTATCACCAACAATGATTTCCAGCCTGTATTAGTCTTTTGACCCTGTCAAAAGGGTTTATTTTCTTGTGCTGGAAATAAAAACTATTATACAGTGAATCATTAAATTGCATGAAAATGTAAGGACCAATTCCCTGATCAGGCACTTGCAGTGAGAAAGGGCAGACTAAGAGCACTAATTGCAAAATTTTGAGCTAATATTACCTGACTTACCATCCATTTAAAAGAAATAAAAACAGAAGGTTGGATTTTCCTGCTGGCTTTACGACCCTGACATCAAGACTAAATTGGTCTCCCAGGTCTGTACTTGCCAGCAGTGAGATTGGCTCAGTAGTCTTCTGGGGGGGGGCATGGGGGTGTGGATGTGTTTGTTGTGCTATTAAAGAGAGAGGACAGACTTCTGATGGCACCAACTCAGTCAGAAACCCAGCTGTTTTGACATATCAGTAGCCCCACAATGCTGACAGCCTGCACAACAGCGAAGAAATAAACCACATTGAGACCAAAGGTCCATCAGGCGAAGAGAAACCACTCCACTGATTTTACTTGACCAAGGTTAGGGTCTTCCAAGCCCACAGTCTCACCAAAGACTGATTAAGGAGCGTCAACATGGCTTTGTGCATGGGAAATCGTGTCTCATTAATTTAATTGAACCTTTTTTTGATGAAGAGGATAGATGAAGGCAGAGTGATGGATGTGATCTATATGGACTTCACTAAGGCTTTCAACAAGGTGCCACATGGTAGACTGGTTAGCAAGGTTAGATCACATGGAATACAGGTAGAACTAGCCATTTGGATACAGAACTGGCTTGAAGGTAGAAGACAGAGGGTGGTCGTGGAGGGTTGCTTTTCAGACTGAAGCTCTGTGACCAGCGGTGTGCCACAAGGATCAATGCTGGATCCACTGTTTTTAGTCATTTATATAAATAATCAGGTATGAACATAGGTTGTACAGTATTCCTGGTGCGGTCTAATTAGTCCTTGTATAGTTTTAGCAAGAGTCTCTATTTTTATACTCCTTTCCCTTTGGGATGAAGGCCAGCTTTCTAATTGGCTTCTATATTACCTGTTGAATCAATATGCTAGCTTTTTGTAATTTACGGACTTCCAAGGATTTATGGACTCCGAGGATTCTGAGGATTTTTGCCATCTTTCTCTATTTAAATAATATTCAGCTCTGTTGGTCTTCCCAGCAAAGGGTGTAACCTCATATTTTCCCACATTATATTCAATTTGCCAAGCTTTCGCCAACTCAGTTAAACTGTCCATATCTCACTGCAGATTCTTTGTGACATCCTCACCATTTGCCTTCTGACCTATATTGTGTCATCCGCAAACTTGACTGTAGTACATGCACCATCTGCATCCAAAATCAGTTAGAGGTTGCTATTCTCAAAATGCCACCTTCATCCCAACTCTCTGTCTTCTAATAGTTAGCTAAATCTCTATCTATGGTAACAAACTACCCCAATTAGCATGACTTTTATTATGTAGCCTAAGCACTTTATCAAGTGCCTTCTGGAAACCCAAGTGTATTATGCTTTTCCTTTATCTAACCTACTTTGAGAGGCAGCAATAGAAACCTAGTTTGTAGACAAGATGGAGTCAAGGAAAGTGTGTAAATGGAGCTTTGGCTGGCAACAAGCAGCTGATTGATCTGTATGCTAATGACCGGTTATCAATGGTAAAAGCCTTCTGCCTGTCAATAGCTATGTGATTGGCTTATCAGCTTGTGAGGGTGGAATCCATCAAACATCTGGAGGAGAAGAGGCTCTTTTGCTTTGCTGAAGAGACCCAAGTCAGATTGTTTCCCCTCGCAGTTGTTGCATACTGTGGCTTTTAGTTGATAAGTCAGAGACCGATATGAGTATGAACCAGTCAGCTGGTGGCCCCTCAATCAAGTGGAAGTAACTGGAGAAGCGAGGCTATGATGCATGACTGATAAGCAAAAGGATCATCTCAGCAATCCCTATGCCACACATAGAAACCAACCCTATAGCTTACTTATACTGAGCCAGACTTCAGAGTCTAGTAAACTAATACCAGTAAATTCCAATGTCTTGTCATGACAAGTATACTTGACGCTCTGGCTTCCTCTAAGTTATAGAGCACAGGTCCCACTGAAATAATTTATTTCACGCAAATGTGTATACTTTCACACTCCCATTTCAAAGTTTCACAGAAAGCTGGGAGGCACAATATTGTTTAATCCATCAAACTCTCACCAGAATCTATTAAGTCCATAAGACTTAGGAGCAGAAGTAAGTCATTCAGCCAACTGAGTCTGCTCTGGCATATTACAAAATTATAGATGATCTGATAATCCTCAACTCCACTTTCCTACCTTTTCCCCATAACACTCGATTCCCTTACTGATTAAAAATCTGTCTGTCTCAGCAGTAAATATTGTTAATAATCCCACCTCAATAGTTCTCTGTGATAAAAAAATTTATAGAGAGAATAAATTCCTTCTTATCTCTGCCTTAACTGGGTGACCCCTTACTCTGAGATTATGCCCTCTGGTCCTAAACTCTCCGAAAAGGGGAAATAACCTCTCCACATCTATCTTGTCCAGCTCCTGAAGAATCTTATATGTTCTAATAAGGTTGGCTCTCATCCTTCTAAACTCCAATGAGTACAAGCCTAACCTGCTCAAACTCTTAAAAAAACCTTCCATATCCAGGATCGGCATGACTGTCTCCAATATCAGCGTATCATGCCTCAGATAACGGGACCAAAACTGTTCACAGGTTTTGAGCTGATTTCTGCCTGGTGCCTTGTGTAGTATTAGCGAAACTTCCCTGTTTTTAAACATTTCCTTTGAAATAAAGGCCAGCATTCCATTTGCCTTCCCTATTACCTATTGAACTTGGATTCTAGCTTTGTGATGACACCTCTTGTGGGTGGATATGGGAAACCAAGGTACCCTCCAGAATTGAGCTGTTCAAAAAAAAATTTAAAAGAGGCAATATGCATCCAATCCAGCAACATTTTTGTTTTAAATTAGGGGAGTCTCAGTGGGCAAAAGGAGTTGAGGAAGGCCCGATCCCTGAGTCCAGTGTTTTTATCACAATTCTTGCATGCGTTGAGGGGCAAAGATTTTTTGTCAGAGCCAAAAGAATTTACCTGTATGTAATGTTCAGCCAAACAAAGCCCTATGTCCATCAACCCCCAACGCAAATTTCTAACCTCCATACTTCCAAGATTCTCATCCAAAAATCCCTACTCACAAATCCTGTTCTCTACCTCGCTCAAGGTGAATTCTGAGTCAATAGTGACCACAGCAATCCTTGGATCACTTCAATTGACAAGCCAATCAAAAGCTTTTGATACTCATGTCATAAGACTTTTCCATGCTTTAACATATCACATTTTACTAAGATTCATTCAATTGAATATATTATGAATGGTAGCATGAAAAATACAAAGTTCAACTAACACAATTAACATTAGAAATTTATTAGTCCAGTGAATACTGTAGTCCAAGGACATTGCATTGAGAAGATCACACAGTTAACAATAGCCTTGCTCTCACTTACCATGAATAGATATATTCGACAGTAAACAAATTGGCATTATCTGTGTGAATCAGGTAGAGGGGCTGGATGACAGCTCACTTGGAGACATTTGACAATATGATTGCAAGATGATGGAAAAGGATTAATATCTCTCTGCTACTTCTGAGTCTAAAACATATGCCCTCAATCAAAAAAAATATAATTCTGGGAACTGAAGTAGTTACGATGGCTATAAATAAAAATACCATTAGATTAGCTCAGGAGAAAAGAGATTCATTAATTGGGTCCAGCCCTAAAACGACAAAACAAGTGTCTTTATCCAAAGCATATATTTTCTGTCTATAAAGCCAAGAACTTGTTATAGAATATTAAATATATACAAATTAAATCTAGTAATGCTTTCCAAGGGGAGGTGTGAGGTTGCAAGGATCCAAGTGTTATGTAAAGCATGGCATCTGGAAGCAATTTATTTTATTATTTTTCTCAGAGTTCTTGTATATTTTTTATGAAGTTGAGCTGGATAGGAGTTGATCTGGTGTGCAGTCATGCTGTAAGAACACCTATAAAGTCATCATAGCTTTTGTGTACAAAGGCTCATAAAGGGTTGGTAATGTCATTCTAACAAAGAAAGTAATAAATTACAACAGTCGGACAACCCAGGGATAGGTAAGAAAGGAATCTGTCTAAATTATATTT
Organism: Rhincodon typus; assembly: GCF_021869965.1. Classification (NCBI taxonomy): domain Eukaryota; kingdom Metazoa; phylum Chordata; class Chondrichthyes; order Orectolobiformes; family Rhincodontidae; genus Rhincodon; species Rhincodon typus. Next base: position 75,930,202 of record NC_063338.1, read on the forward strand.
GGATCTCAAAGGTAAATTTCCCAGCTGAAAAAAAATCTAATTCTTGAAATCACCACTTCATAATACATATCAGACTAGACCAAGAGACCAGTCTTTAAGTGCAAGGAAGAAGGAGTGTAAATGTCTTAACTAAAATCCTTAAGCATGTCAACCATGTATGAGAAAGCAGCAAAACCAGGTGGGTGGTCACTCATGAGGTTTTAATAGATGTTTTCCTTAGAGTAGTATTACAGTCAAAATACAGAGTGCAGTGAGGAAATTACAGTTGCAGTGAGATTAGATACAGGTTTGTGATTAAACATCGAGTAACCTTAATTTCTCAACATTCCCAGCAACAAATAATTTTTCTTTTTCCATTCCAGATGCAAATAGCAGCGGGAAATTAGTGGGAGACCTCTGGAGTTTCCTGAAGGCGTATTTTTAAAAAACATAAATGTTGATTTGTGTGTGCAATACAGATTTTTAAGCAGTTTATTCTGCGTGATACTAAACATACATTTATATTAATTATAAATAAATCTGGACCACAATGTTATTCAACATAATAATGTCCTATCAAAACATATAGAAACATAAATTCACTTGAAACATTCACATGTACATTTTATTGTGAACCTGTTCCAAACATTTTTTTTTCCTAATGTTCTTCACCTCACTTTCGCCTCTACATGTTTCTCAATGATTCCTTGTTCTCTTAATTAACATGATCCAATATGGTTCTTTCACTTGCCCAGTGCTCATTCTCCAGAAGATGCCAGAACAAACTCCTCACTGCATGAGCACTGGGCAGAGAGATGGCACTATCTGGCTGAAGGGACTGGCAAGAGAGCCCTTACTGGCTGTTTATTGAGCTACCTGTTCTGATAAGGAGCATGGCATCTGATGAAAGGGAAATCCTGTAGTTCCTTCTGAAACTGACTTTGAATCAGGGAGCCAAGGAAGGCAATGCCAGGAACTTGGGGAGGTGGAAAGGAAATAATATATCATAAACAACTGGCAGGAGTTGGTGAGATTTTCTGCAGCCAAAGCTATTTCACCAGTAGCTTGCAGTCATTCCTTAAGGACTACTGCATTCATGCTGAATGGCCAGGTCTTCCGTGCAGAGTGTGCCAAAATTTCATCAGGATCTGCATGTGGTGAAGGACTCTTACTTGCATTTTTAAGGCGGTGGCAGCTTGTTTCAGGAGGATCTCTGATTCCCTCTTCCCCGGTCCACTCCAAATGGTAGCAGGCCAGATGTCAGCTGCAATTTTACAGTTAGTGATATTTTTTATTCTAGCACCAGTCAACAATGGAGGGGGGTGGGGAGCAAATCATCCCTTGCAATTTCCTTAGAGAGGGCTTCACAGAATGCCTCTCCTTCGTACATTTTTATACCGTGTTGAAATTTAAAGAATGCTCAAAATCTTTAACTTTTAACTCTTTCTATACCAGCATCTCAAGTGTGTGGAACATTTTACCCACCTCAACCCTCCTTTCCCATATAATCTGAGCTTTGTAACAGCTGACACCTTACGTAATTTCTGTATTTGCTCCTTCACTTTATTTCAGCTTCAGTTCTGCAACTAATTTCGCTAGTATTCAACAAGCATAAACTGCCCCCAGCTAGATTGTCAGCAAACTCAGCTCTTCCTGCACCTTGAGTGGCAATTCCTGAATGTACACTTTTTAGTGGGCAGGTCATGATGCTCAATGCAACAAACTACCTCACCACCATACAAACAATGAGGAATCACTCAGACATTTGCCATTCAATCGTTGCAACAAACCATTGCATGATAAATCTTGAATTTTAATCAAATAGGAATAAGGTAAATAAAAAAAATTAAGAAGAACACTGTTAACTTTGGTCCTGTACTTTCAGTCTTAGACACCATCCGTAATCTGCTTACAATTAGCTATACCAACAATTTATATTTATATAGTCTTTGACATAAAAACATGCTGCAGTTGATTAGTCATTAGAGAAGACTGTTTTCCAGAATAAGATGTCCATAAAATTACCTTTTTCTTTGCAAGTTTTTCATGTTTTTAAGCTGTAACATTCTCAAACCAGATGAGCAATGGGAATGTTATAATCAATTTCAATCTATTCATACGTGTAAGTCCTGACTTTCAAAACTGTCAAAAGTCACTTCTGGGATGGACTAACAGGTTAGGTGCCACCTGTTGTGCTAATAATTTAAACATACCAGAAGGTCAAGATTGAATTCTCAGCCAGTGCTTAGTACGTTGATGTCAGCTGGGGTGGCAATTCAGGGTACCGCAATTTACTGCTCCTCGATTTGGGGAGGGGTAGAATTAGCTCGAGCTGCTATCTAGTGACCTCTGCTGGAAAGGCCATGCATGTGGATACCAGGTTGAGACAGAATTGGGCTCAACAGTGCTGTCTCTTTGGCCTAATAGGCTACTAGGACTCACTGAAGGAAGGATATTTGGGTAAGCTGCCAGATGACTACTGACAGCCGTGAAGCTGCAACCCAGAAATCATTCCTCAACTAGAGAAAGAGAGAAAATCAAATCCAAAACAATAAGTCATATTATAAGCACTTTATAAGCTGTAATTTCTTTTCCTAACAATTTGCAACATCACATGGTGTAGATTCTCTGTAATGAATGTTAATGGATCATATCAATGCTGAGAATACTACTGTAGAGCTGTGTTTTCTGCATGACATCTATCAACTAAAACAGAAAGAAAGATGGGAGACATCAGGATACAATAGTTGCACTCTGAAGGGTCAGGTCAGAACAATTTTCAAAATATGATGTATATTTAATTTCAGTGCCAAGATATATGACAGCATCATGGGTGGGAGAGAGGGACAGTTCTGAATTGAAATGCATATTACCAGGTACAATCTACTGAAGAGTTGCATACTGTACTATAAGTTTTTAGTTAAGGTAAGGGATTAATCACATTCAAAGCACTAAAAATTAAGAACTTTGCATACCTCAAATATTAAATTACCAGTCATTTGAGAATGTCACAACTTACATATCCCTTAAAAAAATAATCAAAGCAGGCAACAGTCACAAGACTAAACTGTGAGTAGTATGGTGTGTATCCCATTTACAACTTGTAAATTGCTTTACCACAAAATGTTTGAAAATCAGACTCACTGACTCCAATGTAAATACAGTTGGAAAGCAAGAGAACAGGAAACTAAGATTGATAAAAACAATTATCTCCCACTTAAGTATGAGTTACCAATATGAAACTGGAATTCACATACTGAGGAATACTGTTATGTTGTTTCACATAGTACAGACTATTATACATAAGTATACATTTACCATGTGCATTTCCTTCCTAAGTGTATGGTATTTGGAAAATCAAATTTTCCCATTCATTTCTAAGGAATGCTTTTTTTTCTCTTATTGATTTGAGAGTCTTTCTTCCTCTTGATATTTATTTTACATGTTGCATCTATTTTACATGTTACATTTTACACATGCACACAGAAGCGATCACGACCATGAAACAACTTTGGCCCAATAAAATTTAAAAAAGGACAGCCTGTTACCAAGTCCTTGGCAAAGTCTCTATTGTCCTGGCTGAATGGCAATGTGCAAGTCTGTCTTGCCCTATCATTTAATCATCCATCTCCTTGCCTCCACTCTTGGCAGAACTCTTCCTCTCCTTTACAACCCCCCTCCCTCAACCAGATGGCCTGTTTAAGATCAAGCACTTATTGTACATGGATTCCTGAGGATAAACCTGTATCCTACTGCTCTCAAGCACAGCATGCTAGCACATCAACATGCTGAGCCAGTGGGTTGCCTTTTCTTTAAAGTGTGTAGTTCTGCAGTTTTCTCTTTTTGCCTTCAAATGCTGATCTGCATTTCATCTAATTGTGTTTCAACTATTTTAATCTGTTAAAAAGGTAAAAACAATATAGATCGAAATAAATTAACTTCTGTGCTACAACATATTTATGTTAAAGCCGGATTCCTGATAGGTTTATTAAAAGCGTGGGAAATCAGTGAAAAACCTAACAGGTTATGAAAACGGCCCCAGGTCCTGTTGAGTACACTAAGACCTAGAGAATGACTTTAAATAATACCAGATTTAGACCACACCATATCATGAGAGACTGCATATAAGTGGCCTTATGAAAAGTGTCAAAATATCAAACTTGAACATAGAAATATTAACATCAGAGAAAACTAATTAGATGAGCAGAGGATAAACACTTGAATGTGTCAAGTGTTGGTAGGGCTTTGCTTGGGATACCTTACCCTCTCCAATTTCTAAATGTAAAATCATTAGATGTAAGAGAAAGCTGCTGTTTGCGATGTATTAAAATGAAGTCACGAGTTATATAGCATAGATTTACAGCAATAGCAGTAAAATCCTTTACCTCACCATTCCAAATTCTCTGTCAAATATTTTTAGTCTTATTATTCTCAGATTTTCTTTAACGTAATTTATAGAGGTGATTAGCTCCATCAAGTCAGAGAAACATAATCTTGTTGAAATTATTTAACCCCATACTGACTGTAGACTAAATCTATGGTCGCCTTGTCTCTATGACATGGTGCCATACGACATTGCATTTACCCATGAAATTGACTTTTATATTCTTTTTTTTGTTTGTTTGTCAAGCACGCAAGTGAGTCCTACATTACATAAGGACAATATTGTGCAGGATAGATGCAATGGTCAAGAATCCTTGACTGGGTTCAGGGTTAACTTGTGTAGTCACACATCAACACTTGTGTCAGATGTAACTGAGTCTTTTAAATTTAGAACATCAGAATTCAGGTTAAAATGGAACTAGAGAGTAAAGGATAAAAGAATGCTAAGGTTGTTATGAAAGGGCCAAGTGGTCTACTCTATTCAAGGCACTCATAACATTCCTTTACCTCTGACCTAGAGAGACATTTTCCTGTGTGTCACTATTACTTACTCCTCCACAACATAGTGCATCATTTTCACTAAGACAGTCACCTTTCACTAGTAAAGATGTTATTCAAACTCTTTCTCAATAATGCTGAATGACCTTGATTTTATTTAGTGCATAAAATAATGTTAGCACTTCGAAAGATCATTATTCATCAGCATAGCTTGTTAGAATTCTAGCTAGTAGCTGAGGGATTTGCATGTATGTTTTCTTTGTCCCAGTTGTAATTTAAAATGCAGGATTAACAAAGTACCCTTTTCCTAAATAGTGACTTTAGATTGTTTACATTTTAGATAGATCAAAATTTATATCCAAGCATCATTGCCCTTGGAGTATCTGAATAAAGAATAAGTGACAATAGGTTGTTCTTCATTTTTAGACTAGCATTGATCCTGCCAGGCCACATTGTAAAGACAACAACCTTGTTACACTTTAAATAAATTATGTAATTTTCTTTCTGGTCCAACACAGGCTGATATCCACTAATCTAAGAGAACAATGTTCTTCAGTTTTCTTGGCTTACTAGCTTCTTATGGGTTTGCTGGTATGAGACTAAGCCTCTGTAGTGGGAAATCTAGTATTAGCATCCAAGTATCTGATTTTTCCATTTACATCCTTATTTGCTTAGTACGTATTTGTCGAGGATCCTGCTTCCTTTCAAATTGAGAATGTACAGAACTGATCTAAAACTGATCTAATTGGGTTTCTTCACTCCCCTCCCCTGCAATACAACTTTATTTGGTGAACGATGGACTGTTAATTGAATTATTATTCAGTATTTGCAGGTATTTTTCAAGAAGCACGGTATAAAAGGTATGACTTTTGCCCTTGACGTTTCTCTTATTTTACAATCAACTACAATTCAAACCCCAAACCTAAATCCGAAAGTGTAGGTATATCAAGGAACATTGTTGTCTGAAAAAAAATTTAAACAGCACTGGCTTGTTTTCATGAATGAAAATTAGTGGTGTTAAATCAAAGAAATGATTCCAATTAAAGCAATTGTCAACATTAGAGGTTTTAGAACTGATTTGTATGGCATTCATACAGCAAATAATAAATCTAATCCTGAGTTATGGAGTAACCCTAATCATTATAACATATGATTCATTGTGTGACAATGGTCTATATAAAGTGTTATTATAGCTATAATTGTTGCAGTGGTTTCTGTGTTATGTCCCAAAATTTCAAGGGTTCCTGCCAATAGCTGATTGAATCCTTTCCAGAAACAGTAAGTACCGCTGCAGTATGTCCTTTATATTACATATTATTATGCAATACTTTTCTTTATCCATAACAATTATTAAAATGTCACAATGCCCTTCGAAGTAAAAGCTGGGCCCCATTTCAAAAAAATATACTAACTAAAGCGGTTGAAGCTTCACGGTTTAAAGTTGTCACTGTTAAAGAAACAAATGGAATTAAATAATTACATAACACGAAAGAGGCTAACATTTTTCTTACTTTATGGATTTCAATATAATCTAATTGAAGATGCAGGGAAAGGAAATCAGTAACGGGCTGGAATTTTGCTTCTTAAATAGTGATTATTTTTCATTATTAGTTAATCATGTCACCTGACTTTTCTGAGAATTTTGAATCAGCAAATTTATAAAAACAGAACAAAACAAAAATCTCAAGGCATTAAGCATCACGAAGGAATTATCTCAACTTCTACCAAAATTTGCTTTAGAACTCAGCGTAACTTCACAATTTGAAAATCAGATTGGTTCAGTTGGTCTACAGTTTCATCTATGAATTAAAGTAGTTGGGTTCAACACCCCATTTCAAACCAGCAGCATAACAAAGAAAATCATTATTCTACAGAGGAATATAAATTCAAATTTTGGATAAGACCTGAAGCAGAGAATCTGTTTATTCTAACTGATCCCTTGATACTCCAACAAAATTGGGATAATTTTGTGCAGAACCAGTGGTGGTGATTTGGCAGCCAATTTTACATTTATCCTATTTCTTTTCCAATAATTAGGAGAAATAGAGAACACGTTTCTGAATTTACATTCTTATGCAAAGTTAAAATCTACCCCAAGGGAGTCTCCTGGTGCCCTGAGCAAAATTCTCCTGCAACCAACAACTCTAAACAAACAGTCCAGGAGCTATACATACAAATTGATTTGACACTTGCCTACAATCTAATAATGATTTCTGGCAGGGCGACCTAGCTTCTAACCACAAAAAAAAGGGCTGATCCAACAGGCAAGGTGCCCTTGACATGAATTTAGCATTTGATCAAGTGTGGTATCTAGGAGTCCTAGCAAAATTGAAGTCACTGGATTGGTAATCCAGAACTCCAGTCTAATGTTCTGGGGACAAAAGTTTGAATGCGATCATTGCATATGATGAAATTTCATTTCAATTGAAATCTGGAATTAAGCGCTAGCCTAATTGTGACCATACGCTATCAATTGATGTAAAAAAAACTCATCTGGCTCACTAGCTAGTCTACATGTGACTCCAAGCCCACAGCTATGTGATTGACTCTTAACTTCTCAGTGGCCAGTTTGGGAGAAGAATGAAGGCTAGACAAACCATCAATACTCACAAACTATAAATGAATTTTTTTACAAATGAAGTGCAACTTGAAGATTTGTCCCCAGCTGTTCTGTAGAATCCCTATTTAGGCCAATAGGTCTACACCAAGCCTGCAAAAGCACCTCACCCAGACCCATTCCCCCTAACCTATCCCTGTAACCCTGCATTTCCTGTGGCTAACACATCCCTGGACACTATGGGTAATTTAGGATAGCCAATCCACATAACTCACACATCTTTGTACTGTTTGTGAGTACAGAGGCTGTTTATTTGACCTGGAAATGTGGCAGCATGCAGAAGCTTTGTTCTTGATATTAACAAAACAATATTTTTGTCAGTTGATAATGCAACTGTAATGTCTAGCTAAGCTGTGAGGAACCGTGACCAATTGAAAGAGAAAAGAAAGCGTAGCATCCATATAATAGCTTACATGACCTCAAAACATCTCAAAGTACATTGCAGCCTGAAGTGTTTTTGAAGCACAGTAACTACTGTAATGGAAGAAATGCAACAACTAATTTGTAACTGGCATGGTCCCACAAACAGCAGTGTAAATAATAACTAGGCAATCTACTGGTAATGTTGATTAAGGCACAAAACTTGGCCAGAATGTTGATGAGAACTTTTCTGCTTTTTTTGGAAAAAGTGCCATAGGATCTTCTTCATTCATTTACAGACAGTGTCTGACTTAAATGTCTCTGCCAACAGTGCAGTTCTACTTTAGCAGATTTATTGAAATGTTGCCAGTGTGATTGATTGGTAGTTTACTAGCGAGAGGACTTAGAGATTATATTTTAGTTCCGTACAGAACCTAAATGCAAGCATTGCATTAAAAGTTCACAAATGAGTTTTTTTACCAAAATTTTTGAAATCCTGTATTAGAACTATGTGCTAAGAAAGATATTTTAATTAATCAACATTACCTTTATATCCTTTATCAGTAGTTCTACGACTTGATGTGACGATATGCTTTTATGTAATTATCATATTCATGATTGAATCTAATTACATTTTACATTAATGTAATAGTTTAACAAAATAAGAGAAAACAAGGCATTGCAATGGATCTCACCTGGATGAAGGGTAATTGTTAATCCTGTGGGATGCTATCACAGACCTGTCTCACTAAGGTTCTGGCTTTGATTCATGAAAGGCTCAGACTGTCTTTGGAGTTAAAAGTGTTGGAAGAAAGCCTGAATAATATATAAATAGGCTGTCGATATTTGTAAATAGTATCTTTTTCAAGATCAATACCACTATAAAGTTCACCCAAAATAATAATGCTATTTGTACCTGATATGATCATAATAGTTAAAAAAAAGTTTGCTTTATTACTCATGCCTAGTCATTAGTTATGCAACTACTTTAAGTGTTTCTCATAGATGTACAATCAATCACAGATAATAGGCACATTCATTACACATTGCTGCAGTAAAATGTCTACTAAAACCTTCCAATTGTCACTCACCTTCATTCAGACCTGATATTTTCTATGTCTAAATCATCAAATCCAAGATATCCAATACCTTATATTTATGATAGAACATATGAAAAGATGAGAGATTTGCACCACAAATAGGATTACTTGATAAATTAAAGTTAAGCACAGCTGATATATTTTGTAGCACATTACAAAGGACCTTACATTTTGACATCAGATCCTGTGGGCTTGTAAAATTATAACAAATCAGCGGGACGAAGTGGGAACTTATTTTGGAAGTAAGATCATGCCATATGAAGTTATAATTTGAAATTTCTTTTGAGATTTTCCCAAATTATGGAAGCTTAATGGAAGCCTTAGATTCTGAATTTAATCTGGACCCAATTTTGATATTGATTCAAGATTAAACTTTGCTCCAAGGAGACCTCTGGAATATATCTTATAGGGACTGCTTAGCTGACCATGATGAATGCCAAAAAAAAGGAAAAAAAATTACTTTCTTAAATGCTGACACGCCATGAAGAAATGAAAATAAAACAATGAGTGCTGGAAATCTGAAATAACATTGAAAATGGTACAACTGCAGCAAGATCAGTCAACATCTGAAAAGAATGTTATAGTATAATACTTCAGGTATTCACTTAATTAGAATTTTTTGCATTTAAATGTGATATTAAAATTTATTGTTCAATGCGTACTTATGTTTATGATTGTCATTTCAAACTATCAATGTCAGATTGCAGTAGGTGCTCTGCATTTTTAAGGATTTAAACATTTGCCTGTTACAAATTTCTACCTATTTCTTATAAACAATGCTTACAATTAGCTAAGAAAAAATATCAGTTACCATGAGACATCATTTTGTATGGAAGAGAGGAATGTTACTGAAAGAAATTGATAAGGTTCAAGTGATTAAATATTTGAATGTAGCTCGGAAATAAATGAGAGCGATGAAAGCAAAGTAAGTGGGTAGTGAAACGTGATTTCATTTTTCTAAAAGGTCAAAATTGGTATACACTAGCATAAATCAAATTACAGGTTGTCATAGTCAAGGACACAAGAGATGAGTGGTTGAGAGTTTTGACTTACTGAGGATCATATCATTCCTTGGCAAAAGATAACAGGTATGTTTTTTTCATCACTTGTCAGTGGACCCTTGAAAGCACTGTACACTGTTTGGTGTGAAACTGTAATTAACTCATGAGGGCCTGGGGACTTAAGTGGCAGGAAGTTGGGCATCCAAGCAAAGGATTGCAATTTTAATCCAGGCCCTGACAGTTATGCCAGCGTGCTTGAATTCATTGTATATGTTTTGCTACTCCTTGTCATTTAAGATGCTTGGCACCAGCACCTACTCCTGCAAATATGAGAAAGAGTTGTCAGACAAAGTCCCCTCCAACTGATAGCTACTTCCTGATAGTCCAAATTGAAAAGTATCTCGACAATTAAATCCATTTAATATAAACAGGACATCAGGTGCAACAATGTTAGGATTAAAGAATGGGGAAAATCATACATTTAAGCCAGCAATTGATATTCTCAACATAAAATCTAGAATAAAATCAAAAAGCCATTAACTTTCATAGTAAATTCAAGGTATTGTATGGCTGCTATCAGAATGATTCTACAAAGATCAAAATACTGAGGGAAAGCATCATAAAATGGTCCAAATTACAACTTCTCTTCTCTTGGGCAGCCCTTTTGGAATAAGGATGATTTTTTTTTCTCACAGAGAAGTTTCTGGGAAAGCTCAGCAGGTCTGGCAGCATCTGTGAAGAAAAAAATCAGAGTTAACGTTTCGGGTCCAGTGACCCTTCCTCAGAACAGATGCTGCCAGACCTGCTGAGTTATTCCAGCAACTTCTGTTTTTGTTCCTGATTTACAGCATCTGCAGTTCTTTCAGTTTTTATTTTTTTTTCTCACATCAGTTTGATGGTATCTAAGATAGTTGATAAGTGCGAATGTGCTGTCTGCAGTTTCTGCCAAAGTAAGGCAAGTGATGCTTGAAACTTTGGATAAATTAATTCTTTACAGGTTTGTACGCTCTCTCTCCAATGCCCTGACTTTGTTTCTGCATGTTTCCAAAGAAGAACCTTGATGTGTTTACTACATTCCTGAATGAACTTTCTCCATTTTGCTTAGTTATAAGATAGGATTCCCATGAGTCAGCAGGAATGTTTGACCTTATCAGGATGCTTTGAAGACTTCCCTAGAGCATTTCTGCTGTCAACCTAGAAATGTCCTACTGCGACCATCTTCCGAGTAGAACACTTGCTTCAGCCATAGATGTGGCATGACCTGCCAGAGGAGCTGGCTTTGAGCTATTAGTGCCTAAACTGATTCCTTGCTATGCCTCACGCAATTGCAGCAAAAATTTTGAATTACCGAGAGCCTATCATTGTGGATTTTGAAACTACAAGGAACAGAGTTTAATTAGAGACAGCATGAGTTCAGGACTGACAGATTACATTTAAGCAATTTATTGACTGCTTTGAAGATGTATATATGTATATGTATGGTGGCTAAGGACAGAGTGGCATCTGGCTTTAAATATTGCACCACAGGAATTACAATGAGAACTACTATTATTTTTCATTATTATAACAGCTTTGGGGATGAAATATTGTCAAGCAAATAACTTTGCCAAAAACACCAAATAGAATAGGTGAATGACCTCAGACACTGGGTAAAAGTTTTGTTTGGTGTTAATTGAATGGGCTGCGAACATTTGCCCTCCATCGTTTCAAATGAAAGATAACAACAACAAATGGAAACAACAACTAATGTTTTGTATTTATAATGAAGTGGAGAGGGTGGGAGTGCATCAGCATGGCTGGAATGCCTAATATCCTGGGGATGCAAAGGACTAGTTGAATATAAAGTCTGTTTTTCCTCAATTTTGTTTCTCACCTGGGAGTCATCCACATCAACACGCTGCATGATTGTAGAGGATAGCCAGTATTGGGAAGCAGTAAGCAGGGAACAGTTTTGGTCCCTTCATCTGGGGAAAGATGTACTGGCACTGGATACAATCCAGCGAATGTTCACTAGGTTGATCCCATGTATGGGGAGATTTTCTTGCGAGGAGAAATTGAGTAGGTTGGGCTTGTACTCCTTGCAGTCTAGAAGAATGAGAGGATACCTTAAATTGAAACATTTAAGATTATTAGGGTGCTTGACCGGGTAGAGGCAGAGAGGCTGTTTCACCTTGTACGAGATTCTAGGCCCAAAGAGTATAACCTCAGAATGAGGAGGCACCCAAAGATGACAAGGATTTTTTTTTTCTCTGAGTGTAGTGTATTTGTGGCATTCTTTGCCACAGATGGATATCAAGGCTGGGTTCTTAAGTATAGAAATTTCAAATCATTAAGGGCAGTGGGAATAAGGCGGAAAAGTAGAATTGAGGATTATCAGATCAGCTTATGACCTCATTGAGTGACAGACCGACTCAATGGGCAAAATGGGCCAATTCTGCTCATGTGTCTTATGGTGTTATGGAGTCATTGAGGATGATAACTGGGGAGAGACAGAAAAAAATCAGATTGTGGTGGTGTGTGTTGGACCACAGTCATCGAGAGGGATGAACACAAAGTTCAGGGGTTCAGCAGGGGCATGGATAAGGTAATTCACAGCATGACCTTTACTTGGGTGGTCATGGGACACTCCTGTTCTTCCTTATTTATGAATCAAGTAGGACTTAACTTCTCCCAGCAGTAGTTCATCTGCTTGCCATTTCTCAAACCCTGGGAAACTCTGTCAGCCAGTGTTCAACTTAATTACAGCTTCCAATTGCACAATAGACTTGAGATTTACATATGTCAATGAGGGGCCCTGCCCTCCATGGCAATGTGCAGAGACATCACACAACTGCTGCTTTAAAAATGGTGCCAGGTTATTATGCAGCAAGCTGGAGTCACATTACTTGATTTTGCATATTTACCACCATCCTCTAATCCTCTCTGGCCTATTGCAGGGGCAGAAGGACAAATAATATCAGCTGCTATGCCTGGGTTCAAAAGTGAACTGGGCAAATTCCTGTCAGGAAATGAGCTCCATGATTTAGCGTTGTAACTAAGTAATTTTGTGGAAAGTTAGTAAGATATGTTGGTGCACCAATTGCACATCTGCCTGAAAAACACTTAGTAAAACAAAAAGGTCAAATAGTTTGTTTTTAGAATGACATACCACATTTGAAATGTAACTGTAAAAAGCACAATCAAGTATCAATGAATAATTAATAGAATAAAAAATCAGTAACTTTGTAGGTCGTGAAAAAATGGGAAAAATAAATTGTATATTTCACCTTAGGAGTGTTTCATATTTGATGATCCACATCCATGGCTCTTGTGAGTTCTGTGGGCTAATGTCATTTCACTTGTTTTTCGTATTCCATCGATCTATTATGCCTCCATAATTTGAGTCGTACATCCTGAAGCGCATTTTATCAGTGTTACTGAATAATTTTATTCACTGCTGATGGATAATAATAGGTATCTACAGATTTCTAATGTCAGAAATGTATGGCATTCTCATGCCTTGCATAGAAAATGTGTTTCTAGGGCTTTTCTTTTGTAATTCATATGAAAGTATTTCTATAATGAATCACAGGTATCAACACAATGAATCATAAACATCCAGTGTTATTTATGTTCATTTATTAAATGTGAATTTTCCTTGCTTTACTCTAGAGGTTCTCTGCAATTTGAGCTTCAACCTTTCATACCTGACACTTTTCCATAGAAACTTATTATTTCATAATTATAACCTTTCAATGTTCGTGAGGAGAGTAGAAAAACATCCTATTCATGTTTGCATTGTTCTGTATATTAGAAGAATGAATTAGAATTTTTTTCTACCCAAAACACAGACTCTGGCCCTCAGCAGAGAATAAATATTAGGTGAGAAAAAAGTGAGTTTGAATGGTCCCACTTTGCCTGAGCTTAACCAGCAATTCCATAAATATCTTTAGCAGACATGCTTCATTGGAATTAACCCATGCATGAGTGTTTGGACACCAATCCTGGGAAAAATCTAGGTGCTCATCAAATGGCACTCATAAAGAGCTTACCTCAATGAATATGCACATGCCACAATGAGTAACATTCTCCTCTGTGTACATACCGCAGAGCTGAGAGGTAATTCTCAATGTCTGCCCTGTCAGCTAGTGCAAACAACACTTGATGAATGGGACTCAAGGTGTTCAGTCACCTGAAGCGGCTGTTTGATGTACTCTACGCACAGCCACAAGCCTCTGTTTTCACAGCTGTGGGAACCCTTTTAAAGCTTTCTCTTTTCACTGTGAGCTGGGCCCTCAGCTCAAAACTCTGTTACAATCTGTTACGAAAGAATACAAGAAATCATAGAAACTAATCTCCAAAATGTATAATAACTGATTCAGTCTGAAACCAATAAATGTCTGTGCTGCACAGAAGAATTCATATGGATTGGCAACATTCCCAACATTGTAACCCTTTTCCCCTCACTTTCCTAATTTGACACAGCAAAATTCTTGGCGTTTACATTAAAGAGAGTTATGCTTCGCCTTTGTATTTAGAGCAAAAAAAATACAAGATAGGTTTGTTTTCGGAAAGGCCTTTCTCATCTGTGATTGATGTTTCAAATAACAATTATATTTTCAGTACTACAGATAATTCTTTGCAGATGTTTTCAGATTACAGGTTAAATGGCTGCGTTTTACCACCCAGAATAGGTGCATCCCTTCCCCCATTAATTTACTTTAAATGACTTTCACTTCCTATTTAAAAGGACAATTTAATCCTTGTAAGATCTTTCTCAGATGTAGGACTATAACCTTGTTGTTTCTGCTTTACGGTTGCCAACTGTTAGTGTCGAGAGGTACAGGTTTAAAAGGTTAAAGGCTTTATAGTCTTTCAAGTAATACTCTCAACTCAAGTTGGGACTTTTCATGTCTATATATGATGAATTTATTATTGCTATTCAAGTTTGTGTCCTTTCTCATACTATAGCAGGTACAAGTGTTGAATCAGTAAAAAAAACACTCAATGAGCCTTAATTTGATCAATTCATTTTCATAACGAGTGAATCATGTTTTTTTAAGAGCTTTCTATTGGATAGAATAACATTTATATTTCAACTTTTTCTGACAAAAATAAATATATCTACTGTAGTTTTATTTTTCCTTCGAACCCTTTGTTTTGATATGGGTTCTTCAACTCTTCATACAAGTTCAGGCCAGAATTCAAAGAGCTGAATCTTCTTATATTTCGGCTAGGTGTCATTTTTGAGGTGTTTCAGGTGGAACTTTTCTCCATGAGGCCTAGCACATTTTTTTTCTGTGTGATTATCCTAAAGTCATCTCAATTGCTACTGACCACATCGTATAGCCCCTCATGTCTGATGTTAGCCCTATTTCTCCTTTCCCTCTTGTTATAGCCAGAAGTATGTGCCACTGCTGGCATATACCAGGATATAATATCATCTCTGGCATAGGCATCATCTTTAAAAGAAAGTTATGCAATTGGTCATGCATTTTCAGTCCTTAGCTACCCTGTATAGTTCATGACAATTATGCTAGACATGGAAGATGAGGAAAAATTGGTGCCTACATTGTGGGCAGGGACTTGGAGATCCTGCTGACAGGCTTAAGAGGCCATGACACCAGTCCATACCACCTCATTCAGTATGATCTCAACCATCTGGAGGAATGCCCAGTATTGTAGGAAGAAAGCCAATGATCTCTACCACTCCGTTCCGCCAGTGTGAATTCCACATGTTTTCTCTGATTCCAAACACTCAATCTATCTCTGCAACTGCACCCACCTCCAATCTCCCATCGTAACTCATGCTCTGCCACACCCATGATTGCACGCAACATCTTCCCTCACTTGCTTTTGCCCACCCAATTTCCCCGATACCATTGGCCCTGCTTGACCTCTGGGCTACCTAATTATTTACTCAGGCACATCACCACTTTTGTCCCACCTGCATCAGCTCTAATAACAGTGCCAGCCACTTTCACCTCACTCATTCCAGGGGATAACAGCACACAATAACGGGTCAACAGCATTCATTTAGACAAAAAGGGCTGAAGATCCATATTATTGTCTTCTTCCTCCTGTTCAATTTGTTTGATTCATCTTTGTTTTGGTAGTGTCCATTGAATTTATTTTTAAAGGACAACTAAACTTGGCAATACTACTGAAAATAAACGAGTCTACCACTTTGAAAGCATTGTACACCCTATTGTTGCTTGTGTTGTCTCTTTGCTCACTGACAGCACTATAAAATGGTCATTCTCACCTTTCTCCCCAATCTTGGCAGGCTTCTTGTTGGGCATGGCAGATATCTTTGCACTTAGCCAACTTCTACACACAGACTCAGCCTTGGTGTTGCATGAAGAGACATTCTGGTCGTGTTCTTGTCGCTCAACTGGCTGGTATGCTGGACCACCTGCTCTGTTTATTATCTTCTTTGGATTGTAAACATTCGAGAGTTTGTTATTGAAGAGCCTGACCACTGTTTTACCACAAATATGTTCGTCCTTCAACATGTTGTAATTGTACAAACTGGCCAATCCATAAAAGCCTTTAATAAAGGAGTCTTCTGATTTCCCTGGTTGCTGGGACCACTGATTGTAGTGGGCACATTCAAAGGTGGTGAGGGTAGCAACAAGAAGGAAAAACATACTTGCAACAGTCCATGACTATATCGGTAAGAGTGACCATTGCACAGTCCTCGTGGAGACGAAGTCCCACCTTCACATTGAGAACAACCTCCATCATGTTGTGTGGCACTATCACCATGCTAAATGGGACAGACTTCGTACAGATCTAGCAAATCAAGACTGGGCATCCATGAGGCGCTGTGGGCCATCAACAGCAGCAGAATTGTACTCCAACACAATCTGTAACCTCATGGCCTGGTATATCCCCACACACCCATAACCATCAGGCCACGGGATCAACCCTGGTTCAATGGAGCGTGCATGAGTGCACGCGAGGAGCAGCACCAGGCATACCTAAAGATGAGGTATCAACCTGGTGAAGCCACTTGCACACCAAACAGCAAAAACAGCAAGTGATAGACAGAGCTAAGCAATCGCACAGCCAACAGATCAGATCTAAGCTTTGCAGTCCTGCCATATCCAGTTGTGAATGGTGGTGGACAGTTAAACAACTCACTGGAGGAGGAGGCTCCACAAATATCCCCATCCTCAATGATGGGAGAGCCCAGCACATCAGTACAAAAGATAAGGCTGAAGTATTCGCAGCAATCTTCAGCCAGAAATGCCAAGTGGATGATCCATCTCGGCCTCCTCCAGTGGTCCCCAGCATTACATTATATCAGTCTTCAGCCAATTCGATTCGCTCCATGTGATATCAAGAAATGGTTGGAGACACTGGATACTGCAAAGGCTACAGGCCCTGACAACATTCCGGCAATAGTACTGAAGACTTGTGCTCCAGAACTTGCCGCTCCCCTAGCCAAGCTGTTCCAATACAGTTACAACACTGGTATCTACCCGACAATGTGGAAAATTGCCCAAGTATGTCCTGTATATAAAAAGCAGGAAAAATCCAATCCGGCCAATTACAGCCCCATCAGTCTTCTCTTGATCATCAGTAAAGTGATGGAAGATGTTATCAACAGTGCTATCAAGCAGCATCTGCTCAGACATGACCTGCTCAGTGATGCCCAGTTTGGGTTCTGCCAGGGCCACTCAGCTCCTGATCTCATTACAACCTTGGTTCAAACATGGGCAAAAGAGCTGAATTCCAGAGGTGAGGCGAGAGTGACAGCCCTTGATATCAAGGTTGCATTCGACCGACTTTGGCATCATGCAGCCCTAGCAAAACTGGAATCAATGGTATCAGGGGCAAACTCTCTGGTGGTTAGAGTTATACCTGACACATAGGAAGATGGTCGTGGTTGTGAGGTCAATCATCTCAGCTCGAGGACATCTTTGCAGGAGTTCCTCAATGTACTGTCCTAGGCCCAGTTATCTTCAGCTGCTTCATCAATGACCTTCCCTTCATCATAAGGTCAGAAGTGGGGATGTTCGTCAATGATTGTACAATGCTCAGCACCATTTGTGACTCCTCAGATACTGAAGCAGACCATGTTCACATGTAACAAGATCTGAACAATATCCAGGCTTGGGCTGACAAGTGGCAAATGACATTCATGCCACAAATGCCATGCTATGACCATCACCAATAAGAGACAATCTAACCACCGCCCCTTAACATTCAATGGTGTTACCATCACTGAATCTCCCAGTATCAACATCCTGGGGGTTACCATTGACCAAAAACTCAACTGGACTCACCACATTATCACAGTGGCTACAAGAGCAGGCCAGAAGCTAGGAATACTGTGGCGGGTAACTTACCTCCTGACTCCTCAAGCCTGTCCGGCATCTACAAGGCACAAGTCAGGAGTGTGATGGAATACTGCCCACTCGCCTGGATGAGTGCAGCCCCAACAACGCTCAAGAAGCTTGAAAACATCCAGGACAAAGCAGCCCGCTTGATTGGCACTACATCTACAAGCATTCACTCCCTCCACCATCAACGCTCAGTCACAGCAGTGTGTACTGTTTACAAGATGCACTGCAGAAATTCACCAAAGATCCTCAGACATCACCTTCCAAACCCACGACCATTTCTATCTAGAAGGACAAGGGCATCAGACATATTGGAACACCACCACCTCCAAGTTCCCCTCTAAGTCACTCACCATCTTGACTTGGAAATATATTGCTGCTCCTTCACTGTCGCTGGGTCAAAATCCTGGAATTCCCTCCGTAATAGCATTGTGGGTCAACCCACAGAAGGAGGACTGCAGCGGTTCAAGAAGGCAGCTCACCACCACCTTCTCAAGGGCAACTAGGGATGGGCAAGAAATGCTGCCCAGCCAGTGACACCCACATCCCACAAATGAATATCCTGCTCCTCTAATGCTGCTTGGCCTGTTGTGTTCATCCAGCTCTACACCTTGTTTTCTCAGATTCTCCAGCATCGGCAGTTCTCACTATCTCCGAGAATAAAAATAACAATGCTCGTTTTGGGTTTTGCAACATGAAAAAAAAAAGCTTATACATTAGACTGGTACCTTAACTGCTATGGAGTTGGTTTGCTCAGTTGGCTGGATGGCTGGTTTCCTTATCGTGGACTCAAAGTCCTGGCATCAATGTGAACTCGGACCCTGGACCTCGAGGTGAAGCCCAGCGTGCCTGGGTTGGAAGGACTTTAATTCTGATCTCTTATTTCTCTATTTTTCTAATTTGTTATTGAACTTTTTATTTATTTTTCTATTTTTTTCCTCTAAGAATTTGTACTTCAGAATCTGCATCTAGGTACCTTGGCACCTAAGACAGCACCATAAGTAGCGACTTGTAAGCTTTTCGTTGTACTCCTGTGTGTACATGTGACAATAAAACTAAGTTTAATTCTAATTCTAATTCTAATTCAATGCAGAGTAACACCAACAGTGTGGGTTCAATTCCCACACTGGCTGAGGTTACCATGAATGGCTCTCCTTCTCAACTTCTCCCCTTGCCTGAGGTGTGGGGATCCTCAGATGAAACCACCACCAGTTGTCTCTCTATAATGAGGGAGCAACCCTCTGGTCCAATCATAATTTTTTTAATTAGCTGGAGACAGATATTAGATTATTAAAAATAGCTTTTCCTGAAGCTAAGGCATAGAAACTAAAATTAGCTGTCAGAAGTTGCATCAGTGGGCAGTCCGCATTCCACTTCCTTGTAATGGAGACAGGGTACAGTATTGGCAAGAAGCTATGAGGCAAGCAGGGAGCAGTATGAGAATAACTCAAAAAACTCTAACGGGGTTGCAAGTTGAGTCCAGTGATATTCTGACCCCTTCTTGCACCTTTTTAATTAAGATCTGGCTGAGAAGGCCCACAAGTGACACTTTTGACTCCAATGAAAGCTCTTAAATGATAAATTAACCACACACCTGATCAGTTGCCTTCCCAATAAGTGAGAAATGTGTCTCGTTTTCCGACTGGGAAATCAGAGTGACTTTTCTGGAATGTTATGGGATGCCATCAAATAGTTCCAATCATGAGGAAATGGGAGGCATAGGTGGACTGGGGGTATTGGGTGTTAAGGAAATGGTCTCTTAAATATACCCTCTAATTATTGCCTCCAAATGTCTTGATTGCCCTCATGAACACCATGTAGCAAAAGAGAATAAACAAATGATCTTTTCGCCATTATATCCCCTATGGAGTAGGCCTTGATTTGCAACCCTATGGACTCGGAAGCTACCTGTCTGGGAGCCAGTATTGTGCCCTGCAATAGGAAGAACTCACTTATGTTTTGCCTGTCGGCTCTTAATGAGCTGATTGGCGCCCAGATGCAGGAGCAGGAAAATCTGACCTGAAACACTTCATAAATTCTTTTTGTTTTCCCATTTGCCTTTCATATAGCTCAGATCTATATGTTGGAGAAAAGAAAACAAACAGAACACCAATTCCTCCCCCAATTGAGCAAACAAGGATAGGGAGTGGTACAGGAGAAGGCAAATATTATGTAAACACATAAAGTCGTGCTGATTATTGTTGAATAGAAATGACATTGATTTGTCGCAGAGGTGTGAAGTGAAACTGCATTACCAATTCCTTGAATTCTAGCTAGTTGTATTTCATTCCCCATGTAAAGAATAAGCATGTATAATGAGGTCAAAACTAATTTGGGAAGCTATATTTATGAGGAGAGACTTATGATATGGCACTCTTTACACTGCAACAGAAGGAGGTGATTTAATAAATGTTCTTAGAATTCTGAGTTTTTTTTAATGGGGTCAACAGGGAAAGCCAATTTCCCCGGGTTGACGGGCCAGTGATGAAAGATCCACAATTTAAAATGATTACTTGGAAAGTAAGGCCGGAGTTTTGGAGAAATTGTTTAATGCTGAATATTGAAGCATTGAGTGATTTGCCACAAGGAGTGTTTGAGGCAGAGACTATTACACCGTAAAGGAAAAAAAACAAATAAATATTAAACAGAAGAAGATGACAGAATACAATGAAAAGGCAAACACATGGTTGGTATGGCAATAGCGTCATTAACCCGCAATCCAAAGGCCCAGACTAAAGTTCTGGTTTATAGGTTCAAATTGATCATGGCAGCTGGTGGGATTAACTAATAAAACAAAAATTAAAAGACCAGAATTATAAGGAAAGCCTCAGCAAAAACCCATCTGGTTTACCTGAAGGAAAGGAAATCTACTGTTCTGGACCACATGTGCCTCTAGGTACACAGAAATGTGATTAATACTTAGCCAACCTCTGAAGTGGCAAGGGTAATGATAGGCAATAAATGCAGTCCTTACTAGTGGTGTCTGTTGTATGAGGCAGTAGATCTGAAGGGATTAATGTTCATGTTACATTAGTTCCATGCCATTCTACTATGTGGGTGGGGGCAAGGATCTTTATTCCAGGTTTTGGAGCTATACCAGCTCCCTACAGTCATCATAATTATGCCTGATTTAAATGTAGTGAAACTTACTGCTATCATTGCATTAAACTTTGTTGACTAAACTAAGAATGGTGTCTTTTCTTTAGATTTTCCAATGTGCTGCATTTTGTACTACTTATCACTAGATAGGCCCAAGTTAAAAAAGGATTGGCACAGTTAAAAATCCTGAAACCACCATTGTTCAGTATTGTATACTGGTAAATGTAACAAATTGTACAAGGTACCTGCAATGGTCATCTGGCAAGGGTTGTGGGGGGAGGTGGCGATGTTGTGGGAGTGGTGGGGGTGGGGTACGCCATGATTACTACATGAGGAGAAGAAATCCAGAACGTTCTGAACGGAAGAAAAACATTCAAACAATTGGATTTACCACTTTCAGAACATGACTGCTTTAAGAAGACACAGATAGCCAGTCAGCTGTTGAAAATGTAGTTACCAATAGAGAGAGAGAGAGAGACAGCAGCCAGCATGAAAGCAGCAAGAGGCAGGTTTATACTTCCAACGAAAAGTGTCACTCAGAAGCTGTTTAAAAATGTGGACAAATTTTTGGGCTAGGAGAAAAGAGTAAAGGCAATCTACTTAGACAATTTATAGGTATTTGCGAAGGAGAGTCAAATTCATAGAAACATAGTGAAAGTGTCCAGCAGAAGTTTTAAAGGCAGGGAAAAAAAATGAAGATTTAAAGGGACCAGGACTGAATAATTTAGCTGAAATTTCATTGGAAAGGTGGAACTGCGAATTTTATCTGAAAAATAGTATAAATTAAAGTGCTTGTTGGTTATGAAAATGAAAGGCAGGAAAACATCTATTTTTATCTGAGAATAAGTCAAAAAACTCTATCAGGGTTGCAAAAGATTGGAATGGCCTGAAAAAGGCTGAAAAACATCATTTTGGCCATTGAAAAAAGTGGAAAACCCCTGAAAAATGGAGGGAAAGCATGCAATACAGACATACAGTATTACAAAGAAACTGATTTAAACAACTTGAACAGCCAGCGACACATTTTAAATCTTCATTGAAGAATTTAATACAGTGCTACCAAAATAGAGTTAAAAATGTGAAATAAAGGAAATACTGCAATGCTCTTATGGTACGAAATCTAACAAGTTCTTCTGTTGATCTGTTTAAAATACCATTAATGAATACAAGCAAACACAATGAATAGTAAATTTAAAGCACTTTTAAAATACTGCACGTGTAAAACACTTTTACAGTAATAAGACTAGTTACCATTTTAGAAAGAAGTGGAAAAAGATATATTACTTCTGGCAGATTCAAAGTCTAAGAATACACAACAATTATACATCCTGCAGGTGACAACTCACAAGAATCAAAATTGCCTCAAAATCAAACACTAGGTGCAGGTGTAGGACAAAGTTAAAGAGCTGCAGAAAAGAAAGCGCATAACCATCTCAACATCTCAATATGATAGAGTAATCCTCTTTGCAAAAATAATTGAGACTCATGGTGGAAATTTGTGATCCCAACGACTCAGATTTCACAGAAATTGTTTGTCATTGGACATCCTGTTAAATACAAGCTTGATACCATGTGCTGAGGTTGCTGTCCCAACAGACCAGCTATCATGGCTGAAGAAGCAGAAATTATAGTCTGCAAAGATGAGATGATGTGAACTGACTGGAAAGTAAACAGGTATGCTACAAGTTACACAGCATTGTAGGGAGTGGAAGACAGTTGAAATATTTACACTGTTCACACATGACAGTCTTCACTTTTGAACTGGATGCTCACCACAATCTCAACTTTCTCAAGAGAGTAGAAGTTTGACTTACTCCCAGAGAGCAGCAGGTCTGGAAACAAAAAGCTGTCAATCTCTGATCCAGAAACAAACAGCTGCTGACCATTCAGTTAAGACACAGTGGTTAGAAGATTTCATAAGGCTTCCTAGACTCTCATCAAAAAAGAAAAAAAATATAATCTATTGAGATTACCGACCTTGGTGTGAAAGAAATGGTTTATATGGTTGAAAAAAAAGTGACAAGTGAGTCAAAAGAAAACTGAAGAAAATTCGACAAGAGCAAAAGATTGACAAAAATGAGCTAGCATTTGCCATTATAACAGTGAAGGATGGTCAGACCAAAGGTTCAGCGAGTTGGCCAAGAACACATACTTTGTACGTTGACAGCATTTGACAATCATAGATGAATTATTAGTGTACTTCAGAAGACTAGATATCCCGGACTCCCTTTGGGAATATATATATTGAAAGAAAACACTGAGACCAGTGAGGCTTTGCCAGGTGTAGAACCAGGGATTGTTCAGAAGTATGGTTACCAGTGATTTCAAAAGATATTGAAGATCTCATATCCAATTTGTGAAATCTATAATTATAGAGCATTGGCTGGTCTGAAAAATACTCCTGTCACCACTGAAGACCAATCAGAAGATAAATATCAGCAACACGTCTGAGAATCAATGACTACCGAGAACAAGAATGAACAGTGCAACCCACTTAAACCCATTCAGAAATCTTTAACTGGTGTTCACTTCACCTGACGAAGGGACTATGCTCTGAAAGCTTGTGATTTCAAACAAACCTGTTGGACTATAATCTGGTGTTGTGTAACTTCTGACATTTGTCCAACACGGTCAGATGCCAGCACCTCCACATCATGTTGTTGTTTAGACAGCAGAGCTGTCTGCTAAAGTTGATTCACTTATCATTCATTGTCAGTAATAGAGAGAGTACTGAGCGAGCAGCAATTTTTTTTCATGAATCTAACTGAATGTCTTAAAGAACTTCAACCAGTTAAACAATCACAAAGAATGACTGAGGACATCTAGCCTTATCAGCAACTTGAGAGAGATATGCTGCATACGACTCCATGGGACCCAGGTGAATGCCCATACTTAAAAGACATGGTCAAGAAGAAAAAATGGCCTGGTCTAAACATCTAGGACACTACAATATTCTAACACACTTCTCACCTGGACCATGTAGATGGTAGAAAGACTTTGAAAAGTCAGAAACTGGATCACCCAATGCAGAATACCATGTTGCTCACCTAATCCCAAAGATATTGCTAGTGTGGGTTTGATGTTGATAATATCATTAAATGATAATACTGTTAAATATCAAAGGGATGTGATTAGGCTCTCTCTTACTGAAGATGGTCAATGTTTGATATTTGTGTAGCCAAAATGTTACTTGTTAAGTTTCAGTCCAAGCTAGACTATTGTCCTCATTTTGTGGCATGGCAGCATAAACTGCTTTGTTTGAGAAGTTAGGAATGGAAATGAATACTGAGCAATTGCCTGTGAACCTGCTCAGTTTTGACCTTATTATGGAGGAAAGATATTGGTGACGAAACTGAAGATCATTGTACCGTAGCATTGCTCTAAACATGTCCTGTGGTTGGGTTAGGATGACTGATGTCTAACAACAACAACAATCTTCCTTTGCACTAGGTATGGTTCCAGTCAGAAGCAAGGTTTTTCCTGACCACCATTACCTTCAGTGCTCCTTTGTATGAAAATCTATCAAATGTTGTCTTGCTGTCAAGATCACTTATGCTTGCTTCACCACTGAAAATCATTTCTTTATCTGTGCTCTAATCATTGCTGAGTAGTTCTAAAAAATGCAAACAAAAACATTAGTGAGAAGGTTGGTAATGAGAAACTGTTGATGATACCAAAGATGATGATTCCTTTCATCAGGTTACAAATGATTGAGGGCAGACTAAGAAGATAATAATTGCTTGGATGGGATTTGTCCTGTTTCTTATACACAGGAAGTCTAAGGTCCTTTTCACATTGTTGAATAGATACCAGTTGTAACTCGATTGGAACAGCTTGTTTAGAATGCAGATAACAAGGTGTGGAGCTGGATGAACACAGCAGGCCAGGCAGCATCAGAGGATCATGAAAGCTGACATTTCGGGTCTGGACCCTTCTTCAGAAAACCTGAAACATCAGCTTTCCTGCTCCTCTTATGCTGCCTAGCTTGTTGTGTTCATCTAGCTCTACACCTTGTTATCTCAGACTCCAGCATCAGCAGTTCCTATTATCTCCTTGTTTAGAATGCAGCTAATTCTGGAGTACCAGTCTTCAACAGTACAGCCAGTATGTAGTTGTCATCTATAAACTTTGTTGCATGCAATTTTTTGCAATCCAATCAACACTATTCAACACCTATGACAATGGATACTTCAGAATGAGGCCAGGATAAATCATCCACTCTGCTTCTGGCTGAAGAACTTAGCAAATTTTCAGACTTGTCATCAGCACTTGTCTGGATCTCTGAGCCTCCTTCAATTGTTAGTTGTTTAGTTGTCTACTGCCACCCCTAACCTGGTAAATTGGGTTTGAGGACTTCAGAGCTTTGGCTTGAGTGATTGGTTGTAGGATTATCTAGTTCTGTCCATGCAGACTGTGTCCACTTTTTAACACACATGTAGTTCTGTGTTACAGTTTCAAGAGGTTTAAACTTCATTTTCTGAGTTAAGTGATGTTGCTCTTAGCAATGTTATTTCTAGAATTAACTTCTATTGTCTTCACTGAGCACGGGTGTATTATGCAGCTTGTTAGAGTGGGAGGTATAATAGTCTATTAAGTTACAGGTTGTGTTTGAACACAATTCTTAATGGCCATATTAATCATGGAGGTCCAGGTTTAATCATTACTACCTAATCTTCATCCATATCACTTCTCTCCTACCATCAGTAATTCCTTTGTCTTTTCCTCTAGGGTAAATTTACCAACTGTTCCACTTGTTCTTTCTACCCCCATTTTCCACAGTATAACACCCACCACTTTTCCAGCTCCTGACTATTCCAAAGAAGTGTCATATCAGATTGAAATGCTAAATCTGATTGTCTCTCCACAGATGCTGCTGGCTTGCTGGGTTTCTCCAGTACTTTTTTTTGATCTGTTATTTCTGTTCTATATCTATCCTACGCAGCACAATGGTATGTGAAGGTTAGCCTATGTCTCCACACGGACCAGAGTCAGTATTAAGGAAGATGGCATGCTGGGTGAACTTACAATCTTCTGGCTTTTGAATTCAAGTATGTAGTCACATTAATGAAGAGCCTCAGTTATAAACACTATCATTGTATTGTCTATGCAAATTTTACCCACAACTGCCAGTAAAGAGTGACTCACTCCTAATACGTATTTATTCTTTTTCTAAAAAAGTCCCCTTTTTTGAGCAAGGCTCAATAGAAATCTTTCTGCTAAAGAAAAGCTGCATTCATCAAAGCTTTACATCTTGTACTCATCAGGACAATTCACAAACAACATTGTGCAAGCTCGATGCTGGAGTAAGGTGCATCAAATCCATCCTGCAAGCTAAAGGCTGCCCTGATTGGATCATTTCTCACTATACATCACATAAATGCATGAATGAACCTAAAGTCGTCACTTGTGATCCTCAAAAAATCCCAGTCTAGATTGCCCAGGAAGAGTAAAGCATCTCAAACGTTTGAACAACAAGTAAGACTATCTGTTTCCTGAATGGTATTCACCACTAACAGGATTCTGCTATCAATCCAAAAAGACATCCTACCTATTACATAAATGATTAAAGTGGAATATGAAATTCAGTCCTGGTGTGATGCTAGCTATATTGCATGTATGTCACAAAGACTGGTGGGTTGATTTAAACAGCACATCCCTTTGGCTTTTCACAACAATCAAGGTATTGAATGTACCCAAGCCAATACCCCAAGGTACCCAACCTGCCTTCATTTACAAAACTCAAAATGCAGTGTCCAACATTTGATATGAATCTGCAATTGGGCTGTATTTTCTAAATAATCCTGAACGTGTGAAACATTACACTGATAATCAATTTAAAATTGTCAGTTGGATTCACAGTGTGGCTAGTACACCGTGCCCTATTTGAAAGGACATTTACAAATACTGTGTCTATGTCAACTCAGCAAAATAGGTGACAGCCATTCTCGGTATCATTTCTCAGGGTAAATTCCTTGACCAATTGGAGTCAACCTCCCCAGTTAAATTTAAACAAAGCTTGTTTAAATTAACTGTCTTTCAATTAGCCATTGGATTCCCCATGACAATAATTCTCTCAATCAGAGTCTGCTTGCCTAGCAAACAGCATTTGCCTCTCATACAGTATAAATGATGTTTTTCCTTTACGTTGGTGTTCTTGCAACTATTATTGCTGACTGCAAGATAAAAAGTTTTGACAAGTATGTACTTTGTCAGCAGTAACCAAGTTTTGTATGACTAAACAAAATGCCTGTGTGTTCAGGGTTTTTTTTGTTGTTTATATTACAGGTTAATTATTTTATATAGAAATCTGACTGAAGTTGCCTCGTGCCCAACTCAAAATTTAGTAAC
The DNA here is from genome assembly GCF_021869965.1 of Rhincodon typus. Lineage (NCBI taxonomy): Eukaryota > Metazoa > Chordata > Chondrichthyes > Orectolobiformes > Rhincodontidae > Rhincodon > Rhincodon typus. The sequence continues at coordinate 75,957,917 of NC_063338.1, forward strand.
TGTGGATCCAGCCAGTTTAAAGTATGCCACTTTTAGCTCTCCTACACTCATGGCATCCTATTTATACCCTACATAACGCATGTACATACTGTACTCTCCACTGCCTCAGGCCCCTACTGAATCACTTACTCATCTAATTCACACTCCCACGCAAAGCAGGGGATTTTTTTTAATGTGAAATCAGTCTGGTAAATCTTCATTGCACTCCCTGCGTAACCAGAACATCCTTCCTTAGTTAAGAAGAATAAAGACTGCACACAATACTCCAGTTGTGGTCTCTCCAAAGTCCTGTACGTACATTTGCAGCAAAACACCTCTGTTCCTATACTCGAATCCTCTTGCTATGAAGGTAAACATACCATTTACTTCCTTTACCATCTACTGCACCTACATGCTTATTCTCAGTACTTTCAGCGTACAAGGACATGCAGCTCTCATTGTACCTGCCACTTTCTCAAACAACCACCTTTCGGATAATAATTTGCCTTCCTGATTTTATTGTTAAAGTGGATAATCTCACACTTATCCACATTATACTTCATCTGCCATGCATTTGTCAACTTACTCAACATGTCCAAATCACACTGAAGCATTTCTGCATTCTCCTCACAGTTCACCCTTCTACCCAGCTATGTGTCATCAGCAAATCTAAAGATATTAAAAGAACTTTTCACATTTGAACTGCTACTTCTGATCTGTGTGTTAAAAAAAAAACATGAATTTGCTTTCTTTCAGCTATCATTTCATACTTTCCCATCGTCTCATCATTTGCCAGTTAACAAAGTGCACTAGCTGACCAGACATGTTCCTCAGTTTACCATTGGCAGACATGCCTTTAACTGCCTACATTCTAAATTCTGGAATTCACTACCCAAAGATACCTCCTTCTACAGTCCTTCAAGAAACTCTTTATAACATACCACTTTGACCAAACATATGGTCATACGTTGCAATGTAATTTTTTGTGGCTCAGTGTGAATTTTTATTTAGTAATACCATGTAACAACTTCCTTGGAGTACTGTTGAAGAGATAAACTGACAAAAAAAGGCAGAGTTTTCACAATGAGGAGAAGCAGTAGTGGAAGATGGAGACTGCTGAGGTAGAATAGAACCTAATATTCTTGAAGATACTTGTAGACTGGGAAGCAGTAGTCTAATGGTAAAGCCAGTAATCCAGAACCCCAGGCTAATGTCCTGGGCAAAAGGGTTCAAATCTCATCATGGTGAAATTTGAATTTATAATAAAATTTTGAATATAATTGTATGTTAATGGAAAACATAAAACCACTGTCAATTGTTGTAAAAACAGTTTAAGGTCAATGATATTCTTTTAGGGAAGGAAATTTGCCATGTTAACCTGGTCTGGACTACATGTGACTACAATGATGTGGTTGATTCTTATCCTCTGAGTAATTAGGGACAGGCAATAAATGCCGACCTATCTAGTGATGCCAACATCTCATGAATGTGTAATAAACTGAAGCAGTTAGTTTAAGAAAAGCAAGAAAAATTTTCTCATAAGAAGATAGTCTTATTTGATGAATTGTTTAAATAATAAAATGATCAATATTTCCCCTTTTGTGTGGAATTTGCTAATCTCCACTGGTGATTTTTATCGCAGATAGCAATACTGAAGTAAAGAGAAGCAAAGATGGTGCCAACAGGAGAGATTCAAATGCCAAATTTACAATTAAAGACAGACTGCCTAAAGTAGTGTCTCCAATGACAGCAGCCATATGTTAAAAGCTGAATATTTCAGAACTTGGAGCTCTGGAGTTCTTGTGAAATTAGTTGATTCCCTCCTTAGAAAAGTGATGTGTGCCCTTGACTGGGTCCATTGCTACATCATTGACTAATTCAATTAAACTTTGAGTCATGAAGTGAGTATAATTGAGACAATCTGGTTGCGATGAAGGCTATGTGCCAAAGCCAAGTCGCATTTTAAGTTCTCAAAAAAAGCTACATAAATTGATAGAATTACCTCAAGATCCTTCAAACTTACTTCTCTGAAAACATGTGCACAATCCTAGAGCTAATATGCAACTTGAGTGTCCATACAAATACATTCTAAGATATCTTTCTGCCACCTATTTAAACTATTAACTAAAGAGACAGCATAGCGGTTAAAACATTACTATGCCAAAGAGCTATGACACAGATTGGTAAAGTGTGGCTCTTATTCATATTTCCCTGCACCACAAGTTTCAAACATTCGTAAATAATTACCAAGTACCTCACAGAATTCCTGAATCACATTCAACCTGCCCTGTCTGGTTATAGCTCTCAGTAGATGCATTTTACTGATTGTCACTTCCTTATATTGCAACAATGATTACATTTAAAAAAATATAACAGGGGGATCAGTTAGCACCATTGGCTGGGTGGCTGGTTTGCAATGCAGAATGACACCAACAGTATGGGTTCAATTCCTGTACTGACTAACTTCACCATGAAGGCCCTACTTTCTCAGTCACACCCCTTGCCCAAGATACAGTGACTCTGAGGTTAAACCCACCAAATGCTGTCTCTCATGGTCCTCTGGAAATATGGTAACTCCCACTTAATTGGGAATAATTTGGGATGTTCCCAAACTGCCTACATAAGTCTGACCACTTTCTTACTCCCCTCTCAGGTAGGGTTCAGAGGCACAGATGAAGAATCTCCTGCAATTATTTTCAATTGGTTACAAAACAGCATTGTTGAATCTAGGTGGAGCTTGACAGACCATCATTTTCATCCAAAGAATATTCCACAGCATGTGGGAGTTCTAATTATAGGGGAGTAGGCAATATGGAATAACTGAAACAAAAGCACGGCAGAAATGATCATGAAAAGTCTGTTGTGGTTCAGGGAATATTCCAATAGGCTGCAAACCAGGCACCATCATTCTGTTCAAATGTATTCCCGTTTACTATTTGTTTAAACTTTTATCCTTCCTTTTGCCTTTTAGAAAAAAAGATATTCTTGTTTTACCCAGTGAAGTCTGGCCTTCAGGAGTCACTACTTGCTGTTGCGATAGCTTTATATGTTAACCAGGATTCCAAGGCATAATTAGGACCACAACGATATTTTTACAGAAACAAATTTGAAGTCTGTTTGTCAGCCAGGCTATGAACAGAATCCTGGTGGGGTTGACAGAAGGTTGAATTGACTGAAGGATTTAAAATAGCCACAAGTTGAACACACTCAGATCTGTTGCAACTGAGTGTGATTGAGAACTTTGGGTTGTGAATGATATGGCACACTACAAATACTAGATTTCTGATGTTCTGCCCTCCACTTTAGCATGTCTCTGGTTTTTGACCCTCATGAAGCTGTAGAGCAAGAGGGTGGTCTTTCGGTTTTGCTTTCCTGGGTGGACTGGAATGAAGCAGAACCCAACACTGATATATGGGACATCTAAAAAGATAGGGGCTGGGGAGATTTTCTTGCATAACATCTTACTTACCCAAGAGGCTTGCAGGCAAGGATCAATTGATTACAAGTGTCTAGGAGCAGAACCAGAGGAAATTGTATTTGTCTAAGCAATTACTTGCTGATTTTAATAAAATGTGTTAAACGCTCGATTAGTGGGGCATTCCATGGAAGTAACTGTGGTGAGCCTCCTCTATCTTAAACTTCGACTCATCATCCACTGCTTTATGAGGGTCAGAAAACAGAGATATGTTAAAATTGAGGACAGAACATCAGTAGCTGCAACCATTGCAAGTATTTTGTATTCATCCATCCAGAAGCAGGCAGAGCCAATTTACACCTACCCCCATGCTGTTGATGGCAGCTGTCAAAATAGGAATTTAATGAATTGTTTATTTTTCCCGTGTGAGAGGCGTGATTGACTGCATTCTTTGCAATTGGGGCACTTCAGGATTGGCCAGGAGCTTTCATGACGCAAAAAAAGGTCTCTTCTGTATCGCCTCCACATAGAATTCTGAAAGCACTTGGGAAGTAGGATAGTGAAGATAATAGAACTACAACAGTACAGAGGTGATCAAAAGCCCAGTGATATCCAGTTGACAGGTTTCAACGTGAATATGACTGCGTAAGATCCAGCAAGAAGTCTGTGCCAGGTTCCTAGGCAGCAGCTGTGAGTTACTTACCTTGCAACAGACAAATATCTCCTGGGTTCTCCCATTGGGTAGAGATTGGGTGGGAAGCGACAGGTAACTTCCTTGAACTATGAAACCTGACATCCTTTCACAAAACCATTGTGCTTGAGCAGATTGGGAATAATAACATCTATATGAGCTGAAGGAGAGTTTTCAAAAACACAAGTGATTAACATTTCAATACGTGCTCCAAAATGCTATTTTACATTGCTGAAACCAGCACAGGGATGAACCTCACCACATGAAGTTAAGAGAATGCCATGGACTGATCAACATAATTCGGCCTTGATTGTTGAGCTTCAAAGGCAAGGCAGGCAGGACCATCACCTGCTGCCTGAAACCTGCCTGTGAAAATTGGAGTGGGCAAAGAATGCACACCACCCTTGTGAAACCCATAACTATCTGCACCCTTTCTCCCCTAGCACTCTACTCCCCCTACAATTGCATAAATGCTGCCCCCCTCCACACTTCACATCAGCTCTGATGAAGTGTCAATTAGGTGTGAAACATTAACTTGCTCTGTCTCCACGGATGTTGCCTGACTTGCTGGGATTTCAGTGTAGATTCCAGAATCTGCAATAATTTGCTCCTAAACCCATTTTATGTTGGGTGTTGGAGTGGGGTGAGGGACGTGGCAAAGCAGGTCTACCTCATGTCTCAGCAAGTGTTGCCTGGCAGACATCAGAAAGCTCAGTGTGATTATGTTTCCAGATGTTGTATCTCTGGTGGGAAATGAATCCTCTTCCCCACGTGTTAGAAATTTAATGGAAGGACTGAGGAAAATCTGGTACTCAGCATTTATGCATTTTCAATTGTATCTGCAGTTCATCTGTCCAATTTCCAGCAATTTAACTGGAGAAAAGACAATTAACCCCCAAAATAGCAACGCCAACCACTGCCATGCAAATTTATCTCCTTAGGATCCATTTGTCAGCTCAATGGTTTGAACATGGCCGTGCTAAGTGTTGTTGTTGCTTATAGATGCTTACACCTCACATCAGATCCCCAACATCTAACAGACATTTGTAATAAATAAGGATTGACAGTTTATGAAGACAGTTTTAGCCTGTGTATGTGGAGCTGGTAAAGGGGAGGTGTAGTGGGAGCAAAACCTGAATCATTTTGTGAACATGTTGAATTAGGAATTACATCATTTATTAGTACCACGTCCATTACTTAAATGAGAACACAGGTTGCTGATGCTCTTAAAAGCAATAGTTCATGGGAGGTATGCAGTAGTAGTAGTAAAAGTGAATCACTAGTCATGTCAACTGGATGTTGTGGTAGCAGAAAGATAATACAATAGAGGGAGTTAGCACAGTAAAGTTTGTCAGCCACTAAAACATGCCTGTTATGGTGCTTGTCAAGTGAGGTAAGCTATTTTTGTTGTCAGCACCTTGTTCAAACCCGCACAAAGTGTGTAATGATGCCTCCAGGTATGACAAGTTAAAAGGACCCCATCAAAGACCTCGTTCGTTATGAATAGCATAATTATAGTGGTGGATCTTCTCTCAGTTACTGAGTAATGCTTACTACCATTCCCACTTTATCTGTTTAATATTAAAACATCAACAACCTGCAGTTATATAACATGGAAACACACCTCTTGCACTTTGCATAATGTGACTAAAGCAGAGGCTCAACATCAAAAAGAATTGTTAGGAAGAATGACCAAAATCTTTGCCAAGGAGAGAAAGTTTAAGCAATGTTATAAAGAAGGAAAGGATGTTGAGAGATGGAGGGATGTCAGAATTTAGACATAGAAAGTGGGAATATATAACTGCTAAATGCATATTGAAAGAAAAAAGAAATAAACTGTGTCAAAAATTAGAATAATGGAACTCTGGAGGGTGGGATGGTGAGGGTGAGGGTGGAATGGTGCGCTGGAATAGCTCATGATGGTTATGAGGATATAGTGAATTCATGAAAAAGTTGAAAAACAAGAGCGCAAGAATTTATAACTTGAAATGCTGAGGTATTGACAGCCAGTCTGAGCAAGCAAGACTTGGCATGATACATGAGTAGAGTTATATCAACAGACAAACAAGGAACAAGAGTAGGCCACTTGGATCTTTGAGCCTGCTCATGGCTGATCAGCTATGTTACTCTGTGTTAGTGTATATTCCCAGTAATCGGTCATCCCCTTAATAATCTAGAATTTAACTACCTCTGCCTTCAAAATATTTAAAGATTCTGCATCCACTCCATTTGAGGAAGGGAATTCTGAAAATTCTTAACCCACTGAGAGTTAAAAAAGGTATTCTCATTTCCTCATGATTTTTGCACCGAATGCAAAATTTTAGATCAGGATGTTGACCAATTGTGCATTAGAGAAACTAGGTGTAATGTGGTTTAAGATCTTAAATAAAATGCAATCTTAAGTCTCCATAAAAGATTTCACATCACCATTTAGGAATAATACAGCACATGAGAGGCTTTCAGCTTGTCATTCTTCTGCAACCATTTCAGATAACTATTCAATTCCCTTTTAGAACTCACAATTGAATCTGCTTCTACCATATGTTCTCATGCAGTGCTTTACAGATTCTAACCACTTGTGTTACCTCTGGTTTTTTTGTCAATCACCTAGAATCACTGTCTGCTGGATCCTGACCCCTCTGCCAATGGCAGCAGTCTGTCTATCTACTCTGCACTAACACTTCATGATCTTCATTGCCTCTATAAAACCTCCTCTCAACCATCTCTTCTCTATATACTTGGTTTCTTGGGTAATCTGAAGTAGAAGCTGTTCTCCTCTAAGCCACAAGCTGCTCCTCTTGTTTTATGTTTGCTAGGACAAAATGGGATTTCCATCGAGATGTTCATTATCGTGACGATTAGGCAGCTTTTTAAAAGAGCCTTCTTCCAAATCTCCTGCAGAAGCCACTTGATAAAAGTGGAAAAGGTAAACTACACTGCAGATGTAATTTAAAATTGTTTTCATATTGCCAGCAGTACCATTAAACAGATTAGCATTGAAAGGAATAAACTCACACCCCAGGTACTAAATTTACACCAGTAAAATTAAGAAACCAAGGACTCTAAGGCCACTTTGAGGCCTAATTTAGTTGTTTTATAGCACTTTCCCAAATAACTAAATCATAACAAAGGTGTTGCCTGATTTTGGCAGGAACGTTTGCTCTCTGATACTGTCCCAATTTGAAATTAGCAGCAAATGAAAAATGGAAGGAGATCCAAGGTGGGTCTGTACCATCTATGAAGCAAAACAGAAACTAAAACTGATCATGAATATCCTTTCCAGGGCCATAAGTCATCCATGACAATGCACAGGTTAGAAACCTTTGTTTAAGATATTTACACTCTTGACGTTGCATTTAGAAATACCTAAATGGAATACAAGAGCAGATTTCATATTGGCACTTGTATCTTCCTCCTGCACATCCTCAATGCATTGGGAGCCCAGTGTTTCAATTACACTTGGCAGGTTGACATAACATACATTTCCAGTCAGCTTTTAATAGAAGCATTGTAGCAATCTACAGTGTTGTCACATTCTTTTTTTGTCAACTTATAGCTTTAAAAAAGTCCCATTTATCATAAATAATATTTAGAAAAAAAGGAAGAGGTGAGAAATTATGTTTGAGACTAGTTCTATTTTCTACATTCTGTGAATAAGTACTTGGAAAAAGATTGCTAACTGGAACACATTTGGATGTGCATGTGCAGGAATTCAAATATTGCTGAATTTTCTCCAATAAGCGCCATTGGTTCCCTATAGAGATGTTTGAGCGTACGTGGTGCCCATTGAGGACCAATCTGAAGAAAATTGCACCCAAAGGAAGGTAGCTGTTTTGTGATTTTTAGCACATAATAGGCAAAGTGGAAAAAATATATTTAGTAACAGGTCACTTTTAAAAAAAAAATCAAGAAGAACAAGACAGGATTTTGCACAGTCAGTTTGCACTGTGCATTTTAAAACAAACCACGACATGATTTTCAAAGTCATTTGGCTGTGCTCTCACGGGTAAGCTGTTTCCTCCTTACAGAGATGACGATGAGTCGCTTCACACATTTGTTTTTTTTAAAATAATACGGCTACACTTACTTTGTTTAAGTACACTGGAAGCACTTTAATATAAAGCCAAATGGGAATTTATACTGACAGCATCATTTGTACAATGAGTGTAAAGTTAAGATTTTTCATTCAAGTTGTGTTAATCTAAATGTGTTCTACCCAAGCAGACCTTGGGCAGAATCCAATTCTGATTAATCCATTCTAAAGTCACCAGTGAGGCAAGTAGATCAGCACAAAACAACCTGCTGTCTATGTGAATCTATGGGAAGAATGAGTTAAGGACACAAATATCTTTGGCAGGGTCAACCTGGAGTTTTGTGCTAATGAATATTTAACATTTTATGAACTCGCATCTTATTTACTGATAGACGCTAACTGTGCATAATAAGGGATCAAATGTAATTCTTCTTCAAATGCATGCTTGAATTTTGACAATTCACATCATCCTCAAAATTGAGGTAACAAGGTGTAGAGCTGGATGAACACAGCAGGCCAAGCAGCATCAGAGGAGCAGGAAGGCTGACGTTTCGGGCCTAGACCCTTCTTCAGAAATAGGGGAGGGGAAGGGGGTACTGAAATAAATAGGGAGAGAGGGGGAGGTGGATAGAAGATGGATAGAGGAGAAGATAGGTGGAGAGGAGACAGACAGGTCAGAGAGGCGGGGATGGAGCCAGTAAAGGTGAGTGTAGGTGGGAAGGTAGGGAGGAGATAGGTCAGTCCAGGGAGGATGGACAGGTCAAGGGGGCGGGATGAGGTTAGTAGGTAGGAGATGGGGGTGGGGCTTGAGGTGGGAGGAGGGGATAGGTGGGAGGAAGGACAGGTTAGGGAGGCGGGGACAAGCTGGGCTGGTTTTGGGATGCGGTCAGGGGAGGGGAGATTTTGAAGCTTGTGAAGTCCACATTGATACCCTTGGGCTGCAGGGTTCCCAAGCGGAATATGAGTTGCTGTTCCTGCAACCTTCGGGTAGCATCGTTGTGGCATTGCAGGAGGCCCAGGATGGACATGTCGTCTGCGGAATGGGAGGGGGAGTTGAAATGGTTTGTGACTGGGAGGTGCAGTTGTTTAGTGCGAACCGAGCGTAGGTGTTCTGCAAAGCGGTCCCCGAGCCTCCGCTTGGTTTCCCCGATGTAGAGGAGGCCACATCGGGAACAGCGGATGCAGTATACCATATTAGCAGATGTGCAGGTGAACATCTGCTTGATGTGGAAAGTCTTCTTGGGGCCTGGGATGGGGGTGAGGGGGGAGGTGTAGGGGCAGGTGTAGCACTTCCTGCGGTTGCAGGGAAGAGTGCCGGGTGAGATGGGGCTGGAGGGGAGTGTGGAGCGGACAAGGGAGTCACGGAGAGAGTGGTCCCTCCAGAAAGCAGATAAGGGTGGGGAGGGAAAAATGTCTTTGGTGGTGGGGTCGGATTGCAGATGGTGGAATTGTCGGAGGATGATGCGCTGGATCCGGAGGTTGGTGGGGTGGTATGTGAGGACGAGGGGGATTCTGTTTTGGTTGTAATTGCGGCGAGGGGATGTAAGGGATGAGTTGCGCAACTTCTCCAGCATCTGCAGTTCCTACAATCTCTGAAACATCCTCAAAATGGTAACGTTATTACTCCCAGGTTTCAAAAAAGTACCCTGTTAATGATTTACAACTGAATTTAATTATTTTCAGTGAGGAAGTTAGTTAATTCACAAATACTTCATTCGGTATGATGTAAGGAATATAGATAAATATTTTTCTGAATGGAGTTGTCGTTCTCAATCAAATATTTCTCAAAAGTAACTTACTTCCAACATGTATGCATTTTGATATTTATTGAGAACAAAGCATAGTTAGTCATATTACTGAAATATGTTGTGCTTGAACTTAAAACTGAATATTATTGCCCAAAAAACAGGAAGAATCTCCATAGAAGAGAGAAGGAGTCTGCCATGGTGATTACCCCAGATCGGCATTAGCTTGAGAAATATTGCGGTCAGTTTGTTATTTGCTCTTGCACTTATCTTCCTTTCCATGCCAAGGTTAGTGCACCATATATGAAAGACTAGATTTGGGAGACTGTCAATTATCTGACAATTTCTATTATCAACTTTGGGTCATCTCCTGCACTTTGGCAGCGAATAGAAGTTGCACTATACATAAAATCTTTGATAATCTGGAGTAATTTCATATTAGTATGAGTTGCTTTTGGCAGTAATCACTGTACATTTTTTTGACAGAGCCATGTACTGCGTAATTTTTCTTTTGGAAAAGAAATAATCTTATAGCAGCAAGAAAAGAAACGGAGAAGTACCATCATCTTTCAGTCATGTGTGTCAAAAAAACAAATTAAAATGAACATTTAGAACTAAAATAATTCAGCAAAACCTGCACGAGGTATTTTATGAAGGGTATGTGTGGCCTTGCTTTCCCAAGCAGAAGCTTTTCTCAGATGGTCAGAGAAAACTTTTTATTATTTTCTTATATCAGAAAATGCAAAGCATTGCTGTTGGGTAAAGCTCCACATAAAAGGTAATTTCCCTATATCAAAATGAAAAACGGAAGTCAGTAAGGTAATGATTTAATTTATCGTTAGGAATAATTACTGCCTAGCTGGAGGCTACAACTGCACTCATTTGAAAGAGAAAGCATTCAGACTGTATTTATCTGTTTAATTGTTCTGAATCATCAACAATTGCCCAATTGTGTATGTAAAGCTGCATTAAAAATGCACTTTATCTTGAAAGGTTTACGTATATTTTATTGTGGTAACATGAAATGTAGATAAATACTGATATAGTGGAACGTTGTGAATGCTAAATGCAAGAATGGTTCTGTCGATCAGTAAGGACACTTTTGAATTTCACCAAGCCGAAAGAACATCAGTAAAACTGTAATTCTCTCTTTAAAAAAAAATTGAATCAATTTTTAATATGTGATGCAGTGGCTGCAGCATTATATATTTATAACGTTTAAGAAATGGACTTTTGCACAGCACTGACACTGGCAGAATCTCTGCTGGATTTAATGTTACCCACTGTGGTGGGAGTGGGAGGCATGGCAGCTAGGCCCATGTTATCAAAAGAGAGGCCCTGTGTCAAGCCAATCTCCCCTCAGTTAAGTTGAAGGTCAGAAGGAGCTGATGCAGTGTTCCTGGGTGCTAACACCAGATGTCAGTGAGAATGAATTGACACCGATTATCCCAGAGATGGCTGCAATTTAGTCATGCCTCAGAGATTTAATGGGGAGTTGGGGTGAACCACACTCAGAAGATTACCCAGCCAAACCCGTTGGGTATGTCAACAGCCTTGGCTCTGGGGGGTGGTGGCATTGATCTCCTGCTGTAAAGCATTTTATGCCTAATTAGACTACCCAACATCGGAAGGGTGGGGTTTAAGGAAAATGGAGGAGTGTAATTCACTGAAAGCCACCTCCTAGCTCTACCCCCAGTGTGCACATCCTTACGTGTGAGTTGGACCAAAAGGCCTGTTTCCATGCTATATGACTCCATGCGCTCCCCAGCTCTTGAGCCCCCTTATGGTCATCCCACAGTATTCCTGGGGTTCTGGTGAGTGCAGTGTCACTGACAACAACCACTCCCACTGGTCAACCTCTCATGGGATGTAGGACGCTGCAAGGTGGTTCCAGCGCTTGGATCTTCATCATAGAGAAGTCCCAAAATTAGCTTACCCAGAACATGTGGGACATTTTATTCTGTCAAGCCTCTCCCATGGAGTAAACAGGGGTTCCCATTGAATCTCCAGTAGAGGATGAGACCTCCGCTGGCTCCACAAAATCCAGCCCATGTCTGTGACCTTATCGTCTTTATACGCCCTACTGCTATAAAACCTGGATGATAATTCAAACCCCAAAGGGATGCCATTTGGCTGGTAGCAAGATGAACTGAAATCAATATAGATCCCTCCAGGATTTTATGTGAGGTCTGTCATCACTCAGTGTGTATACCTGGAGGTATTAAGTTACCTGTTTGATAAGCAAGCTGCATTTTGACTAAAGCTTGGCTCCTGAGGAGATATCCATTAGCTGCCTGCACCCGTTCGATATAAATCTCCTGTGTCTTAGCTTCAGACAAAATCACAAGTGCAAAGGCACGTGCTTTTCACTTAGGTTTCCAATTGATTGTACCAAACCAAAACTAGTTACAAAGTACTTAGGAACATAGGAACATTTATCTCCATGAGTCTGCTTCACCATTCTAGATTGTGGCTGATCATACCTCAAATGGCATTGTCCGACACTACCCTATGTTGTTTAATGCCAGGAGTATGTAGAAATTCACTCTCTATCGTAACACATACAATATTTGTGCTTATAATGATGAAAGATAACATGTATATTTGTATGGTGCTTTATTTTGTGGAGATATCTGAAAATACTTGTTTCAACAAATTACTCATCTGTAGGTAAGCGCCTCTAATGTAAATGTAGTTTCCAAAAATTTAAAAGGCAAGGAAATTACATGTTTTTATTTAATAAACTTTTCTCAATACCTTCAAATTTATAGTTTGATCATTTATCATCTTTTTTTCCATGTTTATTAATTCTGCTATTTTTTCCCTCATTGTTTTTAAAAGAGATAGGAAACACATTTTGCCAAATTGATTTTAATTTACATTGTTGACCAAGCTGCATTTAGTGATAAAGGATAACGCTGGCTTTGAAGGTGGCCCTACCCACTAGCAAACCCCATGATGAGCCTCAAATTTCAGAGGAATTTTTTCACTCTTGCTCTGTAATTCTATGGACAAATCACTGCAATTCACTTTCGTCCCTGATTTATAAATGCCTGGCTCAGCTGGAGCAATAGTTGAGATGTTACAATTGGCTTGGAGGCAGGCCATAATGGGGGGGTAAAGGGTAATATAACCGCTTCTGATAGGCTTCCTGCTGGAAAGTGTTGAGAACAGAACAGTGTTCGGATGTGATGACTTCCATTGCTGAGTAACCTATCAATATTCACAGCCTTTTTTAAGAACATCTACTTAGATACTATGTTGACGGTTGTCTTGGATGGAATGACAAACTCTTAGTGCTTTAAAAAGAAAATATAAGAAACAGGTCTGAATCTGGTCCCTGCTGCAGAAATATCTATGGAAATGTAGACAATTGCTGTGTTCAATGGCAGGGGTTTAACTACTTAAAAGAAATCAACTGCAATGGTTTTGATAATATATTTTGCAATTGGATTTCATGCATATTATAGTATGGTAATGCTTGAAAACACACCTAACCCTTATGAGCACTAATATATGTCCGGTTAAAACCCTTTCTTGTACTTTAGATTTTTTTTTCTCAAATTACTGTAGTGTCGCAGCCGCGAAGACTATATTTTTCATTTCTTATAAATAGCCACAAGAAATGTATTAATTATCCTCACGGAATTTAATGCACCAAGTGCTTTAACCTTTCAGGTTTTAAACTCCTGCATAACAAGGCATATCCATGGTAGCAAATGTGATTTATGACACGAATGTTTAATTTGTGTTGTTTAAGACATTACTGAGCTATCTGCATACATTTAAATTCACCCGCAACACTTTTTTTTTCTGACTCCAGACAGTTATTTAATATTCAAGGATGATTTTGTCCACATACATTTTGGTTTGTGTCACCTCAAATTAAATTATTACTGTTTTCTCCCTTTGTAGCAGGCCCTAGGCTGTTATTTACAAGAATCAATGAAACGGTAATGAAAATCCATTTTTCATACTATCAGCTGTGTCTTACCTTTATTTAGTTAGCTTCATCTAACCAAGCTATTTTTTATATACAAATGTCAAGCCATGAAGAAATACAGTGGCACGAAAGAGTTAAAATTTAATGCGAAAAAAAAATAAGTTTTGCCATTTCATTTAGACAAAGGACTTGTAATTAAGCTTTAGTTTAAGTAAGACCAAACAAATTTGCTAAAATATTACTCATACAAGAAATAATTTTCCATCCTCAGAACAAATACCTTGATAGGCTATACAGTGATCCTGATTTGGAGTGTGACCTTTGAAAGCTCTCTCTAGCTTGATTAAAGATGTATTAAATTTGTTTAAATAAACCTTGTTGTAATGGCACATCATTTGTAAGAAGCTATTAGGGCCTGGAAATTGTGCTGCTGTATTTGCATTAAAATGTGCCCTGCTAAAATTGAGGATCACATTGAATGAGCTGCTATGCGAGGGTGACACTTTCATAATTTCTCCAGTGACAAAAGCAGATGAAACTTTATGCTGAGCTGTATGAGGGAGGAGGGGGAACTGCTTAACAACACCAGAGGTTTATAACTCAGTACAAAGGGACCATGTTAAGAGCTTTGTGTGCTCCTCCGATATCTATCTACTGTACAATATCTATTACGTTACTAGAGTTGTTTTTGTATAACATTTCCCAGTAAAATATACACCAACATTTATGATCCAAGATCCCAGAAATGCAGTATAGATCTATTCACTTCAAACAGTTACTATATTTGCAAGATAATCATAAATAAAATACACATAGTGCAAAGTTACTTTCCCCCAACCCCCATTTTCTGGTAAATTTATTTTCCCACTGAGATTTCCAGTGCTCCCATCTGACTCCATATCTTCTTAATTCAGTTGTAACATCACGACTGACTGGGTTGCCTCCTGTTTTAAAACTGCTGCCATTGCTAGCGACTTAATTAATCATCTGGAGAAGCTAACTACTGGTGACCACATTAGCACAGCACTGGCTTGCAGTGCTTCCTTCAAGTCAACTACTAACATAAAAACATATGAATTAGAAGTAAAAATAGTCTTTTCTGCCATTCAATAGGATAGTGGATGACCTGATTCTTCTTCATCCATCATGGCAACATGGTGGCTCAGTGGTTAACACAGCTGCCTCTCAGTGCCAGGGACCCAGGTTTGATTTCACCCTCGGGTGACTGTGTGGAGTTTGTTGGTTTTCACCGTTTCTGCTTGGGTTTCCTCTGGGTGTTATGATTTCCTCCCACAGGTTATGAGGATTGGCCATGCTGGATGTGCAGGCCAGATGGGTTAGCAATAGGAAATGCAGGATTATAGAATTATCTGTGTAAGATGCTTTTTGGAAGGTTGGTG
The DNA here is from genome assembly GCF_021869965.1 of Rhincodon typus. NCBI lineage: Eukaryota > Metazoa > Chordata > Chondrichthyes > Orectolobiformes > Rhincodontidae > Rhincodon > Rhincodon typus. Next base: position 75,973,123 of record NC_063338.1, read on the forward strand.
TGGACTTAATTGGCCAAATGACCTGCTTCCACAATGTAAGGAATCTATGATTCTCCCAATAACCTATCACCTCCTTTCTTGTTAAGGAAATACTCAAGGACTGTGCTTCCACTGCCATTTGAGGAAGAGAGTTCAAAAAACTCAAGACTCTCTGAGAGAGAGAGAAAATTTCCTTATCCCTATTATGAATGGGTGTTCCTTTGTGCTATAATTGCGATCTCTAGTACTAGACTTTTTTTTTTCTAAGAGGAAATATCCTTTTTGCATTTAACCCAACAGAACTCCTCAGGATCTCAATTTAATCAAGTCACCTCTTACTCTTCTGAACTCCAGCTGATACAATCCTAGTCTATCAAATCTTTCATCATATGACAGTTTACCAATTCCATGTATTAGGTTGAGTAAAACTGCCCTGGGTTGCTTCCAAAATATTTGTATTGTTCCTTAAATAAGGAGACCAATACTATATATAATACTGCAGATGTGAGATCACCAGTATCCTGTACAACTGAAGCATAACCTCCCTCACAATAATTGATAACATTCTGTTAGTTTTCCTGATTACTTTCTGTACCTGTGCATGAACCTTTTGCAATTCATACTCAAAGAAATCCAGATCCGTCCGCATGTCAGATCTATGCAGTCTCTCATCATTTAGATCATACTTCTTTTTCTCTTTTGGACAAATTCTTATTTTCACTCATAAAGCTCCATTTGACAAATCGCTTCCACTTAGCTTACCCATATGCCTTTGTGGCCTCCTCATGTCATCTTCATGACTTACTTTCCCATCTATTTTTGTGTCATCAGCAAATTTAGCAGCCATACCTTTGAATCCTTCATCCAAGCCATTTATCTAAGTTTTAACAGTTGAGGCTCTAACACTGATCCCTACACACACCACTCGTTACATCTTACCAACAAGAAAATTACCCATTGATGCATACTGTCTGTTTCCTGTTGGCTAATCAAGCTTTTGTCCTTGTCAATACATTCTCACATAACACCATAAGATATAGGAACAGAAGTAGGTCATTCAGTCCATTAAGTCTGCTCTGCCATTCAATGAGAACATGGTTGATCTGATAATGCTAATCTCCACTTTCCTGTCTTTCCACCCTTGATACTATTACTGATTAAAAATCTGCCTATCTCAGCCCTGAATGTACTTAACAGCCGAATCTCTAAAATCCTCTGTGAAAACGAATTCCATGGATTCTCTGAAAAAGAATCGGAAAGAGCCCTCTGAAATTCCTTCTCATCTCTGTCTTAAATGTGCGACCCCTTATTCTAGATTATGTCCTCTGGTCCTAGACTCTCCCATAAGGGGAAACAACTTTCCCACATCTACCCTATCAAGTCCCCTAGGAATCCTACATGTTTTGAAATGATTGCGTGTCATTCCAATGAGTACAGGACCAATCTACTTAACCTTTCTTCCAAAGACAGTCCCTCTGTACCTAGTATCAGATGAGTAAACTCTCTCCAAAGCCAATATATCGCTCCTTAGATAAGGGGTTCCTAACTGTTCACAGTATTCCAGCTATGTTCTAAATACTGCCTTGTATAGTTAAGTTAATGAAATCCACAACATGAATGCTGTATATTGTAATGATGATTTCTTTTTGGATTTGGACAACAAAAGAAAAAGTATACTGCTTTAAACAAAGGAAACTATAGATAGAATATAGTGGAGTTTTAAAAATAACTGACTTAACTCACTGTGATTAATATTTACAATGTTCCTTCTTCAAAAAGATCAGCAGAACATGTGTGTCCATGTCCATATATGCATGTGTCTGTAATCCTTTGGTTGTACAATTATGTAGTTTTGTGCACTCAAGAAGCTACAGCATGGCATCGATCATGAGATTGGCACGTGTATACAGCCCTACATGTGAACAATACAACAGAAAACATTTTGCTTGCAAAGTGAAAACACCTCAATCTCTTTCTCACTTCCTCCCTTGTACAGAGGTAACAGAAACCTCCCCCCCCATAGCTATTCTCACTCATGTTGTCCCTGTAAACTGCAATCTTTGAAAATTGTCCAATGAAGTGAGAGTCTAGGATTAGGGGTCATAATCTCAGGATAAGGTGTTTATTATTTAGGACTAAGATGAGGAGAAATTTCTTGAGATTTTCAGAATTTCCTATGACTAAGGATGCTCAATTAGGAAGCATATTCAAGACTAAGGTTAAAGATTTTAGGGCACTAAAAGAATCCAGGGATATGGAAATAAATCAGGAAAGTGGAGTTGATGTAGAAATTCAACAATGATTTTATTAAATGGTGAACAGACACAAGAGGACCCAAATAATATTTCTTACTTTCTTCAGGCCATAATATTGACATCTCTATTAAATTTGGGCAACATGGTGGCTCAGTGGTTAGCACTGCAGCCTGCAGCACCAGGGACCCAAGTTTGATTCTAGCCTCAGGCAACTGTCTGTGTGGAGTTTGTACATTCTCCCTGTGTCTGTGTGGGGTTTCTTCTGGGTGCTCTGGTTTCCTCCCATAGTCCAAAGATGTGCAGGCTAGGTGGATTGGCCATACTAAATTGCCTGTAGTATCTAGGGATGTACAGCTAGGTGGGTTAGCAATGGGAAACGTAGGTTTACAGGGATAGGGTAGGTCTGGGTGGGATGCTCTTTGGGCGGCCAGTGTGGACTCGATGGGCTGAATGGTCTGCTTCCTCATTGTAGGGAATCTATGATTAGCATTCCTGCTGGATTATCAAAGAATGAGCAACCTGTTATTTTTTCCAGTGATTACAAATAGTTCTGAAGAAAGGTCACTGGACCCAAAATGTTAACTCTGTTTTCTCTCCACAGATGCTGCCAGATCTGCTGAGTTTTTCTAGCAATTTCTGTTTTTGTTCCTGATTTCTAGCATCTGCATTTCTTTGTGTTTTTTTTTAAATCATAAATGATATGTCTGGCTTGCTTTAACGTAAGAAATAAGATTCTGGATTAAATTGATGGCTATGAAATCATTTTACCCTTGCTATAGTTTGGTCAAGCTGAGTTCAGGTTTTAGATTTTCTTTTGTAAAATGAGTGATTTCTTTGTTGGTCAGGAAATCTGAACTTGAATATACAAAACCTTGGAGTTGAGCCCGACTTTCAATTACACTGCTTCCTGCAGTTACTCTATTTTGGATTGAGCTTTCAGTCTGATGGACTGGAGTCAATTCAGACCAAAGTAAATGGAAACTGTAAACCAAACTTATTTTTTTTCACCTTATCCTATAACAACCTTTTGATGTTACAAACTCTATATTTACAAACATGGGCACTTTGATTTTTATTTAACTCCCAAATGTGATTGAAAAAATAAAATGAAGAGTGCCTTGAAAGAGATTACACTGAACCAGATAGAACTCCTCCTGAAGTATAGTGTCTAAGAAAGGTGTCTCTGGAAGCTCATATTGAGGCAGGCTGTCCCAGCCTGTCTAAATGCTCCCCAATTCACTGACACTTGCCCTTTTAGAAGCAGGCATTCGGATGGATAAAACAACGTTGCCACTTTATGCAAAGGACAGTGGTGAAAAGAAATGTTCAGTTTGTTTCATGCTTTACTTTTTATTGTCTCTCACATCATTTCAGCTGTGTACATGACACCAAGTGAATCATTTCAGGGGAATCTGACAGTTACACAATCTCACCATCATGTGATTTTTTTTAAAAATACAAAATAACACTCTTGGACTGGAACGTGTGATTGAAAAAAGAAGATACCACAAGACATATGTCCGATTGTGTCGACTCACAGCTATACTATTTTGAAACGCGATTATTAGCCTTTCATTCTGAAATACATCAATGAATCAAATATTCCTGTAATTACCTTTCTCTAAACCCAGTAGCCAGCATTCCGTAGCTAAATGCAGGGCATAAATCCGAGCAGAAACAGGGACAATTCAGTGAATTCTAAACTGATCTTATTTGCATTTAGGTGATTAAAATGATCTTGTTGACCTGTACTTCATTTGGCCAATGTATGACTCACAAGTGCATTATTAACCAGGGAAAAGGGTTTGTAGTCACAGATGGTGATTAATAAATATTGACCAATAGCTCACGTGAACCCTGATGAAAGACTTTATTTGATCTACTTGTGAATCTCCTGCAGTCCATGCAATCCATAGCTAGTCAATAACACCCTCACAATGACAACAACCTTTCAAGTTATTTTGTTCATAGAAGGTGAACAAATATGATCCCTATAGGCATCTGCAACTTTATTTTATATTAGCCTAATTTGTACATCTGGAATACTTATCTAAGATGACAGTAGCCCACACATTGAAACAGTGTCAAATATTGACTCTTTTCCCGCGGTGGGCGTATACCTAACTAGTTCACATCACATGTGTACAAGAGTTGACAAGAAGACACACTTAGGCCATATAACAGCACAGAAAATATCTTGTCAGCTTTTATACAATTTGTATTCCATTAGAGCATATTTACACTTAATTTTTTGTCACTTCAAATGCCTTTAATCATTGTAACAAAGTTCAACAGGTTTCGAAAGAAAATAAAATGATTCCATAGCAAATTATTTTTCTTTTTGCAGCAATAATCTATTTCACTCATATTATCTTTTTGAATGGCAGTGGTTAATATGTCTGCGCTCACAAATTGCATAGAAAACATTTGTATGCCACTGCCATATTGACCTGTGGTCACTTTAGAGGATATACAATGTGAACTAGACAAATTAATGGCGATGTTTCCTCCAAGGCACTCTGTCTGTGCTACGAGGGAGGAGCAATGTTCCTTTGTATTGTACCGTAGCTGCATTGAAACAGTTAGGGAATGAATGGGAAGTGAATGGCTGTCAGGTTGGGGGAAGCAGTGGGGACATGAATCGGAAACTCCCGAGTTCCTTAAGCATTACGTCCCTATGATGTACACAAGGGTAGTGACATGGGAAACAGCAATCACAAACCATATCACCACAGCATAGAACAATTAATTGTCCAAAGTGGAAGCAATGATCAGGATAGATTTTCACTGCAATGTCCAGGTATCCAACTGGCATGTCACTTGGGTGCCCAGTACCTAAACACTGTTTAACTCCCTCTGTTAAGAGGGAGACAACGTAGTTACATTAGGAATAGCAGCAGGAGTATGCCATTCAGCACCTCAAGCCTGCCCTGCCATTCAATAAGATTATGGCTGATCTACCCTAGGCATTAACTCCTCCTGTATGCCAGGTCTAGCCCTCTGCTCTTTGATATTTCAAAAAGCTATTTACCTCTTTTTAAAAATACTTCATGATCTAGCCTCCACAAGTCTATGGGTAGAGAATTCCAGATTATCATTACTCTTTGGGAGAAGAAATTCCTTTGCTTCCCTGTTTTAAATGAGTATCCTCTTATTCTGTAAGTGCATCCCCTAAGACTGTACCTCATTCTTCTAAACTCTAATGAACACAGGCTTAATCTGTTTAGCTGTTCTTGATTAACTGACCCCATCATTCCATGAATCAGCTTAGTGAAGCTCTTTTCAGCTACCTCCAAAACCAATATATCCTTTCTTAAATACGGGAACAGAAGCTAAATACAATACTCCAGGTATAGTAGGAACTGCAGATGATGGAGAATCTGAGATAACAAGGCGTAGAGCTGGATGAACACAGCAGGCTAAGCAGCATCAGAGGAGTAGGAAGGCTGACGTTTCTGGCCCAGACCCTTCTTCAGAAGTGGGGGAGGGGTAGGGGATTCTGAAATAAATAGGGAGAGAGGGGGAGGCGGATAGAAGATGGATAAAGGAGAAGATAGGTGGAGAGGAGACAGACAGGTCAAAAGAGGCGGGGGTGGAGCCAGTAAAGGTGAGTGTAGGTGGGGAGTTAGGGGGCAATAGGTCAGTCCAGGGAGGCCGGACAGGTCAAGGGGGCGGGATGAGGTTAGTAGGTAGGAGATGGGGGTGGGGCTTGAGGTGGTAGGAGGGGATAGGTGGGAGGAAGGACAGGTTAGGGAGGCGGGGACGAGCTGGACTGGTTTTGGGATGTGGTAGGGGGAGGGGAGAGGTCCAGGATGGACATGTCATCCAAGGAGTGGGAGGGGGAGTTGAAATGGTTCGCGACTGGGAGGTGCAGTTGTTTGTTGCGAACTGAGCATAGGTGTTCCGCAAAGCGGAAAGCTTGGCGACCGTGTCCATCCTGGGCCTCCTGCAGTGCCACAACGATGCCGCCCGAAGGTGGCAGGAACAGCACCTCATATTTCGCTTGGGAACCCTGCAGCCCAATGGTATCAATGTGGACTTCACAAGCTTCAAAATCTCCCCTCCCCCTACCGCATCCCAAAACCAGCCCAGCTTCTCCCCGCCTCCCTAAACTGTCCTTCCTCCCACCTATCCCCTCCTCCCACCTCAAGCCCCACTTCCATCTCCTATCTACTAGCCTCGTCCCGCCCCCTTGACCTGTCCATCCTCCCTGGACTGACCTATCCCTTCCCTAACTCCCCACCCACACAAACCTTTACTGGCTCCACCCCCGCCTCTTTGACCTGTCTGTCTCCTCTCCACTTATCTTCTCCTCTATCCATCTTCTATCTGCCTCCCCCTCTCTCCCTATTTATTTCAGAATCCCCTTCCCCTCCCCCATTTCTGAAGAAGGGTCTAGACCCGAAACGTCAGCCTTCCTGCTCCTCTGATGCTGCTTGGCCTGCTGTGTTCATCCAGCTCTACACCTTGTTATCTCACAATACTCCAGGTGCTGACTCACCAACATCTGTACATTTGTGACCATACTTCCCTATTTTTTAAACTCTACTCCCCTAGCGATAAAGGCCAAATTTTCATTTGCATTCTTAATTAATTGTTGCACCTGCGTTCTAACATTTTGTATTTCATGCACAAGAACACTCAGATCTCTCTATGTTACAGTTTTTGGAGTCTCTCTCCAATTAATAGTCTGTCTTTTGATTCTTTCTACCAAAGTGCAAGAGGGATGAATAATATAAAAGAAAAAAAACAGTGTGAAACGAGACTCCAAGCCTGTTTTCTCTAGAATTTAGGGTGATCTGATCACAGTATTCAAGATATTAGCAGGAAAAGACAGAGTAGATGAAGATAAAATATTTCTACAGGTCGGAGATTCTAAAACTAGGGGGCATAGCATAAGAATTAGATTCAGGCCATTCATGAGAGATGATAGGAACCAATTCTACAAGTAAAGGGTGGTAGATGTTTAGAATTATCTTATACAAATGGCAGTTGATGCTGGATCAGTTTTTAATTAAATCCAAGATAAATAATTTTCTGTTAACCAAAGGTATTAAGAGATATGGGACAAAGGCACAGATCAACCATGATCTTCTTGAATTGTGTAACAGGCTTGTGGTGCTGAGTAATCTACACTTATTCCTAAGTAATTTTTAAACCGAAATCAGAACCTAAACTCACACACCAGGTAGTTCTTGGGGGGTTTCATGCACTCAACCTGAAGTTTGATGATAATCAGCTCATGAGTGTGCTAATAGATTTTTTTTTCAGTTTCTTCTCTAACACATTCAGCTTATCGAAATGTGAAGCTATTGTTTAGTTTCTAAATTTTCTCCAATTTTCTCCCCTCACATCAGTGCAACAAGTTAATGTACAGTGGGTCAGTGGCCGACAAGTATCTCATC
>NC_063338.1:75981161-76061755 GCF_021869965.1 Rhincodon typus
CACCTTGTTATCTCAGATTCTCCAGCATCTGCAGTTCCTTCTATCTCATCCTGGGGATTATTTTTCAAAGTTGATGAGGGATATGTTGAGTTATGACAGCTAAACTCAATCTTGTCCTTACCTGACATCTGCTTTTTCAAGCATTAGAATCTGTTGTGATTGATATATATGTATTCTTCTCTAGTGAGGAAATTTTAATCGAATGTTGCTATGACAATAATACAATATTCATAATCTTAACCATTAAATGAGGCAAATATAAAGAGTGGAAACCTTGACTGGACTTTCTGCTTCTCTGCCAGGGAATTGAAGCATTGGTATTATTTCTGTCTGAGACCAGCGATGTGGGTAGCTCAATGATTTGACCCTGAGATTTTCCCAGTCTGTATTGTTCAGCTTCAGGTGCAGTGCAGGTTTTCAGTGCTTTTTCTCTCCGAGTCAAATAAGGAAAGAGGGTGTGGCAAGATTGGAACTGTGGAGGGTTGAGGGAGGGAGCGTTGAAGATATTCTTTTATTACTCTGTTCATTCATGCATGAGTTATCAGTTCCTCCATTCTCTTTGTATAGTTTTGAAATTCCACAATTCTCCACTCGTTTCAGCCACTGTATTCTAAAGGGAATGGTTTTGGCTATACCAGTATTTGGATAATGTCATGATAATGTTTTATTATTTGAGAGCAAAATCTAGGTCGAGACTCGAGTCCAATACTAAAAGAATACTGCATGGTTGTAGCTGCCAACCTTCAGATGAAACATGAAATCAAAGCTTAAGCAAAAATAATCATAACATTCAAAGCGAAGAGACAAAGGCTGGAAATTAGGACTAGTCAAGATTTAGCGTTGTTTTTTGTCAGAGCACACTGGATGGGCCAAAGGCCTCTTCTGCACTGTTTGATTCTATGATAAATCTATGCCTACTCTCGCAGGTGCATATAAAAGATCCCATGACATTATTTTAAAGAACAAGGAACAAAGAACAAAGAAAATTACAGCACAGGAACAGGCCCTTCAGCCCTCCAGGCCTGCACCGATCCAGATCCTCTATCTAAACCTGTCGCCTATTTTCCAAGGATCTGTATCCCTCTGCTCCCTGCCCATTCATGTATCTGTCTAGATACATCTTAAATGACGCTGCTGTGCCCGCCTCTACCACTTCCGCTGGCAACGTGTTCCAGGCACCCACCACCCTCTGCGTGAAGAACTTTCCACGCATATCTCCCTTAAACTTTTCCCCTCTCACCTTGAAATAGTGACCCCTAGTAATTGAGTCCCCCACTCTGGGAAAAAGCTTCTTGCTATCCACCCTGTCTATACCTCTCATGATTTTGTAGACCTCAGTCAGGTCACCCCCTCAACCTCTGTCTTTCTAATGTAAATAATTCTAATCTACTCAACCTCTCTTCATAGCTAGCGCCCTCCATACCAGGCAACATTCTGGTGAACCTCCTCTGCACCCTCTTCAAAGCATCCACATCCTTTTGGTAATGTGGCGACCAGAACTGTACGCAGTATTCCAAATGTGGTCGAACCAAAGTCCTATACAACTGTAACATGATCTGCCAACTCTTGTACTCAATACCCCGTCCGATGAATGAAAGTATGCCGTATGCCTTCTTGACCACCCTATCGACCTGCGTTGCCACCTTCAGGGTACAATGGACCTGAACACCCAGATCTCTCTGTGTATCAATTTTCCCCAGGGCTTTTCCATTTACCATATAGTTAGCTCTTGAATTGGATCTTCCAAAATGCATCACCTCGCATTTGCCTGGATTGAACTCCATCTGCCATTTCTCCGCCCAACTCTCCAATCTATCTATATTCTGCTGCATTCTCCGACAGTCCCCTTCACTATCTGCTACTCCACCAATCTTTGTGCCATCTGCAAACTTGCTAATCAGACCATCTATACCTTCCTCCAGATTATTTATGTATATCACAAACAACAGTGGTCCCAACACGGATCCCTGTGGAACACCACTGGTCACAGTTGTCCATTTTGAGAAACTTCCTTCCACTACAACTCTCTGTCTCCTGTTGCCCAGCCAGTTCTCTATCCATCTAGCTCGTACATCCTGGACCCCATGCGACTTCACTTTCTTCATCAGCCTACCATGGGGAACCTTATCAAACGCCTTACTGAAGTTCATGTATATGACATCTACAGCCCTTCCCTCATCGATCAACTTTGTCACTTCTTCAAAGAATTCTATCAAGTTGGTAAGATATGACCTTCCCTGCACAAAACCATGCTGCCTATCACTAATAAGCCCATTTTCTTCCAAATGTAAACAGATCCTATCCCTCAGTATCTTCTCCAGCAACTTCCCCACCCCTGACGTCAGGCTCACCGGTCTATAATTACCTGGATTATCCTTGCTACCCTTTTTAAACAAGGGGACAACATTAGCAATTCTCCAGTCTTCCGGGACCTCACCCGTGCTCAAGGATGCTGCAAACATATCTGTTAAGGCTCCAGCTATTTCCTCTCTCGCTTCCCTCAGTAACCTGGGATAGATCCCATCCAGACCTGGGGACTTGTCCACCCTAATGCCTTTTAGAATACCCAACACTCCCCCCCTCCTTATGCCGACTTGACCTAGAGTAATCAAACATCTATCCCTAACCTCAACATCCGTCATGTCCCTCTCCTCAGTGAATACCAACGCAAAGTACTCATTAAGAATCTCACTCATTTTCTCTGACTCCTCGCATAACTTCCCTCCTTTGTCCTTGAGTGGGCCAACCCTTTCTCTAGTTACCCTCTTGTTCCTTACGTATGAATAAAAGGCTTTGGGATTTTCCTTAACCCTGTTTGCTAAAGATATTTCATGACCCCTTTTAGCCCTCTTAATTCCTCGTTTCAGATTGGTCCTACTTTCCCGATATTGTTCTAAAGCTTGGTCTGTTTTCAGTCGCCTAGACCTTATGTATGCTTCCTTTTCCCTCTTTGCTAGTTTCACAATTTCACCTGTCATCCATGGTTCCCTAATCTTGCCCTTTCTATCCTTCATTTTCACAGGGACATGTCTGTCCTGCACTCTAATCAACTGTAATCTGTAACTGTAAAACTGAACTCTAATCACACAGAAGTACAAGGCTGTTCTTACTGATGTCTTAGGTAATATTTGTCTCTCTACCAACATCTTTAAAACAAATTATCTGTCATTATCACAATATTGTTTATGTGTTCTGTTGCCTGTCTGCATGTTTCCTGCCTTACAGCAGTGACTACACTTCAAAAGTAATTCATTGCCTGTAAAAGTGCTGTGAGATGTCCTGAGGTTGTGTAAGGTGTTATATAAATGTAAATTCTTTGTTTATTTCTTGCTGTACAATTAAAACCAGCCAATAAAACAATAATCATATTATATTCTTTTTTTAAAATGTTAAGTCAATTGTTCACTGCTAAATGGATGGTTAAGTAGTCAGAAGATCCATTTGATGCTGGGTTCAGTCAGGGGACGCCCAAAGCCGAGATCAAATTGAGTCAAATTGCTCAGTTGGAAGTCACCATCTCTCTTTTCATGCAACTGAAAACTGTGAGACAAAAATGTGTTAATAGCTGCACAGCGCACATTAGATCTTCAGTGCTTCCACATGAGTTGAAACAGTTTAAGATGCAGGCTAGTGGCTTGTACAGATTTAAGTAAGTTAAAAGTCTTAAAAGTCAAGTAAATCTATGTTCTGAAGGTGAATGAACTGAAAGAAAGCTTATGAAACACACTGATTTTTTTTTGGTGGGTCTGTCCAGATGAGTAATCATGCTGTCATTAGAAACTACATACAGCTGCAACCAAAAAGTGCTTTCAAAAGAAAAGTTATTAGATCTACTTGGAAACTAATGATGTAATATTGGGTTGTTCTTGCAAACACTTTCAGAAATCACATCACAAAACCTCAGTGTTTTGTTAATCTCTTTCTTTTCATAAACAACTCTAACAAATGTTCTTCACTGTGGAACTACTTCTTGAGCCATGGCAATCGCCAGCATTGCAAATACCTGTTCTCAGACACACATTTATTCTCAACAAGAAGATACAATGGTAGCCATGCTTACAATCATAAGCATCTACAGCTAGATGTTCCCACATATGTTAGCAATTGGGTGGATGAATAGCAGATTTACCATCAGAACATGTGAACGCCCTCTGAAAAGCAAGACTCATCCCAAAGGTAGGTTGCACACAGTTTCCAGCTCACAAACTATTACTCAGTTAAAGAAACATAGAATAGACCTTTCACCTATTTCCACTGAGAAAAACTTACTGGTTGCTTTTAAAGGGTCCATGTGCAGTCAGCAAGATTCCCTATTAGGCGAATATTTGTTAGATATTGTCTTACTGTCCCTCTCATGATTGCTAAACATTGTGCTATGCCCTAGCTGCATGACTCTAAGATCCTTGGACTAGGATCCAGCTTGTCACTTTATGTTAACGCAGAGCTAAGCCAGAACCAGAAAAGATTTAAGGTTAGCTCAATTTCCTCTAGGCTTGCCTATCTTGATGTTAAGATATAATTATTGTAAAATAAGCTTTCTATGATTACACAAAGGGCAAGTCTTTAAGCTATGGTTTTAATTTTGGGAAATAAAGAATGAATTAATAAAATATGATTAAATGTGAGTCTTGCTAAACATAAGACACATTTTGTCAAAGCTTTTCATCTCATACACTTCAGGATATCTTGCAAGAATGCAAATTCACAGGGAAAATTAATATATTGTATGAGAGAAGGATACTGATTGGTTGGCAAGTGGACTCTGATTAGCAGAAACGCCATGGAGAATGCATCCATTAATGCTCATTGACAGTTAACATTCAAGCTTTGTTAAATTTTAAACCAGGCAGACTGATTTCTGTTGATCATGGTATTGGAGACAGAAAGGACTGCAGATGTTGGAAGCTGGAATCAAAAAATGTGGATCTCAAAAGGCACAGGAGGTTAGACAGCATCTGAGGAGCAGGAAAGACAACATTTCGGGTCGGAACCCTTCTTTGGGACTCTGATTACGGCATTGCTTTCAGAAATGAACCAGTGAATGGTTGTCACCTCTAGGAGACAAAATGAACATGTATATGCACAGCACTTGTTTCAACTCAGCAAAATAGGGGGCAACCATTTGCTGGTTTATTTCTCAGGGCAATACCCTGACCAACCAAAGTTAGCCTGCCTAAAATTTAACAAAGTTTGGTTGTTAATTGTCAATCAGCAATAATGGGTGCATTCTTTATGACAACACCTCTATCGATCAGAGTCCACTTGCTAACTGATCAGCACTCTTCTTTCATGCAGCATAAATGTTGGTTTTCCCCTTGAATTTATATTCTTGTGAAATATCCTGAAGAATACAAGATGAAAAGCTTTGACAAAATGTCCTTTCTTACCAAAATATTAAGATATGGATTACTGAATCAAGGTTTGAGTTATAATCGTATCTGAATGATTATTATTGAACATGACACAGATGATAGCAGTAAGAACATGGTGGCAAATGAACTAAGAAGTGTTGGAATATTGAGGTACTTCTCTCAGTCATTGTCTCGACATGAAAACATTTCTTGTTGCATCAGGTTAGGACTAAACCGTTAAAACTTTGAAGTTTTCATCTACTGAGCTGATATGGCATTTTCTAAAATTACCGGTTTACATAATTCCCACAAAATGATGTTGGATTTTCCAGCAGCAGCCCTGTTATGGTGATTAATTTACTGTTTATAATCTAGGATGATCAAACTGAATTTTCCAAAAATAAATCCATTCCTTGTACATATCTTTCATTTTATTTGTGAAGATCTGATATAAAACAGGACTAGCCACACCTACAGTGTTCGGTACAATGATGACGTATAATTCACGCATGATTGACAAAGCCTCCCTACACCTAGCCAATCATGGCACAGATATGACTACCGACAGTGAAAGTGACAGAAAATAAAACTTTTACAGTTAGCGGGACACACATCCCCTTTTCTCTGTTTACCAATGAAAATCACTTCACAATGTCTAAAGCTAGTGGACAGTCATTTCAACATTTTCTTTTTCATTACTGTCTCCAAAACAAAAGTAGTAAATGCCAAGTAATACTGAGAAATTAACTTCCTCTAATGAAACGGATACCTCCAAAACATGGACAAAAACAACATTCCTGTTGGAGTGTTGCAATTTGTCCGTTGACTAAACAGCTTGTTTTTCATTCATATTACTCGATGTAGCTGTGCACTTTATCAATGTTTCAAATAGATACCGCGTCTGATTGAAAAATTGCTTCAGAATTTATCGAGCTTCCGAGACATTCAGTTGATTTATGTGTGGAATTGAGTCATACCTGCTAGAACATTGTGAGATTCAATCTCTGTTTGTGGTGAGTTAGATGATCCCACCTAACACAGCATCAACATCACTGCAAGTGGCAGTGTTGCTAAGCTAAGAGAGGGGATAATCAGGATTCTTGCTCCTGATTGCCCCTGGAATGTGCTTAACAGTGAATGACAGTGGGCTAAACTGAAGCAGTGTCATTGAGCTATCATAAAGGGACTGTAGCCTCTGTATATACAGAATGAGAGATACTACCTACAATAAGATACAGGGAAAGAAAACAGAGGAGGTTGAGAATAGCTGTTGAAATAAAAGAAATATACATTCAATGACCATGTGGAAGTAAAATCAATTGATCGCTATCATCCTCTGAAGTGGCATTGTATTTGGAACGCAATATCTCGCTGTGGCATAAAAGTAATATTGCACATAGTGCCATCAATGTACCTCCAGAAGTTGAAATAAATATAGCAGTCTGTTAAAACATTCAAATTGTCAGCAAGGAGCAGTCCTTCAATGCACCACTAATGCTTATATACACTTTATCCCATTTTCCTGTCACACTAGTCAAATACAAGCTTTCATAGTGCCCTCTAAATGGGCAACATAATCAAAAGTCTCCACAAAACTACAGTGGCAGTCATTGGGAAATATATGACTGACTTATTTTTGCAGTGATTTTAATGGTTGAATGACTACATTGGCGTGAAACACTACTATTGTCTCTTCAGATTTATTGTTATTTCTTTGAATGGCCAAATTAAAAGTTATGATTGTGCTGTACTTTGCCTATTCTGCTCCAAGTATAAAATTGCTAGCCTTTGCTGTCTTCACAAGCATATGCCATTTTGATTTTAGCAAGCATTCATCTCAAAATGTAAGTTTCCACTCACAAGAAGTCCCCAATGTATCCTTACAGCGTATCAGATTCTATATCCTAATGTTGAAATCATGATTCACTGTCTTACCACCCACTCTCTCTAATTCTTTGCCAACACCTCAAAATTACTTGGATTTCTTAGTGACCTCTAATTTTTCTTTCCTTGTACATTCTATGCACATTGAAAACTTAGGCTTGGTGTCAACTCGATGCCTTCTCTTAATAGTACAATATTTCCTCATTCTCTGTGCTTCCTTGCACAAATAGGCTTAGTCTGTCAGTGAGGGCCCCTTACTTTTTTCAAAAAAGAAATTGCACAACAAAGCTCTTACTGGCACAGCCAATGTTTGTAAAATCGCTGTCAATGTCTTTGACTCAGACATTACATTCAAGTGACAGTAATGTTTTGTTCAGGAACTTTGTGCGGTTCAGAATTTGGGAGTCTAATATGACCTCAGTGAATAATATTTACCAGAAGGTAATCCTTTTTGAAGCAGTCAGCAGTGGTGGTGAGGAGTGCAGCCTTGATGACTACCTACCACTTCCAGATGTTAGCAAATCAAAAGACCATCACATGGTCACTGAGGTTTAGTTTTAGCTGCTGGTAACCTATCCAGGCTCTGCTGATAATCCATTTTCACATTGTTGTGAAAGAGCAACTGACAAAATAGCACCTGACATTTTGCCCATTCTCCTGTGTCATTTGTTGATTCATAGACCACATGCAGGAAGGGTAGTTTAGCCTTGATTAACTAACCTTGCTGTGTTAGAGATGGCAGACAGAAATCCTGAATTCCTTTCAGGCTGCGCAGGGCACGGAAGACATGGTACACTACAATAATAGCAAAAATATTAACACAATAGAGATACATAGTCCAGAGTTATTAACTTTCTGCTGTCTGAGCCTAAATCTGTGACATGCTAAAGACACAATGGTGATGACTAATGCATTTTTTAAAGAAGAACTACAACTGTCATTTTTAAGTACTAAAATAGCTGTTTGACTTTTGTTATATAAAAAAAGCTGCTCACAAGATAACCTGTCGTTATAAGTAACATTATATCGAAGTCCGGTATAATTAAAGATTGATGTCACATAACCCACTCCCATAAAAATTGCACAAGTGAGATTTGAAGCTGTGGAAAACTTTTAATTGAGACATTGCTTTTGTGAGCAAAAATGTCCTTTTATCCAAAGGGTGCAATTCCCTTTCTTATTAAAAAAAACAGGAGAATGCTTATGTTTTCCTATAATTAGCCACTGACTAATGAAATTAAATCGCGCAATTTTTATTAAAGACTCATTAATTATGAAGAAAAGCAGACATTCTCCTTTTTTTTTTGTTTAAAGAGGAAGTCCAAGTCATTATCCAAGCCACAGCAACTAAAATTAAATTCCATTTTCACTACATGGGATTACTGAATTACAATTGAAAAGAAGTTGGATTGGGGTAGCAATTAGAATTTGTTATGCCTGTTTAATGCTGCCACTCGTGCTATTTCTGCTGGTGTGGATATGGCACAGCAAGAGGACATCACCAGAAAAGTAATTAAGCCACTCCTCCACCCATCATTTTTGATTCACCCTACTAGAATTTAACTGAGGACCATTGTTGGCGATGAGAATATTCAAAATCAAATCCATTGAGGTGGGCAAGCTGTCTTTATAGATGCAGTTGGTGTGGATAACCAAAATATTAAAATGCAACCAAGGACCAATTTTGTTTTTGGGGTGGAGTCTTCTGCTGTGTTTGTAAACAGATGAAAACAATTTAGGCCCTGTTGCATCTACATATGCATGTCCATTAAAGTGGAGGAAGCAGAAGGTATTGTTACCCTGCAATAAGTCGTGTATACTTAACTTGTTCAGTTCTGTTGACTCTTACTCTCAAGGAATAGGTTGGTCAGTGCCATTTTACTGTGAGAGGTGTGCTGGAAGAAGCAGATATTGAAAATTCTCAGTCAGGAGGAAAAATTCTAAAAGAGGTATAAACCAGCCATGGCTCACCAAAAAAGTTAGGGAGAGTATGACTGGGATATATTCAGAATCCAGCAAAGAAGGACTAAAAGGATAATAAAGAGAGAAAAAATAAACTACGAAGACAAATAAGTGAGGAATATAAAAATTGACAATAAAAGCTTCTTTAAATACATAAAAAAAGAAGAGAGAAGTCAATGTGAACATAGGCCCCTGAGAAAATGAATCTGGGGTGATAGTCATAGAGAATAAGAAAATGGCAGAGCAGTTAAACAGATGATTTGTATCAGTCTTTCTGGTGGATGAAACTTTGAACACCCTATTAATACTAAAGAATACAGAGCAGGAATTAAGTGCCATCACCATCACCACATTTCTCCAGTGATTTTTGTTTTTGTTTCTGTTTTCTAGTATCCATAGTTTTTTGGTTTATTTTATCAACTGGCACCGATGGGACCAGGAGTGCGTCAGTTGATCAAATATTCTGGATAATTGAGGTACACATAATCGCAGAAAACCCTGACCAAGCAAAGCTTTGAGACATCAATATCCCTCAAAAAATCTATGTAAAAATTAATATATCTCCTAAAGTCAATGTAAAAATACACAGAAAGTAACAGAAATGTAATGCAGGGGGTATGCGCATCACTGTTAAACTTTATTTATTGCATAAATACACAGACATCACAGTATTTGAGGTATATCAGTTTTCCTGGTTTATTAAGAGTGCCAGTTGATAAGATACTAACTAAAACAATGTTTGCTGTATTAAACGAGCTAATGGGGGACAAAGGCAAGTAAGTCTTCTGGCTTGAATCCTAGGATCTTAAAGAAAGTAACTATACAGATAGTGAATGCGTTGGTTGAAATTTTCCAAAATTCCTTGGACTCCAGAGAAATACTGCAGGATTTGAAAACTGCCAATGCGAAACTCCCATTCAAAAAGGGAGAGAGGCAAAAGACTATAGTCCAATTAGCCTAAAATCTATTTTGGAAAATGTTAGAATCAATTATTAAGGAAGTAATAACAGCATATTTGGAAAATCATAATCTAATCTAGCAGAGTCGGCATGGCTTCATGGAAGGGAAATCATGTCAGATTAATTTATTAGAGTTCTATTTAATGAAGTCTCAGTCAGATTGGATCAAAGGGAACCAGTAGTTGTGCTGTATTCATACTTCCAAAGGCATTCAAAAAAGTACTTCACAAAATATTAAGGCATATATGATAAGAGGCTATGATATTAGAGGTAGTATGTATGCATGGATAGAGAATTGGCTCATGGTTAGGAAACATTGAGCGGGGCAAAGGGATTCTTTCTCAGGTTGGCAACCTGTAACCAGTGGAATATCACAGGGACTACAATTGTTTATTATTTATATTAGTAACTTTGAGGAAGGAAGCGAATGTACTGTAGCCAAATTTGCATACGACATAAAACTAGTTTGATAGGTAACTTGCAAGAGGGATACAGATCAGAGAAATATTGATAGGTTAAATAAGTGGACAAGAAGTTTGCATATGGAGTGTAATGTAGGAAGATGAGACATTCTTCATTTTGGAAGAAAGAACAAAAGAAGAGAGTATTATTTAAATGTAAAAAGACTGCCGAAAGCTGAAACATAAAGAAATTTGGGGCTAGCTGTGTACAAAACACAGAAGACTAGCACACAGTTACATTAGGGAATCAGGAAGACTAATAGACTGGTGGTCCTTAGTTCAAATGGGGTGTTGGTGTACAAGGATAGGGAACTCTTGCTGCAATTGTACAAGGTACTGTTGAGACCATACCTGGAGTTGTGTGAACAGTTTTTGTCCTCTTATTTAAGGAAAGATATTATTTCCTTGGAGACAGTTCAGAGACAATTCACTAGGATGATCCCTGATATGGAGGGATTGTCTTATGAGCAAAGATTAAACAGGTTGGTACTCTAATCCACTGGAGTTTAGAAGAATGAGAGGTAATCACATTGAAACATATAGGATTCTTAAGGGGCTTGACAGGGTAAGTATTTTCCCTTCGTGGAAGAATCTTGGACTGGAGGGCATTGTCTCAGAATAAAGGAGAGCCAATTTAAGACTAAGGCAAAGAGAAATTTCTTATTTCCAAGGGTTGAGAGTCTTTGGAAATCCTTGCCAGAGAGAGCTGTGGGGGTGGAATCCTCGCGTAGATTTAAGGCTGAGATAGATAGATTCTTGATCAGTGAAGTAAACAAGGGATATGGAAAAAGGGCAGGAAAGTGAATGAGAGAGAATGTCAGATCAACCACAATCCTACTGAATGGTGGAACAGGCTTGAGGTGCCAACTGTCCTACTTCTGTAATGTTTTTGAAAGGCTGACTGAACTCAAAATAGTAAGTCTGTTTTGTCTTCACAACTGCTACTAGACCTGCCAAGTTTTTCCAGCGATATTTTTGGTTCTATTTTCTAGTGTCTACAGTTCTTTGATTTATTTTAGTGGCCTACTCCTGTGCTTGTTTCTTATGGTCTTCTTTTGGAATTATTTCGCTGCAGACCACAGTGAATATTAGATTTGTATGTTACTGATTTTCTTTTTCAACTTGCCATTGAATATTTGCTACAGTACACAAAGATGAAATGAAGTAAATTAAATTTGCTTATGTTTCTATTTTATATATTTTATTTAATTTCATATTCATTTCATTAGAATATCCTGTTTGCTCTCTGTACAATAACTATAGAATGTTGTAGGACCATATAGGGTTAACAAAATGAATCAGATTCGAATTTATATTGACGTCAAATGAATACAGATATATAAAAATATTTCTTGAAAGGAGAAGAAATAACACCCTTTGATCAATGGATTCTGTATTTTATCAGTGACATTCTCAATATTCTGCTTCGAAAGTGAGTAATGACCATCATTTCTATATGTATGTTGTTCCCCTTCATAACAATGTGACACTCTGGCAGAAATATTGGACTAAAATTCAAAGTTCCTTTCAGAATGCTGATTAGGGGCCAAATTGGTAATCATTTTATAACCTGAAACAAAACCAGAAATTGCTGGAGAAACTCAGCAGGTCTGGCAACATCTGTGGACAGAAAGCAGAGTTAAAGTTTCGAGTCCAGTGACCTTTCTTCTCTGAATATAAAGGGAACAGCGTGATGACAGTGTTCAGCATAAAGAGAACGATATAACATGGTGCACAATGTGAAGACCTCAGTGTGAGGACAACGTACAATGTGAAGAGTTTTGATGCATGGACGTTGCAGATTGTGAAGCTTTTTAGTGTGCGGACAAGGCAGTGCATGAACAATATAGTGAGTGTGGTGCAGATGTGAAGTATAGATTGTGGGAACAGTGCAGAGTGTGATGAGTACATTGTTGTGAGTAGAGAGTGTCAACAGTTCAGATTTTGATGAATACAGTGTTAAATATACAGCACAGGACAAGCTCATTTTATGAACACTGCAGCAATTTGAATGGTGGAGACTGGGATAGTTCTTCATGTGAGGAGTTAAACTTCTGTCGCTTTTTGTTTTATCAGAATTATAATCAGCACATCCTTTGAAATTAACAATAACTGAAATATGATAATTTTTTCATAATTTGCTCAGAATGACCCTCGCTATGTTCTCATCGTTTCAAATGAAATTTCAAATCTCATGTTTATGAGTGATGTGTGGACCCCAACTTTATTTAAATTTTCCCACTTACACAACAGAAGCTTTTTAATGGTGACGTGTAAAATGTGTCTTTATCTTATCATTCATATTAAGTAACATTTAAGTATACAGAAAAATAATTGGTGTCGAGTCAAATCTTCCTTTTAAGTGCATGTTTCTTATCAACAGGATGCCTATTAACTTGCCTGCAATGTCCTGGATATCATGAAGTTTAGTGAACTCCACATTTACCCAGAATGGTGATGTATGGCCCTGCTTTCAGTATGTTATACTGTCTTCTCTGACATGTACATGACACAGAACAGAATTATATCCCATTTCCTCACTGCTGTATTGGCTAAATGACAAGACAAACATTAAGCCTCAAACTTCAAACTTGCCACTTGTTTGATCAAACTGACAGCCTCACCGAGTCCACTGGACAGACCTTCAAAAGCATTTTATCACAGCTGCCCAGCTACTTTGTCAGGTGACTTTCTGGGGGGTTGGGGGGTGGTGGTGTGGTGGGGGTGGATGAGAAAAAGGAGCAAAGATGGTCATTGCCCTAATGTTTCTGTTAAATTCAATCATCTTGCTTCCTGACAGCAAGTAAGATATGAAAAGTATTCAAGTACTGAGAGCCTAATGAAAAAACAAGAAAACTGCCTTCTGGAAAGAAAAAAGCACCAGAGTTTAACCTTTGACCCTTGCCATGTAAGATCCCAGGTGCCTGCAATGCTTACACTGCACTCTAGTCCTGGAAAAATATAGATATGAAAATACACAAAATAACAACTTCTTTCACACCCATTAGTGTCATATAAAGCAGAATATCACTTTTGTCTTAAATGAACATTAAATTGATGTCAGAAGGATATGGAGTTTTATTGCATTTCCAGTGGACTACGAAGAACTCTCATAAATATCTGCTAAGAAAATCTAGCAACTACTTAAAAACAAAAGCCTTGAGGACTGTAATTAGTTCAAGAATGCAGCCAAAGTAAACACCACAAAAATGAATAAGGCAACTTTCTTTTATGTCTCGATTTCCTCACTTTCCTGTTGAGATTTACTTTGGTTTTTCAAATTCTTAGGCGGAGATACTTCTGCCAGAGTTTTTTTTTGAGTGTGTGCATGTTATTGGTCTGCTTGGAAAATTTGGAGCTTTGGAGGGGGAAGGGATAGAGTTTTTAATGTTTTAGCAGAAAGTAGTATGATTTCCCACACAAGTAATTGAATACTTCATCATAGCAAAAAGGTGTCCACAATTTATTTACTTTAGTCGAAGTAGATTTTCCTCATGGTTAGTTGTGGTCTAGCACTAAGAGACACACCTAAACTGCAAGGCTCCCCAGTGGCCTATGTTAGCTGTTCATATATTGTGGTACTTGGACCTAAACCAAGGATTAGGTGTTCCCATGCTGCTTTTGGCCCACATTGCCGAGGATGTCATGGGAATAGTTTGTGCACTTTTCCTACAGGCAACATATCAACAGGGTATATAACCACCGGGAGACAAGAATTGCACAGAGGTATACATTAAAATAAGTGGAACATGCAACCAGAGAGATGTAGGAGGAGACAAGGGAATGGTGTTGGGAGGCAGGGAACAATGAACTCATTGTAAACTCGCAGGTTGATAGATGTCGGATTAGAGCTCCATCTACTGGTCAGTAATGTAACACAGGCACCTTAAACTGAATCTCCAGCAATGGGATTATATTCGTAAAAGCTAATGGTTCTGATACACAGTATTTCAGTAATGTTGTACACAGTGAAAGCGTCAGATTTAACTATTACCAAGCTGTTCGTGGGGTGAGCAGTAGGGGTAAAACGGGTGTGGAGAAAGTGAGAAGAGTTGTTTTTGCACAAAGTAATCAAATTTTAACAGGCCAGGAAACAAATCTGGAAACATTTGCAGAATCTTCAAAAGTGTTTTCTTTGCTAATAGAAGCCACTGAGAATAATCTGTAATTCATCTATAAACTAACAACAATCCGCAGAGGGGAAAAAAAGGATAGAACTGTGCATGCTGATCTAGTCTCAAGTTGCGTCTTGTGTTCTGGACAAAAAATAAAGGTACATTCTTTGCATCACTGGCTAAACCTTGGATTTAACATTCTGCTGATTGAGATTTAAAACAAAATGCTTCAGAATTGTATCTCTCTAGTGTAGGTTTGTTCAGATACATTTGATACTGTAATTTTGGCATTGAGTAATTGCTTATAATCTCAATCAATGTTAAAAGTGAAACAGAATGACCTTCCAGGCATGGTGTGTTAACATACCAGCTAACAGTGCCAGGCAATGGCTCTCAACCGTAACACTTGCTCAGCAAAGACCTTAACTCAGCCAGTTGTCTGGGAAAGTGCCAAGAGGAGGTGAGGTTCTTTATATGAGGCAGGACCAGAAGCTGAATCATTTGTATTGCTCTTCAGTGCCTCTTAGTGGCCAGACATTTGAATGGCTGACCTATAGGCCCTTCAGAGATAGTCTAGGCCCGAAACGTCAGCCTCTCTGCTCCTATGATCCTCTTGGCCTGCTGTGTTCATCCAGCCCTGCACCTTGTTGTATAGGCCCTTCAGTTGGGCAGTAGTAGGTGGAAGGTGTGAAAATCTAAAAGGACCATTGAGGGAGTAGATTTAAAGTGGGAAATAAAAAGAAAGGAAAGTAACTTAATTGCAGGATGTAACTGTACTTTGATTTTGCTGGCTTCACCTGCGCTGTTGAGGATAATCGTTGACACCCAAGCCAAATGTTTCATGACAGAGTGGCCACATTGCAGGACTAGTCATTGTAGGTCAGTCTCACTCACATTGCACTCAGCATGGAAACTTAATAGAGGTGTTAAAAATTATGAGGCAGTTAGACAGTTTCTCCTGGCTGGAAGGTTGGTAGCCAAAGGGTATAATTTGAAGATAACTAGAGAAACAATGGGATGGGAATGAGGGAAGAAGAGATATTTATTTTGCAGAGTGAGTTCCTATGATCTGGAACGCATTGCTAGATAGGTGCTGAAAGCAGAAGTAACGGAAGCTTTCAAGAGGGTACTGCACATATTCTTCAAATGGTAAAAAAAATACCATGGCTATGGAGAAAGCTCATGGGAATGGGACAAATTGGGCTTCCTGCACGGGCACAATGGGCTGAAGAGCCTCCTGTATGATATGATTCTATTCTATGAAGCTGCACAGTTCTTGGAAGATTGCATGCATGGATTTTTACAGTAGGGTCAGAAGCCTGACGTTGGAACAATTCTGGGTCCTGACCCCAGGCTTTAATTGCTTTGGTCGGGGTACAGGAGTTTGAAATATAAATGCCTCAATTGGCCAGGATGTGAGCTCGGCATCAAATTCGTGGCACTGATTGCTTCCAGGAGATAGGATCTGCCTACCTGATAACAGCGACAAATGGGGCCTTGCTGAGTACGGTAGGTAGCTCCTTAGAGGGGCAGCAGTGGAGGAAAGACACAGAGTTTGACCTGGTACATGCTGGCCCATTAATGGGCAGATTTCAAAAAAACAAAAATAACTTTCAGATATCCCTGCAGTGAATCCAGTAACTGGGCACTAACATACATCAGATATTTTGGGTTTGGAAATTATTCTGACCTTGTTACCCCTCTGTCGAATTGGCCTGCTGTTGTGCTCCTAAAGGAGCCTTTTTTTTTATTCACTTGTGGGGTGTGGGCATCACTGGCTAGGCCAGCATTTATTGCCCGGCCTTAGACCTCCTTGAGAAAGTGTTATGAGTTACCTTATTGAACCTTTGCAGTCCATGATTTCTTCTTTGAGACTTTGTAGTAATTGGTAAACCTTGCCAAGTCATTTTGGAGGACTGCTGAGAGTAAACCATATTACTGTGGGTCTGGAATCACATGTACACCAGACTGGGTAATGGTAGCGACAAATGGGGCCTTTCCTAAAGGACGTTAGTGAACCAGATTGACTTTTCCAAAAATCAGCAATGGTTTCATGGTCATCATTGGACTTTTACTTCCAGGCATTATCATAGAAAAATCATAGAATCCCTACAGTGCAGATAGAGGCCATTTAGCCCATCAAACCACATCATTCCGACCCTCTGAAGAGCATCCCACTCAGACCCACACCTCTTCACCCATCCTATCACCATAACATCACATTTACTCTGGCTTATCCACCTAGACGGCACCTCCCTGTACACTGTGAGGCAATTTAGCTTGGCTAATCCACCTAACTTGCGCCATCTTTGGGCTGCAGGAGGAAACCGGAGCATCCAGCATAAACCCATGCAGGCATGGGAAGAATGTGGGAACTCTACATAGACAGTTATCCAAGGCTGGGCTCGAACCTGGGTCCCTGTCACTGTGAGGCAGCAGTGCTAACCACTGTGCCACCATTATTATTTATTTTATAAATGATATTGAATTTCAATTAGTCAATTTATTGAATATTCAATATTGACTGAATTCAAATGTCACATCTACCATCATGGGATTCAAACCTCAGCCCCCAGAACATTACCTGAGTTTCTGGATTAATAGTCTAGTGGTAATACCACTGAGCTTCCCATAAACTAGTATAAACTGCTAACAAGCAATCTCCTCATTCCCTGAAACCCTACCAGCTCTTTGAAAATTGTGCACTGTCCCAGAATGATGGGGTTCCAGAGATGATCTGGGCTGTGATTTTCAAATGAAACCAACACTGTGCCGCGAGCCCAAGTGGTATTTGAAATTCCAGCTTTACGTCTGCTTAGAAAGTGTGAAACAAGCTTTGAGACTAAGTAATGTATAAGAACATCAAATAAACCTGTCTGGAGAAATTCCCTCTCACTTTCTCCATTGTTGAGATATGAAGTCAAGCACTGAGAAGATTACGGCTTCATGCTCAAACCTTGACTCATTCAGCACTGTAACGAATAACTTTGTTCTGGAGCTGGGTGCATCCAACAATGTAAGTGCTGGCATTGCCAGACTGAATGTGGTCAGTAAAGTGGTTAACATCATATTATCATTAAACAAAAATTAGGCCTAGGACGAAGAGCTCAGTCTGCAGGATTCCACATGAATCCCGTTCATGTGAAATGTTCCTTCACATGGAATTCATGCTGAAGTGATCATTCCCTTTAATTTCCTTCCTGCCAAATCCAAGTAAAACAACAAAAGTTTATAAACAATGAAAATTCCAACTGCTTGACATCAGTGATGCATGACTACCACAGAGATACAAATATTTACCCTAAGACCTGGCACAGCAACCTATACCAATGTCTTCAATCATACATTTTTGCCTGATTGTGTTATACTTTCCTAATGTGTCAGCAGACAACGCAGCATTTCACTTAGTTTTTCTTCTCTTCTTTAAAATGAAACACACATCTCACAGGTTTCACTGGGATCAAGCTCCCTGCAGTTGTACCTTCGTACCAAATAAACTGGAGATAAAGACAAAAAGGCATCAGGAGGTTTCCCCTTCGTAACAACTGCAGTCTGGATGGAGAAAAACATGTGAACTGTATGTCTTGAAAAATCAACCAAAATTACCTCCTTAATTTGAGAGTCTTATGATTTACATTACTCGTTATATTTATACCAGAACAACATGAAAAACAGCATTTGCATCTCCGGATGACCTATTTAACTTGATTGGACATTTCATTTGAAGCTTTTTAAACATGCAGCAGAGTACAAGTTGGAGCTAAAGCTAATGTAAAACAGATATAAGTCAGATTCCATTTTGAGTACTCTGGCCTCGTTTGATCACTAAGACACAAGAGTGAATTTCAAGTCAGAGAAATGCTAAATGCTGTTTTATAGTGTTAAAGACTTTCTGTGAAGGTATGAACTTGATGCAGGAGGTGAAAAAGCCCATGAGTGCTTGGTCAGCTCATATCACAGCTACTTTAGGGTTGTGGAGTCTTTTGTATGCTGGAAACAGGAGCTCCACCACTTTCCAAAATGAAGTCATCCCAAGGAAGGTGTTCAGCAATGGAGCTTGGTCTGTGAGATGAGTCTGATGAATATTAGGACCTTGTTGTTAGGCCCTAGTGAGGGAAGGGGTGGAGGCGGGTGGAAATTGGAGGGAGACTAGTTAAAGGGAAGAAGCACAAAAACAAATTTGCATCTTGTGATTTAAGCCAACCCTACCAATCTGGAGTATCTCAAGTTGAGAGTGTCTTGCACATTTACATGCTCATTCTTCTTACTGATATCAGAACCATGTGATGAGTTACAGTATCATGATTTATATGAATCTCATGATATCACCTTATCCCACAACCTTCTCTCTACTTGGCCGATATTAATTCAGTAGTTAATTTTAATTGTTTATATCGTCTTTGTAATTATTAACATAATTATTAACATCATTGTTACTTTTATCATCACTTTTATCATCATCCCTTCCAACTACCAACCACCATCCCCTCACCAAAAGTCCAAACGTCATACTTTGAGATGATTTGGAGCTTTGACCATGGCTTCTGTCATTTTGTCACTTAACCTGAATTTCTGGCCTGGCTTTAAACTTTAACAGAGTTTTCACCCTGTTTCTAAGGTTGTACTATCTCTGTTTCTTTCTACAACAACTGGGGAATTGAATCCAGATTAAATGTGAGGTGTTGCATTTGGGCAGGACAGAAAAGACAAGGAAATCCATAATGAATGGTAGGACTGTGGAAAGCCCTGAGGATCAGATAGCCCTCGATACGCTTGTACACTGGTCCCTTAGGGTATCAGGGCAGGTAGCTGAAGTGCTTGTGTGCAGTTCTGATCACCATACTACCAGAATGATGTGGATGCTTTGGAGAAGGTATGGAAGAAGTTTACCAGGATATTGCCTGGTATTGGGGATTTTAACTATGAAGAAAGGTTCAATAGACTGGGTTTGTTCTCACAGAAATGCCAGAGGTTGAGGAGTAACCTGATAGAAGTTTATAAGGTTGTGAATGGCATGGATAGAGTGGAAGGTATGAAATTTTTCCCAGGGTGGAGGGCTCAATCTCTCAGGGACACAGGTTCAAGGTGTGAGGCGGGAATATTAAAAGAGATGCGCAAGGCAAGTTTTTCACACGAAGGGTGGTGAGTGCCTGGAACATGCTGCCAGAGGAGGTAGTAGAAGCAGACACAATAGCAGCATTCAAGAAACATTTGGACGAATATATGAATAGGAAGGAATAGAGGGATATGGATCCTGTAAATAAAGACAGTTTTAGTATGGAAGGGCAAAATGTGTCAGCTTGGAGGGCCGAATAGCCTGTTCCTGTATTGTATTGTTCTTTGTTCTTTGGTTAAGAAAGCATATGGTATGTTTGCCTTTATTAATCGAGGCACACAATTTAAGAGCAGGGAGGATATACTAGAACTATATATAAGATTGGTTGGACCACAGCTAGAGTATTGTGTGCAGTTCTGGAATCTACATTATAGGAGGGAGATGATAGCACTGGAGAGGATAGGGAGGAAATTTACAAGGATGTTGCCTGGGCTGCATAGTGTCAGCTATCAAGAGTGATTGGTCAGCATGGGGTTGGTTTCCTTAGAGCAGAGGAGATTGAGAGGGGACATGATTGAAATGTATAAAATTATGAGGGACATGGATAGAGTAGCTGGGAAGAAACTTTTCCCCTTGGTAGTGTGATCAATGAGCAAGGGCATTGATTGAAAGTACAGGCCAGAATGTTTAGAAGAGATGTAAGGAAAACTTTTTCATCAAGCGAATGGTGGCAATCTGGAACTCACCGACTGTAAATATCTAGGTGTGCATTTGCAATGCCAAGGTATATGAGGCTATGGGTCAAGTATTAGAAAATGGGATTAGAATGGTTAGGGGATTGTTTGTGATCAGTATGGACAAGATGGGCTGAAGGGCTTTTTACTGTGCTATGACTCTCTATGAATCTTCACTAGTTGTTTTACCTTCTAGTGGTATTGAGAAGTTATGTTTAGCTAGAGTTTGCATTCTAAAGCTAATCTCCATTTAACCTCCTTCCCATTAGCAATTCTGTTGGCATATTATAGAATCATAGAGTCATTGTGATGTACAGCATGGAAAAAGACCCTTCAGTCCAATTCGCCCATGCTGACAAGATGTCCTAAATAAATCTAGTTCCATTTGCCAACATTTGGCACATATCCCTCTAAACCCTTCCTATTCATATACTCATCCAGATGCCTTTTAAATTTTGTAATTGTTCCATCCTCCACCACTTTCTCTGGAAGCTCATTCCATACACACACACTGCATGAAAAAAATTGCCCCTTAGGTCCCTTTTAAATCTTTCCCCTCTCACTTTAAACTCCAGTTTGACTCCCCCACCCTGGGGAAAAGACCTTGTCAATTTACCCTATCCATGGCCCTCATGATTTTATAAACCTTTATAAGGTCAACCATCAGCTTCCGACACCCCAGGGAAAATAGCCCCAACCTATTTAGCCTCTCCCAATAGCCCAAATACTCTAACCATGGCAATATCCTTGTAAATCTTCTCTGAACCCTTTCAAGTTTCACAACAGTGTTCCTATAACACAGAGACTGGAATTGCACGCAGTAATCCAAAAGTGGCCTAACCAATGTCCTGTACAGGTACAACATGGCCTCCCAACTCCTAAACTCAACTCACCGACCAATTACAGCAAACATACCAAATGCCTTCTTCACTATTCTGTCTACCTGTGACTCCACTTTCAAGGAACTGTGAGCCTGCACTCCAAGAACTCCTTGTTCAGCAACACACGCCAGGGCCCTACCATTAACTGTATAAGAACTGAAAGAACTGCGAATGCTGTAAATCAGGAACAAAAACAAAATTGCTGGAAAACCTCAGCATGTCCAGCAGCATATGTGAAGGTAAAAAACAGAGTTAACGTTTCTGGTTCGGTGACCCTTCTCCAGTTCTGAGGCCAGATGCTGCCAGACCTGCTGAGCTTTTCCAGCAAGTTTGTTTTTGTTCCTGTATTAAGTGTATAAGTCCTGCCCTGATTTGCCTTTCCAAAATGCAGCACCACACATTTATCTAAATTAAACTCCATCTGCCACTCCTCGCCCCATTGGCCCATCTGATCAAGATCTCTTGTACCCTAAGGTAACCTTCCTCGCTGTCCACTACACCTGCAATTCTGGTGTCATCTGCAAACTTACTAACCATACCTCCGATGTTCACATTCAAATCATTTATATAAATGATAAAAAGCAGCGGACCCAGCACTGATCCTTGAGGCACACCACTCTAGATAGTGTTGCTCTGTAACTTAGTAGAGCTAATTCCCAGATTGGATTCTAATGCACTGAGACTTGCCATTCTTAACTATTCTTTCTCTCTCTGTGTTTGACTGAGAATGGAGTGGAGAAATTGTGAACTGGTTAATACTTAAGTCTAAATTAATTTCCTGAAATCCCAATTCACTAATTGAGGCCCATTGCCTGATACTAATTCTTTCAGGAAACCACGGCCAGATAATCATAGTTAAAATGTTCATGGGAGGTGCACATGGGGACCCTGCAGAATCCCTATTTTACCAGACTCTGAAGTAATTGCCTGGGAAATTGAAAATTTCACTGGGTAATTCTGCCCCAACACCTGGAATCCTTCAAGAATATCCATTTAAGTCAGAAAAATTTGAGTGTAGTGTTCTGCTACAGTTAAGCAAACAGTTACTCAGGTAAAGTTAGACTATTAACTATCTAGTCTAACTCCTGAGTTTTATTCAACCAACCCTTTGTTTATCTAACATAACTACTGCTACACTTGCCCCAGACATCTAACATCTAATACCCTGACTTGAAGCTTCCTCTAACCCTGGATCCCACACTCCGCCTTTCCTCTGGCACCATATTGACAACCCCTTCTACCCCTGGAACATGAACCCACAGCCACTGGACCCAACATCCTCCGCAGAACCTAAAATACTCTTCAGAATCCAACACCCGTTTCCCATTTGCTGTTCCCTATTCTCCCTTCCCCTTATTTGGTTATTCACCCCTTCCCTATTGCAGCCTAATCCCACCTTCTCTAGACCAAAAACCTTCCCCACCTTGCCCATGGGCCAGATCCCCTCTTTACCGGACTCTGGAATGGACGTACCCCCAGCTGCCTGATCTGAAAACATCCACCTCTCTGTCCCGAACAGAACCCAACTTCACTCCCCACCCTAAGCCCCCTGTCAAACCTGTTACCTCCCATCCACTTCTAATTACCTCAAGCAATCCATCCTGGTCCCTTTGGCACCTAATGTCCTGGCACAATACTTACATGGCACCCTACCGACCCTTGCATTCTACCAACCTAGCACCATTGCCCCTACCCATTTGACACCTGGAACACCATTTACATGGCAACCTACCCTCTACCAATGGCACCTACCATCAGCACTTAACATCACATTTGCGTAATTACCCTTTTGCACAAATGATCAATGTGGCTGACTGTGATGCTGGAGATTTTAATTACAGGATACAATGAATCATTGCTGTGAAAAAGAGTTTGTGGTTTGCATTCATCCTACCGTTCCGTGCCACGGAGACCTCTCAAAATGCAAGTAAGGCTTTGCATTTCTGAAGGAGCCCTGATTATCATCTCTTGTCAGAAATGTGGAGTTCTTTCGTTAAGTAAGTCTGTGTGGGAAGCCCATTCCTCAGAAAATGCAGGCCAGCATATCACAAAGGTCCTTTTCCAGTGCTCTGATCACTGAATCTGCTGTGCTTGAATGAAATCTTGCCACTTCAATCCAGCTTGAACAGTAGTCAACTAGGACTAAATATAACATGTGCCCTTTAAAATCAAACAAATCCATTGCTAGCTTTTCCCATGACCTTTCACATAAGCTTGATCACATCATTGACTTTGTAGACACTTAGCTGTGTATGGTATATCTTTTGCATGACATTATGTAAAGCCTGTATGCCTTTCAAAATGCCAGACCACTATATGGATTACTGAGCTCTTGTATTGTACTTCTGGATATTGATGACATCCGTAGAGCTCCTATAGGCTTTCTTTTCACATCAGCTTTAGGTATAACCATTTTATCATCATACATAAGGAAGTCTTCCACAAATGACAAGTCTTGTTTTTGCTCATGGTAACTTTTCAGTTCTTTGCCGAATGGATTATATTTCATTAGCCTTGCAGAGAATTTCCTGACCTTTGTGCAGCTCCAGCTTTGTGCAGTATGAGTTTGCCCTCAATTGCTGGTAAATTGTTGGTTATAACTATCATGTTACCAAAGGCTTGTGGTCTATTTCACCTGAAAACTTCAGTCCCACAAGATAATCTGTGAAACTTTCACATCCTTGTGTAGCCGTTATTGCTTACCCCTCTATAGTTGCATACCTCTATTCAATCTCCATCAAAATTCTTTTTGGAGAAAAAGACCACTCTTAATATTCCATGAGTTTGGACTTGAATAAGAACTGTTTCTAGTCCTGCGGATGATGCATCAATGGCTACTAAAGTGAATAAGCCTAGACTGTAATGCACTAAATCATTAGTAGAAAGTAATTTCTCTTTAGCCCTTTCAAAAGCTGATTCTGTTCTTGATTCTAATATCCATGATGGCCTTTCTAACAAGTTTTCTTATGGGTTAAATAACATTGTTTAAGTTATAGATAAAACTTTCCACTTTATAAATGTTGCCTAATAAACAATGCATTTTAAGGCTGGAAATACACTGATGGTCTTGAATCCCCTGTGAGGCCTTTTCTTGGATAAGTTGTCTTAGAAGCATAATCAACAATCTACAAATTGACATTTCCAATTTTTTGTAAGACTTGCATTCTATAGTATCTTTTACACGTCCTGGATCCTCTGTTCCTTTTTCATTTTAGTATGCACCAGAAAGTCAGCTCCATGTTTCCCTTCCAGGATTCCAGACATTCCCTTTGGAAAATTTCCAGTGCAAAGGAGATCCTGAATAGTGGATGGTTGAATCAATACCACCCTGATGGTGTAATAGATGTGTTCGATAATCTTGACTGGACTAAGCGTATCTGCCAGAACCCACTGTTGCCATCCAGTTTTGTGAAAAACTTGCCGCCAATTTTCTAACACTATTATCAACACACAAAAATAGGATAGCTTTCCCCTTTCACTCCTTTGTTTTAATTGAGAAAGCTTCACATACAATCTTAGTTTTCTATTTACCTTGGGAACAGTTACTTGTTCTGAGTACCATTGTGTCAGTTCTGTCACTGCCAATATGGCTTTGCTTTCAATCATGAGCTCTAATTCAGATTTTACTTTTTCAAAGGATAAATAATTTTCTTGGGAGTGTGAAGCAGTTGGTTTAGTATCTTCAAAGCTTGCTAGAGAGGGAGAACATCCATCTCCCATGTTTAATGGAATCTTGTGTTTGGCATTGGAGTTCCTGATGCGGTTTCACCCTCACTACCACAGCCTCACCCAACACCACCACCAACAACCTCCCCGCACCCCGCCCACGGATCAGAGAAGATTAAGTTTATGGGAACTGAGAAAGTTTGGTATCCAATGAAACTGTGGACTGTTTCTTTAAGCCTGTCTTCAAAGTTTGGTTTGCTGTTTCTCCCAGACCATTGGATGATGGATAATATGGAGCTGTCCTTATATGATAAATACAATTCAACTTTACAAAGTACTCAAATTCCCTGCTGGTAAACGATGGCCCATTATTGTGACCAACATTTCTGGGGGTCCATGTGTTGCAAAAGATGCGTGCAGTTTTTCTATCGTTGTCCACGTGTTTGATGAATGAACGCTATGCATGTCCAGCCACTTTGAGTGGGCATCTATAATGACTAAGAACAATGAGCCCTTGGAAAGACCTACAAAGTCAATGTGTAACTGGGTCCAGGATTTACCTGGCCATTTCGACAAATGTAGGGAAGTTGCTAGCGGTAATTTCTGTCCTCCCTGGCACTTTGAGCACTGCCCTGCCAGTACAACTATGTCTGCATCCAATCCTCACCACCAGATTTAAGTTCTTGTCAACATCTTCATTTTGAAAGCCCCAGGTGACCCTGTTTGAGGTCAGCCAGTATCTGGCAGCGAGTTTTGCTCAGGACAATCACTTTTGCTCCCCATAATAATATGCCATCCTGTATTGAGATTAGGTTTCGCTGGGTCCAGAAACGTTTCAGTTCTGGTTGTGACGGCCCTTTGGTTTCCCCCATCACCGCCAGCTCTTTCAGGTTTGCCAGGATTGGATCTTTCTATGCCCAAAGTTTGACATTGTCAGCTGTGATTGGAAGCATGTCCATAAAATTTAAAACCATTACAAACTCTTCCAGTGGCGGTAACACCAGTGATGTATTCGCCAGTGGGAGATGGTTCAATGCATCCACATTTGCTAGTTGGCTTCCTGGACCGTGTTCCAACCTGTAATTATACATACTTAGTATGAGAGCCCAGCACTGAATTCAGCCCGAAGCTATGGGTGGGCCTGTCTTGTCCTCTTTAAATAGACCTAGCAGGCGTTTGTGGTCCGTTATTATTACAAATTTATGTCTGTAAAGGTATTGGTTGAACTTCCTGACTACATGTTTGACAGCCAAACTTTCCTTCTCTATCTCCACGGACATACGCTCTGCATTAGCCAAAGTTTTGGATGCATACGCTATTGGGCGCTCCTCTCTATTGTGCCACCTATAAACTAATACTTCCCTGATGCTGTACAGGGTGGCATTGCATGTCAGTACTAGATCTCATGCCCAGTTTCGTGAAGAACAACACCCTGCCAGCTTTGCATATCAATCTTCTTTGCGAGGGATTGATTATTTATCCAGCTGAGAAAAGCGGTTTACTGTTTGTTTTAAATCCCCACAAAGGTGGATGACTTGTTGGGTTTCACAATTGGTACGACTGGTGCTGCCCATTCCGCAAGCTGGACTGGTTTGATGATTTCCAGCCTTCTGATTTCTGCCTCTACCTTTGCCTGTAAGGCAAATAGCACCACCAGGCCTTGCAGAATTGTGGAAATGCTTCCTGGTCAACATGCAAGGTGACCTTGGCTCATTTAATAGTTCCTGGATTTTATGAAAAACTTCTGTGTATTTAATTGGGTCTTCACTCAGGCAGATATTTTCTAATTACAAAATGTTGAGCCAGTCTAGGTGAATCTTTCTCAACCAATTTCACCCCATCAAGCTTGGGTAACTGAACCAGCTGCTTTTCATAAGAGATGGAAACTGAAGTTGTACCCTTAATCTGTAAAGGCTCCCTAGTATAGGTTCTCAGTCTAGCACAAATTTAAGAGTTGGAGTCCAGAGTGAATCTTATCAAAGACTGGCTCTGCAATCACTGAAATGGCTGCATTGGTAGTGACCTCCATTAGAACTGGGTGACCACTTTAACCAGACCTTTATTTTGATCGGTTCTGATTTGGATGTTGCTCAGCAATTTAATTGTTCCAAACCAGATGTAGGTGGACTTTCCAGGGTATGCACTGTCCTGGATACCGGCCTATGAGTTCTCTACTCAATTTAGGTCTAGTGGGACTCTTTTGCTGTCTCAAGCATACTGGCAGCAACTACAATGGCTTGCTGGGCTGGATCCTGAAGAAAATTTTAAACATTTGGCTAAGGCTTGGCTTTGTTTTGGGCTGACCTAGAGTTCCTCTGTTCTGGATTTGTCCTGAATGAGGCTATGTAATTACCTTCGCTCAAGTAGTGTTCCCTAAGCTCAGTCAGACTGGCAAGGGTGTCCACTTCCATTGGAAATCATATGCTCCACTTGCCACATTTTCCAATGATAAAGCCAGTTGTAGTGCCTGTTTGAAGTCCAGTTGGACTTCAGCTAGTAGGCACTTTTGCATGATTACATTATTAATCCCACATACCAAATGGTCTCTTAGCATCTCATTAAGGATTAAATCAAAGTCGTATTTCTCTGCCAGTCATCTCACTGTAGTCAAAAATCCTGATACAGATTCCCTGGGACCTGAATTGCCAAGTAAAACCAATAATGTCTCAGAATTAGAGGAGACTTGGGGTCATAATATTCCTTAATTAAACCATCAACTTCTGAAAGGTATTTTTTCTGGTCCCTCAGGCAAAGTTAAGCTCCTAATAACCAAAAAAGCTACGGGTTCACAAGCTGTCAGGAGAATAACTCATTGCTTTTCATGTGCCCCGATGTCATTTGCCCGGAAAAAAATAATACATTCTTTCCACATTCTGGGCCCAGTCTTCAAAGGCTGGATTGAACAAGTCAAACTTCCCAAATAAGGGCATGATGCCAGAAATGCTTACCCTAACTCAAAGAAGACTTGCGAGTGAATTTCTTCAGGAACGTGCTTTCGTCTTATCACCACTGAAATAACTCCACAGAGGCTAGTATCCCATTATCAAGTCACCCTTTATTTACACGTGGAAAATCCTTGACACTATTCCAGCTTCCTCAGACCCAGCTCTGAGTGAACAGAACCTCTGACTCTCCCGTTTATAGCTGTCAGCCAAAGCTCCTTGATTGGACCAAATTAGCAGCCCCAATCAGGGAACTGCCAGGTCCACCTGGCTGACCTTGTTGCAACCACTACAGTTTGGACAATCTTTTAGAACCTAATATGGTCGTTGATGTTGGTTCCCTTTCTTTTGGTGGCTTTTCAGTGGGGTGAAAATATTAGCTTGGGACCTGCCAATCCAATCCTGTCAGAAAAATCCCCAATATTTTCTTGCAGTACTGACTAATCTTTGGCCCTGATTTCTGCTTGCATTGTGATTTAGGCTGCCTGTTCCAACCATTTTTGGATTGAAGAAAGTCTAGTAATATCTCAACTACTACCAATGGTCTGTAATTCATTCATTCTTCAAAGCTCCATACTCACAATATCATACTGAATAATATAAAATCATTACAAAGGTTTCTACTGATAATCCTAAATGCTGAGACTGTGGATTAATCTCAGCCGCATATCTCTTAAAGCCATACTGACATAGTGGGACATATTACAACATCCCCATAATTGAGCTCTTCTTAAGCCTTTTATGTGCCTTCAAATTCTTGAGGTGTTCCGAGGAACTGAGGATGCAGTGTGAAGGTCATGCAGGGCTAGAAATGTGAAAGGTTTCTTGGAGGGAAACAGAGAGAGTGAGGGAAGATTTTACAGTCGTACAATTTTTAAAATTTCAACAATATTCTTTATTCATGAAAAAATCTTTGCATACATACATAGTCACAAAAGCAGTTCAATTCTGTATGGTCTTTACACATGGAGAACAAAAAAACTCAAGGAATTTCTTACTCATACAAGACCATAGTTATATACATTTGAGGGACTGGGAGGGTCCGATAATTCAAAGGACCCCTGTTGTGCTTTGGCAGAGAGACCTTAGATGGTGGTCTTTCCCCACTGTGCATTGGCAGTAGCTGCCCCAAACTTTAGTGAGTCCCTCAATACGTGGTCCTGGAACTTCGAATGTGCCACTCTGCAACACTCGGTTGTGGTCAACTCCTTGCTCTGGAAGATCAACAAGTCTCAGGCAGCCCAAAGAGTGCTGTTCACCGAGGTGATCATCCTCCAAGTGCAGGAGCTGTTTGTCTCAAAGTGCATTCTGGGGAACAGACCATAGAGTACAGAGTCCTGCATCACAGAGCTACTTGGGACGAACCTTGACCAGAACCACTTGCCAGTCTTCCTTTGCAAAGACACATTCCAGAAAGAGATGTGTGACAGTCTCTACACCTCCCTTCTCCACTCCCTCCTCCCCACCCCACCACCACCACAGCCACTTCAAGGGGACTGTACAGAGGCTTGTTGAACATGAAGGATCTGATGACCAGTGCCGTTCTCACCACCAGTCCGGTAACATCCTAGTGCTTTGTTGGAAATTTCTGATGAGGCATTCTGCCAGATGACTTCGACAGTCTGCTCAGGGAACAATCTGACAGGATCCATCCTCACCGTTTCCCAATGGTCTTGAAGTCACTATGTGCTGACCACTTCCTGATAGATTTGTTGTCAAAGGTGTTTTTCTTTGCAAATTTCCCCAAGAAGGACAGGTGATATGGAATGGTCCAACTGCTTGGAGCATGCCACAGCATTGAGTCCAGGACCATCGTTTGTAACACCAGGGACAGGTAGAACCTCAGTACATAGTGATGCTTGATGTTTGTGTACTGATCGTCTACGCACAGCTTGATGCAGCCACACACAAAGGTGGCCATCAAGGATGATGGTGGCATTGGTTACGTTCTTCTCCCCCCTTATTCAGAGCTTTGTACATGATAAATATGTGGATACAGTCCATCTTAGACCTCCAGATGAGGTGGAAAATGGCTTGGGTGACTGCAACGACACAGGTTCTGGGAATGAGCCATATCTGTGCCATGTGCAACAACAGTGACAGCAGCTCACACCTGATTTCCAGGCTTTTACCCGCATCGTAGACGGAACACTGCTCCAAAAAGCCCAAGTTCTGCCTCACCCTTGAGATATGCT
This sequence comes from Rhincodon typus, assembly GCF_021869965.1. Classification (NCBI taxonomy): domain Eukaryota; kingdom Metazoa; phylum Chordata; class Chondrichthyes; order Orectolobiformes; family Rhincodontidae; genus Rhincodon; species Rhincodon typus. The sequence continues at coordinate 76,011,368 of NC_063338.1, forward strand.
CCTTCAAAATTCTCGTGCACATCCTGGCCCCTCCATACCATATTCCCAGTACCTTTAGGTAATCTATCCTGATAGTGGAGGGGAAAAAGAATCTGTCGGCCTAGTTCCCAAAGACAATGGCCTCGATCTTGCCTCGATTTATCTTGACACCAGAGGCCAGTTCGAACCGCTCGCAGATGATCATGAGTCTGTGTATTGACAGCAGATCCGAGCAGAAAACAGTGACATCATCTATGTACACGGAGGCTTTGAGCTGTAGGCCTCTGCTGCCTGGAATATTCACCCCTCTCAGGCTGGTATCCTTCCTGATGGACTCAGCAAAACACTGTAGACAATATACAAACAAGGCAGGAGAGAGATGGCAGCCCTGTCTGACTCCAGATCTGATGGGGAAGCTTTTTGATTCCCACCCATCTATTGAGACTGCACTAACGATGTTGGTGTACAGCACTCAGATCCAATTGCAGATTCCTTCTCCAAAGCCCATTTTGAAGAGCATGTCCCTCATGTTGTGTGCTATCCTATCAAAAGCCTTCTCCTGGTCCAGCTGATGAGGCCGGTGCCCATCCAGCTTCCCCACCATTCTATACGTAGATGATAATATCTCTGAGGGGCGCAAAGCTCTCAGAGATCTGAGCACTGCTGGCTCTTGGTTCAATTCCAGCTTTGGGCAACTGTCTGTTTGGTGTTTGCACATGCTCTCTGTGACTGCATGGGTTTCCTCTGGGTGCTCCAGTTTCTCCCCACAGTCCAGACATGTGCAGGTTGGGTGGATTGGTTATGCTAAATTGTCTATTGTGCCCAGGGATGTGTAGGCTAGGTCGATCAGCCATGGGGAATGCAGTGTTACAGGAATAGGGTAGGGGATGGGTCTGGGTGGCTCTTTGGAGGGTTGATGTGAGCTTTATACCAAATAGACTGCTTTCACACTTAATGATTCTATGATTGTAGTCTATGATCCTTCTGCTCAGTACAGCACAGGTTTGATCGGAGGAATCATCTATCCCAGAGCAGACCTGATCCGGTTGGCAATGACGTGAGACAAGATTTTGTAGTCTGCATTCAGCAGTGAAACTGGTTGCCACTTTCTAATTTCCTCCCTCTTCCCCTTCTCCTTGTAGATGAGGGCAATGATACTTTTCCTCATGGATTCCCATATGGTACCTGGCAGAAGCATAATCTTGAACGTCTCCAACAGACTCTGGACACTCAAGTCCCACAAAACCCAAAACAACTCAGCCAGCAAGCTGTCACTTCTGGGAGTTTTGTTCTTTTCTAAGGACTCAAGGGCCTTAGTCAGCTCATTCAGAGATAATGGCTGGTCCAGCCTCTCCTGCGTGCTGTCGTCTAAGCCGTGATAGAGGACAGGAATGACTGGAAGGCCACACAGTCTATGAGCTTTGTGTCATACTCAGTAGTACAATAGTGAGTGACAGAGCATGAGCCTTATTGGGAGCAGGGTGTAAGAGTAGAGATGGTGTGACGTATCAACTAACACTTCAGTGCATGATTGACTGAGGACCGTATTGTCGAGGTATTGCCCTTTGTATGACATGATAAACTGAGAGCTGTATTTATTCATAGGTATGTGGAAGTGGTTTTGATGTGCTCTTTCACAAAAGAACAGCAGAATGTCCTGACTATTACCTTTCCTTCAACCATCATCAGTAAAAACTAATTACTGGGCTATTATCTCATTGGTGTTTGTGGGATCTTGCTGTGTGCACATTACTCCCCATGTTCTCTAAATTATGACAGTGACCATACTCCAAAAAAAACGTAATTGGCTGTAAAGTGGATTGAAATGCATTGAAATAGTGAAGTGATGGGCATCATAAAATGAAAGATTCTTTTTACTTTTAAAGATCAAGTACTTTACCTAAAATGTGAGCCTATGTTGCTCTTTAAGTTACTGATCAAGCAGGTGGAGTAGTTGGAGAAACAATTTTCTGTGTTACAGGGTGAAGAAATCATGAATGATTCAAGTTCATTGATATCACAAGAGATAAACTCCTGCTGGTGTACTTCACAAAACAAGGTTTTTTTTTAATTTCAGTTTCCAAAAATTTGTGTCTTTTCATATAATCTTGGATAGATATGCAAATATTATTTTAGGAAGGCAAGCATCAGTACTTTGATGGATGCATCCATTTTCCACATTTATAAGCACAAGCTGTCATGGCTGAGAATACCATGCTGTAAGAATATCCTCCAGTTAGTAAACCTGAGAACTTTGGAGCTCAATTCACTTTTGGCGCTTGGCAATTTTTGACGAAAAGAAATGCACCCTTATATTAAAAAGTCAATGTGTTCTCATCAAGTTTTAGTGAAGTACTGTTGAATTAGGAATGAGAAAATTCATTCCAAATTTTTGAATTTGATTCAACCTTCAGTGAGAAATCTGAGGCTGATCCTGCTATTTTATGGCGAACAAAAAGTGCAGAACAACATTTTGAAAAGGAGTCTACGATAATGCTCACCAGGTGTTAAAGGGAAACAAAAAACAGAAAAAATAATCTGTCTACTAATTCTGATTCTTAAAGGGGAAGAGTCCATTAAACAAAAAACAATGATCTGCAGATGCTGGAAATCAGAAGCAAAAACAAAAACAAAAACAGATATCGTTAGAGAAGCTCAGAGGTCTGGCAGCATCTATGGACAGAAATCAGAGTTAATGTTTCAGGCCCAGTGACCCTTCTTCAGACCCTTCAGAGTGCATTAAAGTTTTGTTTTGTTAAGTATCTGAGTGCACCTGGATTATGTTGTGCTCAACTAAAAAGAATATTGATGTGTTTGCTGTCTCACTTCACAGATGTGTATATTTTCTTATTTCTAGGTTTTAATAAATGATGGAAAATATATAGTGAGAGTCAGGAAATGCTCTTACATTGCAGCAGAGTGTAATTTCTTCCGCATGGCATGTTTGGTACTGAGGAGATGTTTAATTGTATGGGAAAGTGATGGGTGGGGTCCCCTTCATAATACCGCATCCAGCCCAACTCAGTCAATGGTGGAAAGGACATTGGAGGGACATTCTACCCCACTACCAATTTAGGTGGGCATTTAACACCCCAGCATCACAAGTATTGTATTAGTCCCATGATGGATAGAGAGCTTGCCATGTGAGAAACATGACAAGCAAAGATGTGTGCTGCCATTTTGGAGAACTGCTGGCCTCTGGTTATCTTGTCAGGCAGGACTACCACCCAAGATCCTTGATCCCAGGTGAAGGCCAAGGGTGTGCTGTCAAGTGCCTGAGTGGAACAAGATGTGATGGGCTTTCCCATAAAGAAGTGACACAGAGTCCCATTGGTGTTGCAGTAGGCAGCAGTGCCCCTCATTACCTACGCATGATGGTGCCCTCCTGGCATGATTAAGTGTACTGATCCCACACTATAAGTTTTCAATCTCAGCTGGGCAGCAGGGAAGAACTATGAATTTAAACTAGTTGATTCCTTCTAAACTTGAAATAATGTTGCTGTGAGTGTATGGGAGCACCTGTAACAAATTTTGTTGTAGCTCTTTCTTAGAAAAAGGCAATACAAATAGGTAGAAGGTTCCTTTTCCTGGACTGATTTTCTATATAAACCATTAAGACTCCAATCCTCCTTGTTATATGGCCTGGCCTGTGGAATACTCAACCAGAAAAAAAAAATGTACAATGGAAACTTAATTGAAAGAATATATCCAGCTTTGAACATCTGTTCGAGTATTCAATATTCAAGAGTTAATTTAACATAGGAAAACACTAGAGGTGGAACTAATATGTCTGCTTACACAAAATGTCATAAATATTTATTTGATTCTTGATCCAATTTATTAGTTCTGTTAAAATGAGAATAGGATTATTGTTTCCTGTCAACAACTGTGATAGACAGGTACTTAGGTAATTTATTAGTTCAGTAAATATACCAAATCAAATAAAATATTAAAGCTCATGTCAAACACTTTGGCATGGTAACAATAGAATATTATGTTGGATAGCATATAATATCAAAAAAGAGCAGTAATAATGATTTTAATTATTATACTGAAGCAGTAAACAATACAATATAGATCGAAGACTTCACTCAATTTAATCTCTTGAAATAAGCATTCCGATAAACCTTTTTAGACTTACCTTTTCTCACACTGTCCCAATAAAACTACAGCATTTCAATGAAATGCTTACAAGTGAAATTATTTACTTCTCACAAAATTAATTTTACAAGCATTTTGACTGTTCTATCAGTACAGTCACGAGTTAAAACTATACATAAGGCACACTGGGAATTCCATTTTAGTGGTCTACTTTTGTCTTTATGTATATTAATTGCATATGTTGCACAGTAAGTGGGCTGTTTAAAACTAAGAACTATATCCCTATGAGCATGCTTATAGTTGCAGACGTCAGTGAATCCGAGTATAAATTGTTGATTGAAATCAGTTGTTCTGTTCTGGAAAATGGAGAGAAGCACTTACATTTATTTAACATTGTTCATGATTTAATGTCCCGAAGTACTTTACAACTATTTAACTTCTTTTGAAGTCTTTATTGTTGAAATGGCAGAAATGTAGCAACCAATTCACACTTTGCACAATCCCAAAACAGTAATGTGATAATGACCAGATCGTCTATTTTTGTGACATTTTCTGAGGAACAGGTGTTGGCCAGGATGTAAGAATTCCTTTCATCTTCGTTGCAATAGTGCCATGGGATCTTTTACATCCACTCAAGAAGGCAGATGGAGTCTCAGTTTAATATCTCATCTGAAAACAGAACCTCTGGCAGTGTAATCTTCGCTCAGTTATGCGCTGAGTTGTTGACATAGTTTTTCTGCATTCTCTTGAACAAACAACCAACCTCTTTGATTCAGAGGAAAAATGCTTGATATAACTCCACAGAGGCCAGTAACTCATCACCAAGTCGCCCTCTATTTACACATGGAAAGTCCTTGGCTCTGATCCAGCTCCCTCAGAGCCAGCTCTCAGAGAGAGCAGGATGTCTGACACTCCCGTCTTTATCTGTCAGCCAAGGCTCCCTGATTGGGCCAGATTAATCGTCCCAATCAGGGAACTCATATTGTATAAAGTCTACCTGGCTGATTTCATTATAATCACTGCAATGTTAATGAATGAATCGCATTATCTTACACTGTGAACACAATCTGTATTATTGCTGTGGCGAGGAAGAAGGAATGAGATAGAATAGCAAAGAAGTTTGTGGAAGGTTTTCTTGTTATTGTTGCTGCATCAGCTAGGAACTGAAGTAAAATGTCACAACTCTTGCAGCTTTGCAACCCCAACACCATGGAGTTATGGTATACTCTTATTTACAATCGAAACAATTGGAACATAATTTTAAATTTGATGACATGAGTATTTTTAACCAACAGAATAGACAAACATTTAAGCAGTTACTATTTCACATTATTGACATCATTCCAACTTTCCATGTGGAAGATTCATGAAAATTTCAGATTCTATTGCCAGTGTTAATCAAAAAGAGAGGTGGTGGGAATGTAAGAAAATTAATTGGCCACTCAATAACCCCTCATCCTCAAGACCATAAGACATTGGAGTAAAAGTAGGCCATTCAGCCCATCAAGTCTGCTCCACCATTCAATGAGATTGTGGCTGATCTGATCATCCTTAACTCCACTTTCCTGCTTTTTCACCATAAGCTTTGATCCACTTCTGGATTAAAAATCCATCTATCTCAATGTTGAACATATTTATTGACCTAGCCTCAACAGGCTTTGGTACTAAAGAATTCCACTGATTCACAACCCTCTGAGAGAAGGACTTCCCCCTATAGTTTGTCATTCAATGTCATCAGGATGAACTGCACAGCAAATACAATTATTTAACAAAAATCTATTTGTCTCAGCCTTGAAAACATCAACTGTCCTTTTAGGACAAATATTTTTACTTTACCACCACCCCTTTGTGAATTCCTGATTTCTGACTTAAGTGGCCAGCTTTCAGTTTAAGATTACGTTCTCTCTTTCCTCATTCCCCCATCAGTGGAAACAAGTTACCTGTAAGATTCCTTTTTGACTTCATATAGACTTCAAAACATTAAGGCCAGGTCAGATATCTATAATGATTAGTCAATCCATAATAATTTATTCATTGCTTCTGTTTAACATTGCTTCCTTTACCCAGATGTCTCTTATTAATTTTGATTCTTATTCGAGATAAAATGTAATATGGATTGAATTGGAGCCGAGTGAAGATGCCAGTGTTGGGCCTTTATACTGTGTTGGAAGTGGAATAGTCCTGTGAAACATAAGTGGCAATTAACATATCAATCCTCTCACCCATGAAAAATATTCAACCAAACAGGCTTTAAAGCTCAATTGTGCACCAGTTGGGTTAATGTTCACACGACAGAGTCTAATGATGGCTGTCAGCAAAATGAGCTCCAAAACATGAGATTGCAAGTTCAAAAGAAATCAAATATTCGTAGAAGGATTGCTCTTGTCTATTTGTGAAAGCATTAAAAAACTATGTTTGTGATCTTACTCAACTGAGCAATCAAAGAAGTGTAGTTCTAGAAATATCTGGCAAGATGCATGAATTCCAAGACAAAATTGGGCCTGCACCAAGCACATAAGCTGTTTCCCACACGTGTACGTCCTAGTTTCTAAAATATCTATGCTCTAACAGTTTACAGCACTGTCAGATCCTCTTGATTAAATTAGAGCCTTGTCGCCAGTATCTATTATTTTATATATTACTTAGTCCAATCAACCAGAAATAATGCCACTGTGAAGCTATGATAACATTTGGTATCAAATTAAAAAGCGCTACAAGGATACAGTGCTTTAGTTTAGCCAGAAATTGCTGCAGATAAAGAATTTATCTAATTTACTCTAAAATTAATGCCAAAATTATTTTCATGATTTATTGATAAATGTGCTATTGGTATTTCAGTTTTAAGGTCAAACTGTTCTCCAAGCTTTAAAATGATATAAGTTGTTTAGTGTAGTATTTGAATAAAAAGTTCCTAGTTCTCTTACAACTTATTTACTATACATCATTCACACAATGCCAGTCAATAGTAAAGATGTAGATTTAAACAAGAATTGAATATTTGTTTAGGTTCACAATGTTATCCCAACCAAGCAAGCAAAAAATTGAAATTCTGCCTCCAAATTTTGCATAGAGATGTTTGGTCAATGCATTTTGTTACCTAAAAATATGCACAGATATCACATTTTACTGCAGTGTAATGACAAAACGATTGCAATCTCACACTCTCAGAATTTTGCAGGCTGTATCACTATCAGTGGGCAGTTAAGAGTATGAAGACTAAAGGAGGCTGCCTTTTCCAGCTGTATGTGCAACTTTACTAGGCATATAAAATACTTCTTGTGTTCCCTAATGCTTTCTTGTGTTGAGGTCTGCTGAAATTTTACTGCTCCCACAATGATAAGGGCGCCAACTGGCGCCTGCTAGATTTCATTCTGTGCAAACAAGTACAGTGAATCCAATTCTTTTACTGCTTTGTCTCCAAGGTAAAGTTGTGTGGAATAAACAAGGTAACATTATCAATAAACATGTCACTGAAATACAATTTGGCAAGTACACTCTTTACAGTTTCAAAAAAAAATGATGACTTGGGTGAAACTCTAAATCTTGGAGTCCTATATATAAATCATGTCAAGTACTGTAATTTCCCATCCCCTCCCAATTACTAACTGGAATTTAATACTAATTAAGTTTTTCTTATTTGGTTCACAAATTTCTTCACTGTTATTAAAGGATTACACATCACTCTTTGTCGTAAGACATTGGCGTGTCTCGCTTTGCATTATTATCTTCTGAAACTGTCATCATTGTCATATTAACATGATATTTGATTAACTTACAATGCAAATGTTATTCTGCCAATATGATGTACTTCTATACTGAAATCTATCATTTCTTCTAGAGAAACGGTAAGAGCATTTGAATTAAATATAGTGTGTCCAATGACAATTAGGATCTGACCATCTACCAGTTGTTAGATTTATTTGCACGACTACCTGCCTTGGATCCCGATGATGAAAGCTGTGCAGTAAGTTAGTGTTAGAGCCACCAAACACTTGACTCACATTCAATTATACAGTACATGATAGTCCTCCAATACAGAAAATATGTTGGCTTGGATTTTATGTGACTATTGATGGCGAGAATATCAGTTATAATTGTGAATTATGATAGCAACCTCTGACATCTGCCCATTTGCAGTTAAACACAGAAAATTTTGACAGGGATTTCTGTCAGGGAAACTATGCTCCCTCAAAGGGTGTGGTGTAGTAGACCATATCCACTACTGAAATCAATGCAACGCTGTGTAGTTGCTGTATTTATCCACCAGCTCTCTACAAAAGATGTCACTAAAAGTTAGGGTTGCTGCATTGAAGAGTAAATGCAGTTTTAGTGGCATGAGAACTGATAATTTCTACTGAACAGTTAGTCTCAGCTTGAGACTTTCATGTATCTCGTTCATTACTAAGTGAATGTGAGTTGAAGATTTCAAACAAATAAAAACCACTTTAAAATAAAAACGTTTTCCCTGTGTTTCTTACATCTCATTTGTCATTTTCAAATTTTATTCCACTTTCTGTACATGATTTAAATCTAATTTATGCTTCCTGGTTCTGACCCTGTATGTTTAAATAAGGAGTTTTCAACTGATTCATCGAACCCCTGTGCTGTTACTTGCTATGCCTACAAGTGGCACAGAATCCCTGTAGAGAGTGCCAAATTGGATAAGATACCTGATTAGAGTCAGTCTCTTCCATAAAAAAACACAAAGTTTGTGAGTGATTATCAATGAACAGCAATTGTCATTCGAGCATGACTGGGAAGTCCAATGTTTTCAAATGGAAATTTTAAAGATGGTATGTTGTTTGGATGACTTATTGTGCAAATAGAGCCAAAGGAAACAATGAAGGAACAAAATGGAAACATAGAAAACAAGAGCAGGAGTAGGCCATTCGACTCTTTGAGCCTGCCCCATCATCGTTTATGATCATTACTGATCATCCAGCTCAATAGCTTGTTCCTGCATTTCCCCCATACACTTTGATCCTTTTAGCCCCAAGTGTTTTGTCTAACTCCTTCCTGAAATTGTACAAATGAAGAGTAGTCTGTCTAACATCAATGAATGGGAAATTTCCAGAAACAATAATTTGGGGCTAAAATAAACAGTTATATGGACTTGTGCAGGTTCATTAATGAAAGCCAACATGGATTTCCTAGGGGAAAATCATTTTTAACTAACTTGCTTGAGGTTTTTGAAGAGGTAACAGGGAGGATTGATGAGAACAATGGTGCTGATGTGTAATACATGAATTTCCAAAAGGCATTGATACAGTGACACACACAGACATATAAACAAAGTTATAGCTCATGGAATAAATGTAACAGTGGTAATAAGGATGCAAAATTGGCTGAATTTCTTAAAGACTGGTATTGAGCTCCATTAGAACTGGGTGACTCAGGGAAAGTTAAGGTCCTAATGACAGGAAAAGCTGCAGGTCCACAAGCAGTCAGGAGAATTACTTATTGCTGTTCATCTCCGCCAACGTATTTGCCTGGAAAAAGTAACACATTCTTTCCATGTACGGGGCAAGATTGACAGTCCCAATCAGGGAATTCATATTCAATGAAGTCCACCTGGCTGACCTCATTACAATCACGACGCTAGTTATTATTAATAGGGGGATAGAGCGCCAAGGCCTAGAGGTGATATTGAATTTCTGCAAGACACTAGTGTGGCCTCAGCTAGAGCTTTGTATTCAGATCTAGGCACTGCACATTAGGAACAATGTGAAGGCATTGAAAAGAGTCCAGAGAGGTTTATGAGAATGGTTTCATGGCTGTGGTCCTTCAAGTTATGAATAGAATAGTCCAGAATAGGGCAAAATAGAATAGAATGGAACAGAATATAGAATAAAATAGAATATTGTCACATATATTTTTACAAAAATAAGTGAGAAGTTTTATATGTTGCCATACCACTGTGCCTGCAGTAATGAATAAAGTCATAGGTAAGAAAATAAAACGTAAAAATTAAGACAGAGTTCACCTCAGATTAATTTCAGTTTGGGGAAAGTCGATTAAGATGACAAACACTTGAATATCCAGAAGCTGCAGCTGAGAAGACCTCCACACTGGGACAAGAACACAAAACCTGGAGACTGCCATGCCTAGCCAAGACCACCCCTCCGGGACAAGGCTGCTGCAACGGGAGACCGCTGCCCCAGGCTAGAATACGAGACTTCCACACTGGGATGAGACCTCAATGCCACATGTCTGGACGAGACCTCCATGCTAGGACTGGATGAGATCGCCATGCCAGGCTGCTGGAATACCCGGAAGTTGCTGCTGTAGAAGACCTCCACTCTGACGAGACCTTTACTCCAGGGCAAGACCGCCAAACTTACATATTTCCACACCAAGCTGAGACTGCCCCTCTGGGATGAGGCCGCCACAATGAGAGAACACCATGTCAAGCCGAGACTGCCACACTAGGCTGGAAACCTCCTCTTCACTGAGCATGGGCTGGGAAAATACACCTTCTGCCAAAGAAGTTAAAAAAGATACGGTAGTAAATAGAAACATTAAGGAAAAGCAGATAAAGAGAAAAAGTAAGAAGCAGGTGGAGTAGACGATCTCCATGCTCCTGGGTTGAGGAGTCCACAAGCTGTGCTTTTGCGCCACTACCGTCCTGCTTTGGACATAGATTAGAGAAGTTAGGATCAGATTCCTTTTAGAAAAGAAGGATGAGAGGATAAAGGTGTACAAAATCATGAGTTTTATGATCAAAGTAGATAGGCAGAAAGTGTTCCCACTCAAAGATCAAGAATGAAATGGCACAAATTTACAGCATTGGTCAAAATAAGCAAAAGTGGTTTCAGAAGAAGAAAAAAAAAACTTCTTAATGCAGTGAGTGTTTTAGGGTTTTGAATGTGCTGCTTGAAAATGTGATGGAGACAAATTTAATTGAAGGATTCAAAACAGAATTAGTCTTTTATTTGAAAAAGAACAATGTGCAGGGTTACAGGGAAAAGGCTTGAGAACAACATTAAATCCTAATACTCATTCAAAGAATTGTTGCAAAAGCAATGGGCTAAATGGTCTCCCCCTGTGCTGTAGCAATTCTGTGATTCTGTGAAGATTCAAAGGAGGACTGAGCAAATTAATGTTGAAAGACTGATCAATGTAGCAATAGGTGGAGGATGGAAATTAATGGTTAGAGAGATCCCAGTCATTTTTTTTTTTCTATTCTGTGCAAAAAAATACTACCAGTATTATACAAAAGTATAAATGCCTAGAATTTATTTCCATCTGCACAATAGAAAAATGTTCTAAACTTTGTAAAATCCAAATGAGTATTCCTGGAAAATGGTGTGCACTTTCTGAGGCAGGCTTCATATTGCTCAGAGTGCAGAGGTGCCACGGTGTAAACCAGACACAGATTCCAAGCTGATGGCTGTTTCCTGGCAGCCTCTCTATTTCCATGGTTATGAAATCTGACGACAATAAACATTACTAAGATCAACCTTGTACTGCTCTGTGTAATCTTCCAAATGTTTTCACCAGACTACCATCATTAATTGCCATAAGAGTCCCATTTGTGGTGCCATTTTTAAAATTTACTCCCACCCTCAGGCCCTTATTTTTTGTCTTGTTTTTTGCTCCTTTTACCTGTGCATCCTTGATGCATGCTGTTAATGATATTAGAAAGACATTTTGCTACAGCCCAGACCATAACTCAAGCTTGTGCTGTGATGTGGATTCCATCTAATCTCTAACATACCTCTATTCCAAGTTTACTGAGCCAAGAATGACAAAACTCTTAACCTGAGAGTTCCTTGTAAGTCCTGTCTGATGTGCATCCTGGCATGGATGTAAGGAAGGAAAAAAATACACTTATGTAGCTCCAATCATGACCACAATATATTTGAAGGCAATTTGCAGTCAATGCAATACTTTCGAAATGCAGCCATTGTTTTTTTTATGTCGGAAGCATGGCAGTTAATTTGAACACAAGCAAACTTGGACAAACAGCAATGTAGTAATGAATTAATGGTCCATTTTTGTGATACTAATTCTGGGAAAATATTGGCTGGACACTGGGCGTACCTCCCCTACTCTCCTTCAAATTGTTTCCATGGGCCATAAGGCCTTGTCTGAAAGAGATCAACTCTAGCAGTGCAGTTTTTCTTCATTATGAACTGTAGTTATCAAATCCTTCCATACATTCCCCCGTACCTCTTGCCCAAAATCTCAAACATGTGATCCTTAGTCTAACTTGTCCGAGTTTGTCACAATCTTGCACAGCTCTATCAATCTCCCCTCAAACTCTTTCATTCCAAAGAAAACATCCTTTGTACAAAGATTAGAAATGGCAGTGCAGAGAGCAGCAGTAGCTTCTTCCACAAGCACCATGTTGTGTTGAGTCTTGCAGCTTATACTCAGTATAGCTTTAAGGCACACGTTTTTGATTTCCTCACCATATTATGGCTTATGATCTGATGGTATAAAAGTCTCATCTCCGTCTTACTAAGCTCTGTCCTCATGCAACATGGTATGCTGAGGGAAGCATGCTACAGTTTACATATGAATTCATTAGCTTACAGCTGCACATGTATGTTCCTGTAATTGTTTTAATACAACTCCTGGTGGACAAGTTTATTGAGCTCTTCATTATAAAATTACCCATACCTCGTTCTTATGTTACATGATCTAGCATAAGTATGACATCACAAGAGTTACAAATCAATAATATATCATGTCACAGTAGACAGAGAAACATGAATTATCCATGTTATCTGCTGATCAGAATTCACTATAGAAATAGCACATGACCATAGCGACGGTGACTTTAACCCAGACCATGCTACAAACACAGAGTGAAGCTTAATTGTGGCAAATTTGGTGGCAGGGAAGTCTTTAATCAAACAGGGATGGTGACAGGTGTAGACAAGTACCTTCCTGACTTGTCAATTGAGGTTAAGTGAACAATTAATACCCACTTAAGGGCCTTAGCTCACTGCTGCTGGTATTAACCTAGCAGCCGGGCAAACAAGGGGTGGGCTTGCCACGCAGGGAACATGGCAAACAAACCCATTTTGTATTGCTTTTGAACTACTGGGGAAGTTTCATCTTCAAAGGCACTCAGTATCCAATCGAGGAACCTAACATTGAGAAGTGCAGATTTGCTGATGGTATTGAGGATCAGGTCCATGTCCTTGATGCCAAACACATGCCTCTCCCTTCCCTATGACCACCCCCACATTGTGACCCCTATTTATAGACACCCCTTCTACTGATAGCACTCACCCGTGATTCAGTGATGGGTACTGGGATGTTGTACTGGTTGCAGCTCTCGCCAGCTAAGTGGAGTTGACATTCGATAGAGTTTTTAGCTTCTGATTGGCTGTCGGCTGTCAGCAAGGCCAACTTCTGCCTCCAAGGTCTTTAATCCTGAATGAAGCCACTGAACAGTTAAATGCCAAAGTGTCACTCAATGTGGCAGTCTTTTCCTAAAAATGGTGATTCAGGGTTCATGCCAGCTGTCAAGTGAGGGCATCATCTTCCTCAACGAACTGTGAACGATTTAAGTAGCCTTGCTCCTCCAAAACTCTCTACTGCCACAACCACACCCACATTTTGAACATTGCAGAAAAAGAGGCAAAATGTTTGCTAAAATAAGTTAAATCTTAATATTTGTATCAGAATCACAACAAATTAAATCTTTCAAACTGCTGAGATTAGGATTTGCCAGTTTCAACATATAGTTTGAATGGTTGATGATAATTACCACACCCCTTATAGTTTCAGTCACAGACAATTGAAATATGTTGTCAATAAATAAAGAAAATGTAACATAGAGAACATTAGCTGGTAGTTTCTGTCCATGAAGCCCCTTGCAAGAGTGTTATAATGACATTTAATTTTCACCAGCAACAGATAAAAACTCCAATTATCGAACTAAACCAATTCTGCAATCAATAGAAGATTTATTTATATAAACAAGTCAATTATCTTTGCAGCTGATGATTGAAATGACTCTGAAATGTTGACTCTTGTTATTTAACAACCTGCCCATGAAAATGTGATGATTTTAAAGTTGCCATTGTGGCTTTTCTTTCAACCCTTTAAATGTGATTCTTTGTTGTTTCTGCCTGAGACGGATAAGTATGATTACAATGCAATCTGATTGTCAACATTACAAAAGGCTCATTTGATTGTTGATCTTCCCTTTCATTTTAGACTGACTGGGCTTCTGTCACACACCCCAACTACTCCTGATGACTGCTCTTTCTAACTCAATCACAATTTGTGGATATTCATTGAATAAGTAACTTATTAATGATTCTGTATGAGATAAGAGACATCTGAAACCCAAACAGCTGGTGTGTAATCTCAATTTCTGTCATTCGCTGTCGTATTTCATGGGGTTTTGGTTAAATTATATATTTGTGTCAGTAAATGGCGCTCAGTATCCACCCTCATAACCTCTTTGCCAATACCATCTGATGGAATTAGCGTTTGTTCATGATGTGACTGCCTGTCTTAGTTTGGCTAGCACCTTTGTCATGTAGAGATCAACTTGTCTGAAGAGACTCAAGCTAATGGTTTAAACAGTGGTGGTTGCTTCAGTCTGAGGTCTGGCATGTGTCACAAGACAATTCTTTATCGCTAAGCAACCTGAAAAAGTTTAGCCACTTATATTTTGGATTAGTGCACCTGGAAGAACTTATGTTTTATAAATCGTACTGCATCCAGAAGTTGATCATTCCAGCAACATGACTTAAATTGTTTTCACCAATGCAGTAGAGGTTTAATTTACTTATATCCCATTCTTGGAAATAATACTGTTAGCATCCCCTAACATAATATTTCTATTCCTCAATGCACAGAAATGTAACCATGTTTGCCATTTCGCTAATTTAAATAGTTCAGCATCTGTATGGTATTGTTTCTTGGGAGATATTTTAAAAACATGTTCCAGTGAGGGGTCTATTTTCCTGAGGGTAATTTATGTGCTTTTCCCTATCAGAAACTGCAGTACAACAGAGAGCGGTTTAAACATGCTGATACTGCTGGTCTGACATTAACCCTGTAAATAATTGCACTCCTCGAAACTATAAGTTTGAAGAAGATGAAAGGCAATAAAAGCTGATACTTAGTCTGCAATGAGTAAGGAGGTAAATGACAAAGACTAGGAGATCAATCACTAATCACTTTCCAATCAAATGTAAGCCAGAGCAAGTCATAAAACTCCGCCTGCTTAAATTTAGTGATAAAAGTGCAAACTTGACAGGTCAGTTTTGAAACAAAATTGAAAGTATTTCAGTTTTTTTCCTACATTCAACCAACTCACTGGTAGGATACTCACTCCTAGCAGAAGTTTGTTGGTGCCATATTACACAGACTTAATCATACCAAGCTGATTCCTTAGTTCAGTACTAAGGGATGACCTTCAGATGAGGTCTCATGATGGTGTGCATGGAAGTTCTCCCTAGTGTCTTGGTCAATACTTACTGCTCAAGCAACATTAAAAAAGATTATTAATGAAGTTTTTTGTTGATGTTTGTGGAATCTTGCTGTGTGCTCACTCATTTCCCTTTATAATGGAAGTACCAACACTTTAAAAGTACTTCAACAATATATACTTTGGATCATCGTTAGTTGGTAAAAGTCCTATTCTTTTTCACTGTGTCTGCCAGGAACATCAAGCAGTGAAGACAATTGTTGGCTTTGTGGATATGTCCTACCCAATAACTAATGATGACATGGTGGAACAGATGAAAAACTTTGGAGCAATTACATATTGATCATTTCAGAGCACTTTATAACAGAAAGAGCTGGATCCCAAACAGAAAGCATACGAATTAGTGGGGATATTAGAGAAGCAACATTTTAAGCACTTTTGAAAGGCAGGCTGGGAGGGAGCAAGTAATTTGGAAGGTAAACTGTAACTTAGGGTAATAATGGATGACTAACACTGAAATGGATTAGAGGCAGCAGTAGACAATTGATCCAGAGTTAGATGGACACATTGAAGACTGGAACATAAGTTTGGAGGAAACTTCGTAAATAGGGTGCGGTGAAGAAATAGAGAAATTTGGAATCAATGTAATTAATTTGCTGTATCAGAGTGCTATTGAATTCATAAGACTCACAGAAGCATTTAAGTATTGATATGATCATACACAGTATTGCATTAGAATAAGTATGATACTTTTGCAGGGGATAATTCGTGGCATGGAGCTTTAGGTTAGATGAAATTTGGGGAAAGTAGAGGCAGAAGATTGATGAAAAGAACATATAAGCAATTGATTCCTAAATTAATGAATAAAAAATACTAGGGATGCTGAAAATCTGAAATTAGAAATAAAAACAAAGTGCTGGAGAAACTCAGCACGTCTGGTAGCATCTGCGGAGAGAGAAATGGAGTTAACATTTCAAGTCAAATATGACTCTTCTTAGGCCTCAGAAGAAAAGCCATACAGGACTTGAAACATTAACACAATTTCTCTCTCCACGGATGCCGCCAGCCCTCAAATTAATGAAGCTGTAGTTGAAGATTTCACCCATGCAAGCTGCATTGGAAATCTGTGCAAACCTCAGGAATAAAGAAGATATTTCCTCTCCCAGATATCCAGCTCATGTCTGGTTATTCAAGCTCAAAGTTGAAATTAGCTTGCATTACCACTTCTTAATAGCCATGTTGCAGAGGACAAGATAACATTCACTTTTAACCTTTTAAAGTTTTCTTTTACATTGAAGAATGTAAGTTAAGAGAAAGAGATGAATCTGAAGTCCATCAGGAATAATCAGTGATCCAGAGGATCTTCCAAAGTTTATTTTCAATAAAAATAAGCTTTGTGCTTTGACAAAGCAAGTTTTATTTCTAATTGGACATCTTTTAAGTGAAAAAAAATCCTGGCTTACTGCAAAGTACAGATGGTCCTGCATGTAAAAAGCTACTGGAAAGATACTTGCTATGAAAGCCATTAACATAGCCTGTTCATTTTCATTGCAGCATTTGCAAATATTCTATGGGGAAATGTTTCTGTAATTTTTTTAAAGACAAAATCAACAGTGCATAGTCCATTAAGACAAGCTGCCTGCTGTGGAGTCATAAGAACACGAGAGTTTATTCTGGACAGGAGGTAAGCTTACATAGTAGGGGTTTCATGACTGTTACATTTGCATAGTTATATTGTTATATTATTCATAAAGAGCTAGGAACTAATTGTTATGTGGATGTACATCCAGGATACCACATTTACTGCTGCACTGCAGTCAGGTGCCAAGCAATAATGTATCTGTCTACCAGAAACATGGAGAACTGTAAGATGCACACTAGATGAAGCACTAGCATATTGAATTGAAACGCGCGATCATTTTTGAGACATTAACCTATCTCTCTTAGCACAGATTGATCGACCAGTTAGTTGTCAATGTTTCTACAATATTACAGTGGGAACAAAAGCTCCTTTGAGGGAAGTGAAGTGATTGTAAACACAATATTACATCAGTGAGCTCTGTAGCAAGATAATGCAAAGTAATTTTCATGGAACGTATTCTCTGATACCTAAATTCTACCATACATGTATGGTACTATATGGAGTCTAGCAGTGCAAGGCTATTTGGAACTGTTGTTGCAATCAATTCCTGAGGGACTCACCCTACATTTTGTGTAAGATGTTTAAACAACAAATAAATAATCTATGATAACTCCTAGGGAGTGTGTCAGTAGACCTCTAAATTATGTTATGTTAATAATTATGCTATTTTGCCAATAGCTATGTCTGTATGTCCATATTATATATATATTTATTCATTTATGGGATGTGGGTATCTCTTTGTGCCTTTACGAAAGCGGTGGTGAGTTGTTATATAAAACTCACCTTCTCAGCATATAATAGCTGTTACTATTATTATAACAGTATGCTTTATATTGAAAATTAGATTAATTTTTCTTGAATTGGATCCACTGGTTAAGTTTTAAAAGACTAATGACCTAAAAAAACAGCTTTGAAGATGGTCAACCATTTGCATCATTGTAATGTTCAAATTCTAAAGCCATTAAAATGAAGTCAGCTGGACTAGAAAACCCCATCATTTCTAATCTCCTTGGAGAAGTGTGCATGGACCAACATCTAACCAATTTGCAAGAAGTGGGAAAAGAGGACAGCCATTTTCTGTCTCTTCATCTGACTGTAACATTGTTTTGCAACTGTCATTTTTAAAGTGGCTTGGAATCCATATTTGGATTCTTCAGCAACCTTGTGCCTCCTTCAGGCGAGCTGGCTACTTTCCAACCAAAAAATGAGTTTCGGCATGAATGGACTGGTGAGCTTTCACCTGACCCCAATCCCCAAGAATGTTCAACTGCCACACCTCCAAAACAAACGCCACCTCTCCACTCATTTTTCGGGTGCAAAATATACATTGATTCTTTCCCCCTAATTAGTACACAACAAACTACAAATGTTGCATGGATACAGCCTTCTAAAAAAAATGATTACGCAATGATTAAGATTCCTTCATCTTCACCACTGTTTAAAATCAAAAGTAATACTATAAAACCACAATTTATGGTTGTACCATAAGAAAAGTCTTCCTTACTGTCTGTAGACTCTGACTTGCCAGTAGCTGGTATACGATACTACCAAGCCAGTTCAGTGAATACATATTGTCAATGCTTTTCCTTAATCTTAAATGTGCAAATTCCATTGGACTGTGCAGGATAGGTATTGGGACAATTGGCATTTATAAAACCAAGGTCTGGCAAAAGTAACCTGCGCAGATTTCAAACATGAATGTCAGGCAACATTGGAGCTCAACTTTAATTATTTCATCATTGCCATAACTATCAGAGCTCGTATTTTCCTAGATTTTTAAAACTTAAATTTTTTTGCAATTCAGATCCTTCCTCTAATTGTTTAATTTTCTTCATTTCACAATATTTTGAAACTAACACATAATTTTAAAGAAACTTAAAGAAAGTTCATAAAGGATGCATTTTCCACACTTAATTTTGCTTATCTATTTTGTTTAATTATAAGAATAATTTTGCGCTTGTCAGGATCATTATATTCAAAATGTGAACACACCTGAGCTGAACTACGTATTGCTTAATATCTAAAATCTGGTAATACAGATGGATGGACTGATGCAAAAATAAACCTTTTGCAAACAATGACTACAGGCTTATAAACAACTTCATTCATATCTATTCAATGGCTGCAAAACCTTTAAACAACATGTCTTTCTTCAACTAAATCTTCTCTCTTTTTGTAGGATCTTAGTTTAAAGGTAAAAACAAAACCTCTTACAGTAAGTGACATTCAGGCTTTGGGTAAAGGGAATGTTTGCTGATTTGATGCATAAAGGTATGGTTGACTGATAAAGTGGCATTCGCCATTCACTAGGGACTGCAGGTTTTTTCAGTGCATTAATGGCCATTTCTCTTCAGATGTGTCCAACCTACCTGAATGTAATCCTTTAAACTTTAATTCACTATACATTAAGGCGGCAGTCATAAATATGTTTCAGGCAATCCCCATAGTGGCAACTTCACATATACTTTTTTAGCATCTTCATTTTAACCTATTAAATAGTATAGTTGCTGCTACGCTGTCCATTTTTGAAGGGTTGGAAAGAAGTAGACTTGACTCATGTGAAGTCAGCAGCACTTCCTAGTCTAAAGTCATAGGGCAGACCCCTTTCTATGCTATGTCCTTCTTTATAACGTTGCACCAATTTTTTGAAAAATAAGTTTTGATAATCAACCACTTCTTGGACTAAATGACCGACGTGGCATTGTTTTTTTAAACAACAATATAACTTTTATCAGTTGGCATGTAATAATTTATTTTTTGTTCATTCACGATCAAAATGTGTTATGGTACATACTCCCATTTTTCTCCCGAGAAGAATTTACTAAAGCAAAGGTAATGGCCAAACTTTAAAACATAACAATTCACATCTAGTTAAGGATAAATGATAATACATTTTTGAATTTTACTATTTTTCCTATTTGTACAGTAAAAATAATGAAAGTTCCAGTTGACTGTGTGTGAAGTGCCTTAGGACATTTGTTCTGTTAGGATACTATATAATTAGAAATTGTCATTGGTTTGAGTGACTTAACAGTGAAGTATTTCTTTTAGAAAATAACATGATTTTAGTGGGATTTTTTGGCTTCTGAGTCAAACCAGACCATTGCACATCTTGAACCACATCTCATTTCAAAGTAGCATACAGTTAGATGGAAATAATAGACAAAATTGAAAAAAAATATGGAAATCGGACAGGCAAGTGGCAGGTAAAATGTGTTAACAAGAACTGCAATGTACTTCACATGGAAGTAAAAACCATGGTGGCTCAGTGGTTAGCACTGCTGCCTCACTGTGCCAGGGCTTGATACCACCCTTGGATGACTGTCTGGGGAGTTTGCACATTTTCCCCGTGTCTGTGTGGGTTTCCACTGGGTGTTCTGATTTCCTCCCACAAAGATGTGCAAGTTAAGGGTTACAGGGATGGGTCTGGGTGGGATGCTCTTCTGAGGGTTGATGTGGACTTGTTGTGCTGAATGGCCTGTTTCCACGCAATGGGGATTCTATGGAATTACTAGCTATACAATAAGAAAATAACATGCATTGTAAGTGAATGCCAAATTGATTTCCTAATTAGTAACAAATTGAACCTGCCTCAAAAATGTTTGGTGACAATGAATAAACCATTGATGAATTAAATGACCAATATTGTGCAGAAATAGTGAAGCAATCCTATTGTTTTATGAGTTATTTGTTGCAGGACTACATAAGATATTGTGTGCAGTTTTAATTACTACAGAACAAAATGGCTGTTAAGGCTATTGAAAGGATTCTGAAGGGAGGAACCAGAATGATTGAGTGGTTTGATATAATAAATTATAAGAGCGATTTTGTATTTAGGCATATTCTTATTAGAAGAGAAATGCTTGAGAAGTGATATGACGGCTGTTTGTTTTAAAAATGTGGACCACGACAAGCTGTTTTACTTTGTCCAGAAGAGTATAATCAAATCAATGTAGAGTTGAAGGGAGGAGGTGGGTGTTGGCAGGGAGGTGGGTGAAGTCAGGTGTGCTCAAAGCAAATATGGAGAAATAATATTTCAATGAGCAAATGATTAATCTATGGAGCAGACTCTCTAGGAAGATGATAAAAGTAGTTCATATTGATTCATTCAAATGCAAATTAGACCTTTCTTTCTCAACAAATAACATTCTTTGACATAATCTGTGACTACTTTGTGACACGAATTGGTGTGAGCCTACCATGTTTGAGAGGAAAATGGTGACTTTGGACTTCTGATTCTTAAAGCTCAGTACCACTAAGATTTTTTTGGGGGAATTTCTGTAGTAGACAAATTGATAGAGGTTGAAAGTCAAAATTTAGTTCATGTTGCATCTCTTGACTGCCGGGATGGTTGAAAGGCACAACGTAACTTTAGCCATTTTTCCCCGCATGTAATATTTCTTATTTTCCTACATTAATCTTTACACAAACGGTAGTCTATTGCTGACTGCTCTTTCAGTTAACATTTTGTCAGTTGTTTTTATTTATTTGTTCTTTCTCAGAGATGTGTCAGTTTGATAATTAGTGATGGATCCAAGATCCAGCAGATGTGTTTAATGGTGTTGTGAAGTTTTATAGTGTGGAATATTGATCTTTAATTCCATTCGTTGATTTAACCTTGGACTTCTATTTGAAAGGAATCAACTTTAAGTAAGCCAGTCCACTGTGATTTAAAAAATAAAAGAACTGTGGATGCTGGAAGTCAGAAACAAAAGCAGAAATAGCTGGAAAAGTTCAGCAGGTCTGGCTGTATCTGTGGGGAGAAATCAGAGTTAATGTTTCGGGTTGAGTGACACTTCCTCAAAACTGTGTTTTAAAATGTCTTCAGAGATCACCTGATGTACCAGAGACACCATGCTACTAAATTGTATGACCATGGATTAACAGAGGATGTTTCTGGATGGTTTGCTGCAGAATTTCACACTTGATATTTTTCAAACCATTCAGAAAAGAAGCATAAGGACATGAACCAACAGTAATCATGCCTTCAAAAGCTGCCAGAGTCAATGGAAACCTACTGAAATATATTCCGCAAATGGATGCTGTAGATTCCCTTATCTATTTCAATGGCATCTTTATAGCTTTGGCATGGAAGACCAAAGTGCCTTATTGTAACGTGACTTACCCTATTGCACGCCAAAAGTCAGCTATCATATGACTGAACCCCATTGCTTTGTGAGAAACTCTGATTACATTTATCTGTTTCTTACAGGGGGTCAGAAACATTAAGGCGGCCAGCAGTTCTGTCTGAACATTCAGTTCTTTGTTTTCTTAATTCTTAACCATCTCTTAAAATGGTTAGTTTAAAAGATCAGTCTGACTTATTTCATCATATACTTTTACGCATGATCATGAAAAAACATGCTTCTTTATTAAAAAAAATCAAACTCTGTTAAAATCAACACCAGTAATGATGAGAAATGAAACCCTTTGGATTTGGTTGTGGCAATTGGTTTGTTCATTTATTTCAACATTTGGGAATAAACTTTTACTCAAATGCTCCAGGATGGCAGCCTGTGAATATCAGAGTCAGATTTGAACTGAGCATTAATATTAACTTATGAACTTTTCCAAGGGGCTTATGAGCTTTTCCAAGGGACCTAAATTCATGCAAAAGCAGAGTGGTCACCAAAAACTCCTCCAACTAAAGAGGGGATAACAGGAATTTAGGACTCAGCCTGATCCCTTCAAGTTTCAACCTCTCACTTTTATTCTCCTTTTCACCTTCTTTGTTTGGAATGGTGTGGCTGGCCCTTTCCCTCAAAGAGCATGTTAGGGATAATTCATGGATATCCCAAGGAACTTTCTCCTATTCCACAGTTATATGGATTCAAAGGTATACATATTAGCTGGGAGGAGAGCTACAGTAATACATAGACATGTTCACTCTACCAGTAGAATATCCAGAAAGAATTTTTTTTATGGAGCCTAGCGTCAGGCTTCCTTGTTTGTGGAACGGTATAGATCTGTTGCAGCAGTCCAACTTTGTGTTTAGTGCAGCCTTAGCCAAAGCATTCTTGCAGGTTTCATGCACCCACTTCAGCCATTGCAAATTACCCAACTTCCACAGATTGGTATAGGGCATAGATATAATTGATTTGATTTGATTTACTGTAGTCACATAACTAAGTACGGTGAAAAGCTTTGTTCTGCAAGCAGTGCAGGCAGATCATGGCAAACAAGGACATACAGATCATAGGGGTAGTAAGAACTGCCGATGCAGGAGTCTGAGATAACACAGTGTGGAGCTGGAGGAACACAGCAGGCCAGGCAGCATCAGAGGAGCTGGAAAGCTGATGTTTCGGGTCGGGACCCTTCTTCAGAAATAGGGCCCTTACACAAAGCGAGACATACAAGGTTAAGGGAGGCATGCTAGTTTAAAAGTAAGGTACAGGCAGGCAAGGCAAATCTTTAACTCCACTGCACTTTTTCCTTCTGGAAAACAAAAAGCAGTAAGTGCAATAAAGGCCCACGAGCAGTCAAGAGGTTATGTCTAAATTGACATTCCCATACAAAGTGGCTGATTACCAGACACACAGCATAGATTCAGTCCTTTAGATGAAACCATCCCCCCAACTCCCCAAAGAAACTAAGTTGTGAAGCACAGTTTAGATACAAAATCAGTATTTAAAACAACAGAAATTTTCAATCTTATTACTACAAAAATTATCTTTAGAATAATAATGATTTAACAAAAAACTTCAATTAATGAAAAATATAATCAGGCAACAAATAAGCTTAGCACAAGGAGATACAATCCTAATAATCATCTTCCAAATCAAGAAAATGATCAAGAACCTCAAGTACCTGTCATCAATCAGGAAATGCAACCTTAATTAGGACCAATCTTTCCCCCAGAGAAATTCAATCTATCAGACCCATTTGAAAGACTAGCAAATCGGCAAAACTGGAAAGCACACTTTCTAAAATTTTAAACAGCTTTTGGAATGGAAACCAAGTCAGATGCAGAACAACTGAACACTCTTCTTTACTCTGTGGAAAGGATATCATATTATGTGTCACGTAGATAATAGATCGAAGATAAAGAGATTACATTTGACAACCTCATAACAGTTTTTGAACAATATTTCACTTCAAGAACAAATAAAACACTGGCATGATCATGCTCACTGGCTGACACTGACTCTGAGGAGAGTGCAGAGATAGGTTCATTAATAAGCTATATGTGCAATCTGAACCATGAAACTTACAACAAGGGCTTATTTGCAACAGATTGTCATTGGTCTCTTAGATAAATCAGTTCACTGAACTTCTTCAGTCAACAGACAATCTGATTCTCGAATGAGCAGTCCAAATAGCAGTGGATACAGACTGCACAAAATTGCTCAAGAAGTATACAGCAAAAGTTCTATTGAATGCAGAGCGTTATAAGGAGTGTTGGCTACTTAAAGAACAAGACAGATTTGACTAGAGGAGACAAATTTCCCATCAGAAAAATGAGGGTCCTTCAATGTAAAATCCTAAGCAACCTAGTCCTACTGTACCTTGTTACAGATGTGTTTCTTAAGCTCCAGAAAGGAAAGGCAGAACAATATCAGCTTTACTCCAACAATATATTCATGGTGGATAAAGAAGTCACTTCTTGAAGTTATGCTTCAGTGTAAAGGACATATCAAGCATCAAAACAGATTGATTTCAAGCCCATGTGTATGTTCATTCCTTGAAACAGAACGTTGAAGAACCTTGCAATGGGATGTGTCTCTTTGTATAGGGAATAACCACCTACAGATGAACAACATCACTCTTGGAAAAAGAACAATATTTTTTGATTCAAATGTTATTGATGGAGTTGAAGAAACAACCTCACATCCATATACATTCCTGCAGTGGCATCAATGCAAAGCTCTTCAGCAGGTCCGACTCATTTAGGGTGTGTGGTCAGGCTGCCAGATTGATTAAATGTCTGATCTAATGGAAGCCAAGAGGGAAGAAAATAATTCACTGACATTACCTCTGACATAGACTTATTACCTTGCCCAAATATTGTCGTAGATGAATTAAATCAAAGATTAGGGGAGGGGGTGGGAGGATTAAAAGAAAAGTGCTGTACAAATAAGTAATCTAAGTAACTCATTGAGAATATATAAACAAGTTAATAATGTTTGTGGGGGATAAATGCTTAAGAAGCCTGGACTCAAGAAAATCCTTGACCTCGCCTTCTCTTCGACCAGCCCGTCTTGAAGTCAAATACAAAAGCTTAGCCCTAAATATGTATAGCACAAGACCTACTAGCATTTATTTACCGCAAAATAACCAGTTTAATTGGAAAAAAACCTCCTCGAAATGTTGCAAATTCCAACATAAGGCATGGCATGGAGCAGACATTCAGTGCATTTTTAAAAAATCAGGATTAAAAGTCAGAGAAGCTCAATTTAGACTCAACATAACTTATGTTTAAAGTTCACCATCTTTTCCCCAGTTTGCCCAATTTCAGTTAGAATCATAGAGTCATACAGCACGGAAATAGGCCTTTTGGCCCAATTCATCCGTGCTGACCAGGTTTCTAAACTGCATTAGTCCCATCTGTCCCCATTTTGCCTATATCCCTCTAAACTTTTCCTATCCACGTACCTGTCCAAATGCCTTTTAAATATTGTGATTTCACCCACATTTACAACTTCCTCTGACTGCTTGTTCCATATACGCACCATCCTCTGTGTGAAAAAGCTGTCCCTCAGGTCCCTTTTAACATAGATACATAGAAGATAGGAGCAGGAGGAGGCCATTCAGCCCTTTGAGTCTGCTCTGCTATTCTTCATGACCATGGCTAATCATCCAACTCAATAGCCTAATCCTGCTTTCTCCTCATAACTTTTGATCCCAATCATCCCAAGCGCTATATCTAGTCACATCTTAAATACATTCAATGTTTTGGCATCAACTACTTCCTATGGTAATGAATTCCACTGGCTCACCACTCTCTGGGTAAATAAATTTAAATCCTTTCCCTCTCAGCTTAAACCTATGCTGTCTAGTTTTGGACTCCCCTATCCCGGGGAAAGCTCCTTGGCTATTCACTTTATCCATGTTCCTCATGATTTTATAAACCTTTAAAAGGTCACCCCTCAGTCTCCGATGCTCCAGGGCAAAAGGTCCCAGCCTATCCAGCCTCTCCTTGTAACCAAAACCCTCCAGTCTCGGTGACATCCTTGTAAATCTTTTTTGCACCCTTTCCAGTTTAATAACATCCTTCCTATAGCAGCATGACTAGAATTGTACACAGTACTTCCAAAGATGGCCTTACCAAAGTCTTGTACAGCCATAACATGATTCCTGTCCCAGCTCCTGTACTCAATGCTCTGGCTGATGAAGGCAAGTGTGCCAAACACTTTCTTCACCACTCTGTCTACCTGTGATGTCAATTTCAAGAAACTATGAACCTGCACCCCTCGGTCTCTCTGTTTGACAACATTCCCCAAGGCCTTACCATTAATCATGTAATTCCTACCCTGATTTGTTTTATCAAAATGCAAAACTTTGCATTTATCTGAATTAAACTCCATCTGCAATTCCTCGCCCCACTGGCCCAGTTGATCAAGATCCCTTTGTAGTCTTAGATATCCTTCTTCACTAACCACTATTCCACCAATTTTGGTGTCATCCGCAAAATTACTGACCATGCCTTCTATATTTGTATCAAAATTGTTTATATAAATGATGAACAACAGTGGACCCAGAACTAATCCTTGCGGCACAACAAGCCTCTACCATCAAACTCTGCTTCCTACAGTCAAGCCAATTTTGTATCCAATTGGCTAGCTGTCCCTGGATCCCTCATGAAAACTCTAGCGCCGTATTCAGTGTGAGACTTAACTCAATAATCGTCTGGAGTATAAATAAAATTTTAACCAATTCAGTCAATTACTATCATAACTAAAGGTCAGTGCTGTTGCAAATTAAGGAAACTGCGGAAAATATGTTTCTACTGGCAGAGACAAAATAGGTTTTGACTGGAGCCAAATTAGTACCAGCTTTAGTTATAAACCTGTGGAACCACTTTGCAGCCAGTTACAATTACTCTTTGGGTCTACTATAATAACCTGTGGGTGGCCTGCCAATTCACTGGCATGAGATTGGAGCAATAAATTTGACTGCTGCTCATTCCCACACATAACTGGTCATCCGCCTTGTCAATCATGCTTTTGAACCTGTTGTTTTGTGCTTCTTTTGCTTTGCTGGGAAGAAGTGGGTGAGAGAGAGATCCAAAACAACCCTCGAGCAGCTTCAGCTATGAACTACAAGTGCTGAGATTCACATTTTACTTATTACAAGCTCATTTTCTAGTTCAACGTTTGACTCCTGGAATCAATAAAAATAACACTTGGATCCAAAATAAGTTGGATGATTTCAGTTTGCCCAGTTCTTCTGGAAGGGACCAATTCTCTGTGTTTTCATCTCAGTTGTTGTGGATGCTAGTTGCTAGACAATGTTACCATCTATGATGTCAGTACACTTTATTCTGTCTGAATCCATTTCACTTTTCATACTTACATTGAAATAATCTCTCCCTACTAGATTCTGTTGAAATTTACTGTCATGCTGGTGCCACATTGTTCCCTTTAGTCTGTAGAGAGTCGCTTCTGAGTGATACTACTTGCAAAATAAGCAGGTTCTACTTTTTAAAATATTTGTTATACATTGAGAGTCAACCACATAGTTATGGATTTGGTATTGCAGACCAGGTAAGAATGACAGTTTCCTGCCCTAGAGGGCATTAGTGAACCACATGGGTTTTCCCGACAATCAGCAAAGGATTTATGGTCATCATTAGACTCTTAATTCCAGATCATTTGTTGAGTTCAAATTCCAACATCTGCCGTGGGATGATTTGAACCCAGGTCCCCAGAAGATTACCTGCATCTCTGGATTTACAGTCCAGTAGTGAATAGAATAGAATAGAATAGAATAATCTTTATTGTCACGTGTAGTCCAGCATAGAAGTACAGGAGTACAGTAAAAAGATTTTACAATGGCTGCTTGTAATGGCATCATCTCAGGTACAAGTACCTAGGTACAAATCTTGGATACAAAAGAGGAATAAAAAGAAACGTAGTAGCATTGTTTACAATGTCTGAAAACTAAGTTATGAATAAAATAGTTATGACACAGTTAAAGAATTGGCATCACAATCTGGTAAAGAATTTCAAATAGACATGACAATGCAGCAGATCAGCGAGCATGTGGTCTGACAGCCTGCGCCAGGCCCCAGTCCAACAACTGTCCCGCTCTGCTCCAAGCCTTCAAGATGGCCGGGCACTTGCTTCCCATCACTCTGCTCCGGGACCCGCTCCCCTCATGCTGCTCAAGGACTGCTTCCCCAAATGTGGTCACCTCTACCTTCTAGTTTCAGATCAAAATGTTTCCTTTAATTCTTTGAGGATGTGACGAAACACATTGATGAAGACAGAGCAGTGGATGTGGTGTACATGGATTTTAGCAAGGCATTTGATAAGATTCCCTATGGTAGGCTCATTCAGAAAGTAAGGAGGCATTGGGTTTCAAGGAAATTTGGCCGTCTGGATACAGAATTGGCAGTCCAATAGAAGACAGAGGGTGGTAGTAGATGGAAAGTATTCAGCCTGGAGCTCGGTGACCAGTGGTGTTCCACAGGAGTCTGTTCCGGAACCTCTGCTCTTTGTGATCTTTATAAATGACTTGGATGAGGAAGTGGAAGGGTGGGTGAGTAAGTTTGCCGATGACACAAAGGTTGGTGGAGGGCTGTTGTAGGTTGCAACGGGACATTGACAGGATGCAGAGCTGGGCAAAGAAGTGGCAGATGGAATTCAACTCGGAAAAATGTGAAGTGATTCATTTTGGAAGGTTGAATTTGAATGCAGAATACAGGGTTAATGGCAGGATTCTTGGCAGTGTGGAGGAACAGAGGGATCTTGGAGTCCACATCCATAGATCCCTCAAAGTTGTCACCCAAGTTGATAGGGTTGTTAAGAAGGCATATGGTGTGTTGGCTTTCATTAGCAGGGCGGTTGAGTTTAAGAGCTGTGAGGTTATGCTGCACATATATAAAACACTGGTTAGACCACACTTGGAATATTGTGTTCAGTTCTGGTCACTTCTTTATAGGAAGGATGTGGAAGCTTTAGCAAGGGTACAGAGGAGATTTACCAGGATGCCACCTGGAATGGAGGGCAGGTCTTATGATGAAAGGTTGAGGGAGCTAGGGCTTTTCTCATTGGAACGAAGAAGGATGAGAAGTGACTTGATAGAGGCATACAAGATGATGAGAGGCATAGATAGAGTGGATAGCCAGAGACTTTTACCCCAGGGCGGAAATGATTACCACAAGGGGGCATAATTTTAAGGTGATTGGAGGAAGGTATAGGGGAGATGTCAGAGGTAGGTTCTTTACACAGAGTGTAGTGGGTGCATGGAATGCACTGCCGGTGGTGGTAGTGGAGTCAGATACATTAGGGACAGTTAAGAGACTCTTGGATAGGCACATGCATGATAGTAAAATGAAGTGTGTGCAGGTTAGTTTGATCTTAGAGTAGGGTAACAGTTCGGCACAGTTTTGTGGGCTGAAGGGCCTATACTGTGCTGTTCTGTTCTATGTTCTGTTGTATGTTCTTATGATACTGAGACTACCATAGACTTGTGAAATAATTATCAGGCTGGTTTATGTTACGAGGCCAGACTGCCTGCACCCCAGTGGAAATTTTAGTGGGAAGACCGCCTTAGCTTGGCTAGCCTGTAATGCTTTAATTTTTCGGGCTGCTATTTTTAATTAAGTATGAGGTTTCCATAAAATGAGTGGTGCTGCAGGACAAAAATCTTAAAATTCAGTCCAATTATCATGAACAAAACGATGACAGACTTTTTTTGTTGCAAAAAAAATCGTTTCCCAATGCAATCTGCGTTAGCTGCCCAACTTGGGCAGTTAAATCATTCAATTGAGTGAAACAAGACTGGTGAGAATAAATAGCTCAGCCAAAGACTCATAGAATCATGCAGTCATACAGCAGCTTCAAGGTTAATGCTGTTTCTGAATTTTGCAAAGCGCTAGACTTTAAGATCTGATAACACTAGTTGATTGTCTCCATATGGAGGTTCAACCATCTCTAGGAGGATGTTTGCCTCATAGAGCTGCTGCTTAACCAGAGACAATCAGCTCTGTACCACACCAGGATTACTGCCCGCTGCTGGTGTCACTCTCTCAGGAGGAAGTAGAACCTTGGATGTGCTGAAACCCTGTCTCACCAGGCCATGATGAAGGGAGCAGGCTGGAGGTTGGGAAGGTGAGAGGTGCAGCTGAAGAGGCAAAGCTGTGGGGAGAGAGGGCCTCCAGTCAACACAAGAGCTCAGGAAATTGGCACCCCTTTTCTTTCAAAAAAAACCAGCACGAAGAACTGCAGATGCTGGAAGTCTGAAACTAAAACAGAAATTACTGGAAAAACCCATCAGATCTGGCAACGTCTGTGGAGACAAACCAGAATTAATGTTTCAAGTTGTAGAGTCACCGAGTCAGACAGCACAGAAACAGACCCCCGGTCCAACTAATCCATGCTGACCATAATCCCAAACCAAATAGCCCCACCTGCCTGTGCTTGGCCAATATCCCTCCAAACATTTCTTATTCATGTGCTTACCCAAATGTCTTTTAAACATTGTAACTGTACACACATCCATCTCTTCCTTTGGAAGTTTATTCCACATATGAACCACACTCTGTGTAATAAAAAGTTGCCCCTCATGTATTTTTTAAATCTTTCTCCTTACACCTTAAAAATATGTCCCCTAGTCTTAAAAGACACTTGCCATTCACTTAATCTATATCCCTCATGATATTATAAACCTGTATAAGGTCACCCCTCAACCTCCTATGTACCAGTGAGAAAAGTCCCAGCCTATTCAGCCTCTCCTCATGACTCAACCCTCCATTTCCAGCAACATCCTGGTAAATCTTTTCAGAACCCTCTCCAGCTTAAGCATATCCTTTCTATAACAGGGCAACTGAAACATTATTCCAGAAGATGCCTCACCAACGTCCTGTAGAACCTCAACATGATGTCCCAGCTCCTATACTCAAAGGTCTGAGCAATGAAGGCAAGCATTCTAAACACCCCCTTAACTACTCTGTCTACATGTGACACGAACTTCAAGGAATTGTGTATTTGAACCCCTAGGCCTACCCTTCTTCAGAGTTCTCTACAGAGTTAAAATTGCTTAGCTACATGTTGGGTGCAGCCCTCTCCCAATGCCTGTTAAGTCAGAGTAGCAGGTTGGAAGAGCCCCTTATTGATCATCAATTGCACACTTAAGGGCCTCAATTAGATCCTAGCATCACCCTAATTTATAATCCAACCACCACTGAGCCCATAAAATTTAGTCCATTGAGAAAGAAAACATTTTAATAATAGCCTGGAATGGCTTCAGAAGAAGTATGTTTGATAGGTTAAATGGATTTTTCTTTCATATATCTTAGGTATGGAAACTAAATCATCAACACAGCTGCTGGTCACAACATATTTAGCATTACAATAGAACAGTAAGTGATGAGTTGAGTATATTTTTTCAAGAAAAGAATTATGTTGTCTGTGGAGTATCAGTGATATTGCTAATTTTAATATTCTGCCAGCAGTCAAGTTTAGCAATATACATTGGGCTATTATTTATTTGGATAGCTGGCCACATCAAACATTAATATCACCAGTGCTGATGATATAAGTTCCAGAATTGAGTCATCATGTATGTACAGTTAATAATGCATTTTGTAGTTCCAACTATATGTAAGTTATGTGCAGCGGGTTAGTTGCAATTGAGAACAAATTAAGTTGGTTCAAATTTATGTGCGACACCATCCTGGACTATCCAGGTTAATGCTTCCTTCCATGTGGTAAGAATGTACAAAAGAAACTGGAACAAAATGCCATAACTTGTAAATTCAGTTCATCTAGTAATTTTCATACTAAATGTGTCAGCCACGTGATGCTTTAGTTAGTATGCACAGTGGCATGTATCCAAGTGTGATTTCTCATATGATAAATTGTACTAGGCCATTGAAGGATGTGCCAAGACTAACTTTTAAGAAAGTGATAATGGCCATTGTATCCATCTGCAGATAACATATAACCTAATTTCAAAGGGCTGTATCCCATTCATATAACCTTTCCAAATAAAATGCATAAATATACCCTAGCCTTCACAGATAATCAAAAAAGAGTTTCAGATTCTTTGCTGTCTAAATTTGCAGTAACCAATCGTAACCAGCTGGTTGCCACAGATAATGCACTCCAGTTCCTGCCTCCAAAATAGCCCCAGTCCCATTTTGCTTTTCCAGAAGGTAATTTTTTCAGAAAATTTAGATCAGTGTTAACCTGAACTACTCTTGCACACCATCAGATGAACAAAAGAATTAATGCAATCCTGGAAGCATTATTTCCGAGTCAGGCATATGATGACCAAGATGTTAAAATGGACGGAATAAATTAGAGCTTAGAGATTACTCTGAGCATTATTATTTTAGGACGCATTTACACATCCACACCAAATTACTTTGACTATTATTTAGTTGCCATTGATAACCCGTTTAAAACAAACAGGTTAATGCCCCACTAAAACAGGAAATCGTGGAATTTAATGTGAACATACATTTATGTTGTAGAATGTGGTATAATTTCTAGGTTTGTTTTTTTAAAAGTTGTTCATGGGATGTTGCTGGCTAGGGCAATGTTTATTGCCCAGCCTAATTACCCAGAGGGCAGTTGTGTCAACCAGATTGCTGTGGGACTGGAGTCACATGTAGGACAGATCAGGTGAGGATGGTAATTTCTTTCCCTAAAGGGCATTAATGAGCCAGTTGAGTTTTAAGACAATGGTTATACAGTTACCTTTAAACTATGTCCTTTACTCCAGATTTCACTGAATTCAAATTTCACCATCTAATGTGGTGCAATTCAAAACTATGTCCCACAAGATAGGCCTGGGATTCAGAATTGCTAATCCAGCGACATTACTATGACACCGCCACCTCACCTAGAAAGATTTAAGGGAAATATGTATACAACATTGAATGCATTTTACTTAAAATTATTAGAAGCTTACCTGCGGTGCAACAAAAATGAAATCTCCCAGAAGGGAAGGATAATAGACCAATCTAGTCCATTGGAGATTTCCGTGTCAAAATAGTCAATCAAGCCACAGTAAGTGCTTTGTAAAGTACAACACTGACTTTGTCAACCATGTAAAACAATGTCATTGTGATGAAAGTATTAGAGAGAGTTTCACATGAACCTCTTTTATTGAGGAAGATATAAGTGTGCTCATTGTGGTAAAGTGTCAGAGGCAATATAAAAAACTGTTTTCATAATTTATTTTAAAAATCCTTTGACGTTTGGGACATTCAAACTTCCATTGTAATTTTTCAGAGTGCATGCATGCTTTATGTAAAAGTAGAATTCTAACTGTTGTACCTTAAGGTTAGATTTATCTAAATGGGGAAAAGGAGGAAGTCATTTTTATTTAAAATGCTCCCTCATTTTAGGGAGAATAATGATGATAAACTCACTATGATTTTATTAGAAGTATTTATTGAAGTAGTCCTTCTTTGTTCAGCCATTCTGATAATTGAATTGATTCATAGAATGCCTACAGTGTGGAAAGAGACCATTCAGCCCATTCATTCTACACTGATACTCTGAAGAGGATCCCATCCAGACAAGCCGAGGCAGACTTCATAGCAGCGATGAGCGAGCTCTTACTTACCCTTCTGGGGCAAGCATGGAACCTGGCATCGGAATCGGTGGCTGTTACATCAGCGGAAGCGACGTTGGAGAGGTAGGCCCAACCTCAAAAGGTGGTGCCTGAGGATTAGCTGCATCATCATTGGTTGGGTCCAGCGCTGGCAGTGCCAAAGCGGTGGTGGAAGGACATCATGGCGACATCGACATGAGCCCAGCAGCGAAAGATGCAACTCTGACATCGGTGGGTTTGGCTCAGCTGGTGGGGGGCACAGTGGCGAGGCAGTGGTGGAGGAGAATGAGCTCAGCGACGAAAAATGACACCTGAACAGTGATGACTTCAATGTTGGTCGGATCCGGTGTAAGTAGCAGTGAGGCAGCGGAGAAGGGATGGCAGAGAAGCCACTGTTAATGATAAGCTGGCTCAGGACTGATGGAGGCCCTTTAAATTTTTTTAAACTCTTAAAATTATTCAAAATGGCGCCAGATCATGGCAACAATGGAAAAGCTCTTCAACGTATTTTAGTGTTTTTCTCACTGTAAAATACACGTGACAATAAATCATTCATTCATTTATTCATTAATGAGGAAACTCAGAGGCAGACAATTGGCTTCTTCTGGTGAAGAACAACTCCTGCCTGAGCCATTCACAGAGTTAAATGCCAAACCCAACAATGTTCCATCAGGAATGAGATGATACGATTTTGCTGTCAGAATTACTCACCAGCGGGATCAAAGAAATCTTGATCTGGTGATCTGGTGATGTCTAGTCATGCAAATTTCATCTGTCCCAATGGCAGTTTAAATCTGATGTCAAATCAACAGAATTTCCAGACATCTAACATTTGCTTGAATACTGAATACCAGTAGTTTTCCACAGGTAGTGCTGTTAAAATATTTGTTCTTCACTATCTTAAATAATAGCTCAGATGTTGATCATGGTGAAATGCTTGCAATTTTCCAAATGGTACGTGGCTATATGTGAGTGTTAGGTTCACAGAGGATGTTAACATACTGCAGTAAGATCTTAACACATGAGGGAAATGGACTGGTGTTTGGTAAGTGATGTGTACCTTAGAATCTTGTGATATTAGTCACATAGGCATATTTACCCTAAAGGGAGCAGAATTGAAGTCAATGAGGGGAAGAGAATGATAATGCATCTATCTAAATGTCCATGACCAATGTTATGAAGCTATAAAGAAAGCAAAACAAAACAAAGCCCCATTTAGTTCTTGTGAAAAACAAAATACTGCCCTTAGATTTCACTGTACCCACTTTTGGCAGAGGATATTGATGCAGAGAAGAACTGCAACTGATTCCCACTCTGCAACACCTCATTTCCCATTTAGATTTGTTGAGCTGCACCCTTGTACATGACTATCTTGGACCACAGAAGGTATCCAAGCGGTTCTTTTCAGATTCAGTTAAATGTAGTTAAGAAAAGAGTCAACAACAGCAATTGGCTTAAGTATGAACATTTATTGAGTAATAATAAAAGAAGAGAAAAGAAGGGAAAAAAACAATAGGCCTCAAACCTTTCTGCCCATGGGGGATCCCCTGATCGATGGCTGGTCTGGAGGCTGAGGATGTTCCAGGCTCTGTTTGCGATCCCAGTCTGAGGTGAAGTCCAGAGACATGGAAGGGAACCCTCTCTCTCTTTTACAGTGTAGCAGACAGCAAGGCACAGAAAAACAACTATGGAAAATCACATTGATTGTGCCGGTTTTGGCATGTACAGGAATGTTCAGAGGACTCATTCAAGGTCATGCAGCTGTTGAATATCATCAACAGGTTCAGCACTTCAGCCCATCCTATGTAATGACAGATGTGTAGACTCAAGCGTACTCTGATCACAGTTCATAAAAGAGCTTGGAATATAATTAGGCCCAGCAGCATCATAGGAGCCTGCTGTGTTCATCCAGCTCTGCACCTTGTTGTCTTGGATTCTCCAGCATCTGCCGTTCCTACTATCTTGAAATATAATTACATGAACAAATTATTGAAATCAAACATATTAGACAGCACCAGGTGAGAGATGTCACAGAAGGGCAAAACTAGGTTGAATGTTGAGCTCATTGCCCCTTTCTGAGCGAACAGGAGAATACTGATTTATTGTATACCTTCAAAGGAGAGCTGTACCTGTTTCTGCCTGTGGTGGAGATTACCAAATACAGAAGATGGGTATCCTATAATATCAATCATTGTCATTGTGGTCTCCTGAAGAACTCTAGATCATCCAAAGAGATTGTGGAAGGATTTTCCAGATTCCTCCCCTACCTCCACCCAATCTCCCACCATTTGCCTGAGTTTTATCAGTTGTTTCTCCCTCTCTCAAACAGTAATGTGGCTCTGGACATGTAGCAAGTGCCTGTATCATGATAATAGGATAGATGTACAAGTTTGTTGTTTCTTGTTTGGCATTTTCAAATGTAGTGATATTCATACTGGAATTCAAGTGAACTGATTAAGAATGACTCCTGTTTTGCTCTAGTAAAAGCATTTGTTACTATATGCAGTAACATGGATCTCAGGCCATGTTGTTGAAAAGCTGTTCAAAGTACACATTCCAGAAGAAAACACAACTCTACTTGAATGGAAATCTAATACAGTTATTAACTGGTATGGGTAGTTAAATATGTCAAAGCATCATGTGAAACTCAAGAAAGCAGATTAATGGAATATAAGAATTCCTAAGTATGTCCTTCTAACAGAATGAGAATTGTTTTCTGACAGGCGAAGTTCTCCAGCAATTTTGTATGCTACACTGTCTTCAATGCATCTTATGCGTCGATTGCAATAAAATGAAACCGTTTCCATGGAATGTCTGGTTAGGTTTTCTGGTTATTCTTATGTGACCAAGAGCTCCAGTAAAAAAAACTGAGGCACTGATCAGTCTTTGCCTATTACTCAGACAGCAGAAGATTTTCTAGTGCATCTGCAGCCAAGGAGTACATGTGGATTCATTCAACACTGTGGGCATATATAAGGATATATTAAAAATAATTCATTTGTGTTCGAGTAAAATTTTATGACTGAAAAATTATTCAGCTGCCACAAATCTTTAAAATCTGATAAAATGTTTCTGGGAGAACTTTTGAATGAATATATAATGTATGGCATACAAACTTGTTACCTCTCCAGTGATTATAGATGTCTCAGAACAGTCTCAGAAATTTGGGAAGAGGAACATCAGGGATTCCAGCTTTGCCACAGACATTGAATTAATACTAAATCATTGGGTTTGCGATTAAGTGACCACAGAATTTCATAACTGTGGCATCACTAAAGCTTGTCAAAAAGCTGTGAGGGTTAAATTGTTAATGCCACATTTTTGGCCTAGTTTCTCAAAAGTTTGCCTCAGTTCTCCTGGGATCAGAAAAAAGAAGTGGGTTGCATTCTCTGTGGTATTCCTGTTTCCATTACCTTCCTTGTATGATGCATCAGAGACTGCAATAATTCAGTGATGAAATACAAAATGTCGTATTGCGATGTTTTTTAAAGTAAATTGAGATTTTGTCATGCCATTTTAGGTGCACTAATAGCTCTTTGAGCCCCTTGGAGTAGCCTAATGTGATTTTAATGAGCTGATAGCATACAAATGACAGTAGTGCTTGGCTGAAGGTGACATAACCTTTTTCTTCTACTTGACACATATCTTTTCAAAAATTAATTTTTATCATCTTATTCATCTGCTGGCTGGCAGATGTGAAGACATTTTCCATAGGGAATGGATAGCCCCAAAACAACATTTTCATATCAGCTGTTATTGAAAATACAGTTATTATTTTTTTGTTAACCTATGTTCTTGAGAGGAACATAAGAGAAGTGGGTAAAGTGCCCTGTTTCTAAAATGTCTTTGCTCCTGTATATTTAGAGGGGTTTTGGCAGAATCAGAATTTATTTGGAAAAATCGTTTCAGTTACCAAGCAACCAAGAGAAATAAAAGCACATATGCTTAACAACCAGCATGCTACACATTTTGTCATTGCGTGGTTTCTAGGGCTGGCCTTTACTTTGAATTGGACAAAACGTGTATATGACCATTTTCTGCAGTTTCTGGTGTAAGAGACAGAGTTATTCATCTTTCCGACATAGAGCAGAATAAAACATCTTCTGAGATCAAACAAGAAGCCTTCAATAAGAATTTACTTGATTTTACATCGAGTCAGATATTTTTACAGCTCTGAGTGAAAGAGTAAATTGCGAATTTTTCTGATGGTTGGCCTGTTCTGTTTTTATCCGAAACCACTGTGAGACAGGTCTTGCTAAAAAAAAAATTTGTTCAATGTATGCCATTCTGTAAATAGTGTAGGATATTTTTGATGTATCGGAGGATGAAACAATGGCAATCAATTTATATTTACTTACACATAAATTATACTGTTGTTCGTTCAGTGTCTGGCATTGAAACGAACTTCCAACAGAGGTTAACATTTTTATCCCAAGAAAAGTATGCCTGTTGGCTTATTTTAACTTAGCAGTAAGCAGATATATTTTCTTAAATGGGGACAATTATATCAAGTAATAATTGTAAAACAGTTAATGTTGGGGATTAATTTGATGATATCACAAGTCTTAGCTGGAGAATCAAGACATTTACCTCTAGATTCCAATGGAGGTCAGATGTGTTATCTTTGGCTCCTGTTCGTTTTAAGGATTATGCCTATCCAGTCAATGTAGCTTGTACTTCTTGCTTGCCTGTAATAAACTATATCTTGTTCTTTAGACAAGTTCCTCTTCCTAGTAAGTCTTACTCATAGTTTACCATTGGCCTTTGCTAACTCACAGAATTGTTGCGATACCGAAAGAATTCATTTGGCCCATTGTGTATATCCTTAGGCATAGATAGAAAGGAAAATAGATAGCAGTCCTTTATTCTGACAACAAACTGCCAGTGGTTGGTACTGGAACCTAGGACAGGGACTTTAGAATATTTACTGATACCAATGTGTAGTGTTAGGAAGCATACATTTCCATTGTATTTGAATAATCCTCATTCCACGTACTACAAACTTCCACATCACTACAATGTGGGTACTGCCTGAAGAACTCCTGGTGAAACAAACTACATCACCTCAGTGTTTTGTGTTTTGATAATCAACAAGAAGCAATTAACAAATTACATTTACAAAATACTTGCACAATGAAGACATAACAGGTATTTATCAAACTCCTAAATATATGTGTTGTTTCAGAAGCATATATCTGCATATAGTATAAAGTCTAAATGCAGAAACACTTCAGGAGCATTCAATTCAAATTTAAATAAAATAAAAACGAAAGAACTGTGATGCTGGAAATCAGAGCCAAAAGAGAAATTAGAAAGAAAAACAGAAATTAGTTCTGAAGAAGGGTGATTGAACCTGAAACTTTAACTCTGATTTCTCTCTGCAGATGCTGCCAGACCTGCTGAGTTTTTTTCAGCAATTTCTGAGTTTTGTTTCAAATTTAAACTACTTCTCTGGTATCAATAAAGCAAGGTGCGGGATTACAAAATGGAACTTAAGCTCATGCTTCACTGTTCATTCCAGAATATCTTTGGCAGCCATACCAACTGATAGTTTCAATAAGGCTTACTAAGTTGGTGGGCTTAAAATCTTGTGCAAATCAAAATTGTATTGCATAAATGTTTGGCTAATGGCATTTTATATTGGTCCTGTTTTTCACCTGGCGGGATGTCGTGGGAGTTGTGAGAATTGTCGAGGCAGCTGGCTTTCAGGAGAAATCAGCTTCTTTAGATAGAAAGCTTCCCATTGTGCGACCAAGTCGAAGCTTCCTGTGAGACCCCCATCTAAAACCCATCTCTTCAACTAATTTGCAAATCAGAAAGTATTTTGATAACAGCCAGCGGCTACCCAGTTTTCCATTGTGGCTTCCCCTCTGTTAATCTAAATAACTTTAGCACTTTGCTACAATTTTATGTTGAAAAGGTCTGTGCCAGCTTTGGTTGCAGCAGATCAAGAGGACCCAATGGGTGCAGAGTAGTTAAGTTAATAAATAGGAAAGTTAATGTTTGGTATTACTAATTTTTGAAAGTGTTTGTAAACAGTGCATACAAGGAGATTTACAAATGAACACACTGGGTAAAAATTGCATCCCAGTTTTAGACATTGCTGTCACAGTAGTGGAAAAATTTTGCACAATATTCCTGTGCCTGTGATTTTATTTGAGGCATTTATGCATTACTTTTAACAACTGCATTGAAATAGTAGAGGCATTTGATTTCCATTGGATAAACATACCAGCAAAAACTGGCTGCAGCCATTTGTAACCTTAAATCGTGAATTCAAAAAGGGCCTTTTCCGACTGCATTTATTTTACCTAATATACATCTTTTTTTGTTCAAAGCCGTAAGTAGAAAATCATGTATAACACACGAGTGAAATCATCAGTGGTTAATGTTCAATGAACCCAAGTTTAAGACATTTTACGTCCCTATTTGGAGTCTTTAAGACCAAGAATGCTTGTGAAAGGATTATTCTTCCCATACCTTTGTTACACTTCTTCATTTCTGGCTCGCGTTGACATGAGGTCCTATGTTTGTTGGGTCATCAGTACCTCATCCATAAGATTGTTTTCATGTCTGCACCTTGGCAGTGCATGTTGGCGTGTTATTTGATCTGGGGGCTGTTTAGGGGAGGAAGAGGAGGTGGACGTGAGTGAAAAGCATGTTGAAGGCAACACTGCCAAGTCTAATGTGTGTACGCTGGACATACATGTGAATATATATGACAAAACAGTCTTTCAGATGCAATTAGGAATGTGGATCTTTGCTGACCATTCTTTTCAACAGTCCAGGGTCAGAGTTTTAAGACTTTGCTGACATGAGATCAGCTGTGTGGCTTAATACTGGACTGGGTCATGCTTTTACTTGTTGGAGCAATAGGAACATCTGATAATGTTTAGTTACTTTGAAATATGGATTGGAGCGGCCCCAAGAAATAGGCACTAATTTAATATGTCCCCTTCCATTCGAAATAAAGGTGCTAAATAATCCAATATACTTGTTTGTTTCTTTCTACATAATGTTTCAATTATGCTTGATAGCTTCTATATTATACAGGCCGAACTCTGATTACAGTGCAGATTTGAAAATCTTACTATCGAGTGTGAGCAATTATTGATCTGTTCCATTACAACTTAATATACCTGTGCTCATTAATCAAACTATGAGGAGGCATTTATAAAACCATAAACCTTTCATATTTAATCCATTATACACATTACATTCAAAACAATAAATTGAGCTGTCATTATTATTTATTACATAAATGTATTTTTTCTGAATCTCTCCGTGCACACTGTATACACTTTACAATGCTTCACAAATTAACAATAATAAACATTAACTTTCCTATTTATTCAAATAGAGAAGATTAAATGCACATAGTCATGCAATTATGACTGGATGTTATGGATTCGCACATAATTAGGACTGGGGAGTTGTGCTGACTTGGTTAGACTAACTGGTTTTTCAATGATGTCAACTATTATGTCTATTAAACATTAATTAATGGATACTTTATTCGGTTAATTCTGAAACATTTCTCTCTGGATGTATTAACTGATATCAAGAGGAGACCCTGGAGTATTTTTTTAAACTCACTCCCATCAGGGGCCCTCTAGTGTTTATTTAACAATATACATGTATGCGATATGTCATCACCCTCTGCATAATTGCATGGGATTATGACCAAAATTACACATGGATGCTTAATAG
The DNA here is from genome assembly GCF_021869965.1 of Rhincodon typus. NCBI lineage: Eukaryota > Metazoa > Chordata > Chondrichthyes > Orectolobiformes > Rhincodontidae > Rhincodon > Rhincodon typus. The sequence continues at coordinate 76,052,929 of NC_063338.1, forward strand.
CCTTCTACCATTGGGACTGGAGCTATAAGGAATGTGCACCATGGTAGAAATATATTAAAAATCATCTCCGGAAATTAGCTTGGTAACAGCTAGAAAAACATTGTGAGGAAATTCAGCAACTATGTTGGAAAAATAAAATTATACAAAAAAGTGTATTAATTCACAAATACTGTGGATTATACCAACACCAGAACCACATGGAAAACCAATGCACTCATAACCATCTCCAAACCCAAAGAATTTGAATATTTCTATGATTTTTCCTGATATCTTTGAATGATCTTGGTAAGAAAGGAAAATATCCCTTATACTTTGTAATCAGCTTATTTAACAGTTCTGCTACCTTCTGGGATCTACATGCACTCCACACATTTTTCCGCATTGATAATTTGCCATCTAACCAATCTCTTTCCTGTAATCTACTGCAATCTTCCTCACTATCAACAGTGTGGTTAGTTGTTGTATCATATGCAAAACTTCTTAATTTTGTTTCTGCAAAATTATTGATAGATATTACGGAAAGAAAGGGACCTAGTACTCAGTCTCATTGTAGTGCTAAAGAATACTTACAGTCTGCTGGCCCGGAAGAAGAAACCAGTAAAACTTGTGAATGACACAAACGCAAGCCTTGACTTTCTTTGTATATGACAAAATAGAGCATCAGTATGGCTTATATGTTCATTTATACTGTTTCTTCCGTTGGTTTTCCTCTGAGGAAACAAGGAAAACATCCTCATATGGCTTTATCCCACCTTAATGCTACAAGAAAGTGAAGTTCATGTGACATTGTATTACACTTAGTGTTCTGTGTCCCATTAGCATATCACATAGTCTGATTTAACTCTTTATATACAGCATTGAGCCCTGCAGAACGTCTCTGAAAACATCCTTACATTAGCTTGCTATCATTGAACTATTTTTTCATGCAACTTATCACCTTTCCTTGGATGCTGTAAGATTTTAATTTTCTGTCATATGGGATCTGGTCAATAATCTCTGTAAAGTACATTAAACACACCACTGCCATCAATTCTCTTGTTATCTCATGTTACCTTCCCTTAACTCCCTGTTGACCTTATTTTTCTGATTGACAATTCATAATGTCCCACAGATTTGTTTCCAGTAATTCAGCCACCACGAGCATTAGGCTGACTGGCTAGTAATAACACAGCCTATCCCTTCCTTCCTTTCAAGGAAATGGCCCTTACAGCGCAAAATTGCAAAAGGTTCATCCAAACCTATGCTATCGGATCCTTTACTCACCTCTTTGCAGAGAGGAAAGGCACTTTACCCAGGCCTGGCAATTTATCTACATTCAAAGATGATAAACCTTTTCATATTTCCTTTCCCATTGTGGTTATCTTGTCAAGTACTTCAAACTCTTCCTAAAATATAATGCCTGTTATGTTTCCCTCAGTCAAAAACAAAAAGTAGAAATTTCCCAGCCCCTGAACGATATGGGTATTGTAAAAAATTTGGGAGAATCACACAAGACGGCCAGTGAAAAGCTTTATGACATTGAGAGCAGAAAGTTCCATTTTCCTGTCAGGTGTTGAATGCTGAGATGAGGGCCTCACTAGTAAGTGGCCAAAGACCTATTTATATGCACTAACTTCCTCATTCTTTCAACATGTCACTTCATTGATATGCAGTTTCCTATCCTCCTATTGATCATGTAAAAACTAGATGGCAACAATTCCCAACATGAAAGTCAGAGCAGCAACCTGCCAACCTCAGCCCACCGTTTGCTGCCCCAGACCTCCATCAATCACCATCATCTCAAACTCACTCCTTTGGCAGTGACCACATGCACTCATCGTCCAGGAGGACCTGTAGGAAGTGTCAGCAAAGCGGTTGCTAATTACCCTGTCCAACATGCCACCAGGGTTTCCAGAAATGAGACAAAGGCAGGAATGGAGAGTGATGGAGAGCAGTTAGCAATCATGTAAGAGCAGGAAAGGCAGTCGTGGGTCTCCAGATAAAGAGTAAGAAATGTTGTTGTAGAGAACACAGTTGGTTTGAGCCTTTGAGTAAACATGATGAACGTGATGCTGAGGATTGTTATTGAACAATGTTGGTGAGATGTCTGCATGGTGATTGAATGAGAGTAAGTAATGGCCCTGTGAACGTGAGTTAGCAGCAAGAAGATAGTGCCATGTACCATCTGGAATGAAAGGTATCAGTGATCTTCTTGCCATATTACTGGGCACCTCTTTCCACAGTGAGGCAGAACTGACCTGGGCTATCTAGACCGGCTGCATCTGGTGATGTGGTCTTGTTCTACGGTCAGTAAGAAAGAGGACTGACCTTCTCTCCATCACCATGTCCATCAGGACCTCAAGCTTTTTCTACAAGATATGTGGACAAGCTTTCCTTTCTTCTGCACTGTCTCTTCACAGTTTAGGTGCAAACACCACAGATAGAGGGGACGTTTCTGGCTTGCAGCATCGAAGGTAGTGTGCAGCTATGCTTTAAATATGGCACCAAATGAGGTCTGGATGCCAGAAGGCCCCAGACGTTGCGAGAACTTCCATCTTGCTTGCAATGAGATTCACCGAGTACCATGCCTAACATCTTTGCATAATTAATGAGGTGAAAAGTAGAAGATTGTGCAAGATAGTCTAAAATGAGTTATATCAATGTTGACAACATGAAATCCATGCACCACCCCTCTTTAACAGCAAATGGGAAAATCCCAGCCAAAATCTTTCAACATATCCAGCCAGAGTCCATTCGGTTCTCCTTGATTTGCCTTATCAATGGTGACTTGATGAAGAATTGAGGTGTAGATTTGCTTTCTCAACAAGCTCAAGGTTAAATAATAGAAATATGATTCCTAAAATTCCTAAAATAATATGTTCATAAAGAATTATCTCCCCAAAAAAAGTGCGAGTGCAGAAAACTGTTTTTTGGAGAGTTTTTTTTCTTTATTTCATTAACGGGATGAGAGTATCGCTGGCTAGGCAGCATTTATTGCCCATCCCTAATTGCCCAGAGGGCAGTTGAGAGTCAACCACATTGCTGTGGGTCTGGAGTCACATGTAGCCAGACCAGGTAAGGATGGCAGTTTCCTTCCCTAAAGGACATTAGCGAACCAGATGGGTTTTTCTGACAATCGACAATGGATTCACAGTCATCATTAGATTCTTACTTCCAGATATTTTTACTGAATTCAAATTCCACCATCTGCCAGGGCACGATTCGGACCTGGGTCCCCAGAACATTATCTGGGTCTCTAGATTAACAGTCCAGTGATAATATCACTAGGCCATCACCTCTCCCCTGTCAAAGGTCATTTACAGTATGAAGAGCCTCAACCTTGCAATTTTTCTTGAATTGTGATATAAAAAAGGGGGATTAACTAGTTAGGAGACAAGACAATGGAAATTTATCGAGGTTTGTGATGCAAATTGAACAGGGTTGCATGGGGCAATTTATTATACACCTCATCCAATATTTAATTCCTCAGACCTTGATGGTTCATATCAGTTTTCTCATACATGTGTTGACAGCTGCTGATTCATTCAGATATAATGAATAGGACCCACGGCTGGTGAACCCCATTCTCTTTGCTATTCAACAATAGAACCCATTGCTAAAACCGGAAGCATTTTTTGTAGAAAAATATCAAAATAATATAAAACAAAACTATCAAAGGTAACTTTGAAAAGAAAAATGATGCAGTCAAGTTTTTTGATGCATATAATTATTTCCATGAAGAATTATTGGTTCATATAACTGCACAAGTGTAGAAACTATTTTTTTGAACCGGGCAGAATGAACTTTAAATTTATTTTCCAGGAAATAAATTTAAAAGCACTTCATTATCCTACTGTACAACTTTTCTCCAAAACTTTCTTGAACCCTTTCCCTACTCACTCTCCATTCCTGCGCTCCAGCCATCTCTCAAAGCAGTGTAAAGTTCAACTTGTTATGTTAGATCTTCTAATTATATTTCTAAGTGCATTCAACATAGATCTTGATTTAATGGAAAAGAAAAATTTATGAGGAGTAAACTCCTTTCACTCATTATGAAAAAAAAAATCAGCACCATCTCTCACATTTAACTACCCACTGTGTAGCACACATCTGGTAGTGATTTTCCTGAAGTTCAGGTGATTCAAGATTGACCCCAGGCAGGTTCAAAGTGCTGCTTCTCATTGAAATCAACTTTGTAAGTCATGTCAGCAGAGGTGCTCAAGGGGAACATAGATCAGAAACAATGAGTGGCCGAGTTTAAAGAACAGGCCATCACAATGATCAGCTCTTCAGCAAAAAGTTAGAAAAACAATTTCTTTTCTTCTTTAAAAATCTGGCTGGTGGAATGCCATATATAGAACTCTACAAAATATTGATTGGGTGAGAAATGGGATGGGAGCAAGCAGCTTTTATTCATGCTTGATTCAAAAATGCATGTACACAGGGAGACATGTGTGGATAAGATCAGTCCTGACAGTGGAGCTGCCACACCTTGTCTTAACTCAAATAATAAAGAATGAATCAACAAGGTACTGGAGGGCAACTGGTGCTTGTGAAGCCATACAATCAGTGAAAAGAATGCCCACAAAATAGGAGAGAGCATTTTGCGCTAAACTCAGCTCACCCTGATGAAACTAGATTGTTATAATGAGGGTAGCCTCCAAATACTTAACATTTTTCACTGAAGGAGTCAGTGCCCATCAACGAACAGAATATTCATCACACAGAATGTTGGTCCTTCATGTTTGCCCTGAATGAGATAATCAATAACTTCCTTTTGATGATAAGTAACATACTAAGGGCTAAACAGAATATTAACCCCACTATACTTTCTATTGTGAAAGGCCTCAATACTACATTATCCATTTAGTACTTTTAGGTTTCATTTATAGTCAGATTTAATTACAAATGAAATAATTGCATAAAAATGGAAAACATAGAGAGACACTCTATGCAAATACTTCAAAAATAATAGATTCATGCAAATTTAAATGTTTCTTTCACTACGTATTAAGCACAATCCAATAATTTATAATAAATTTGCAAGAAATCATTCCGAATATTATCCAGGTGTACCCCAGAACTCTGTGGGAAGAGAGGGAAGAGATTGTTGGGCACCTTGCTGAGATATTTTTATTATCGATAGCCACAGGTGAGGTGCCAGAAGTCTAGAAGTTGGCTAACGTCATGCCACTATTTAAGAAAGATGCAAGGAAAAGCCAGGGAACTATAGAGAGGGGAGCTTGACATCGGCAGTGGGCAAGTTGTTGGACGGAATCCTGAGGCACAGGATTTACATGTATTTGGTTGGGAAGGACTGATTAGGGAATAGTCAACATGCTTTTGAGTATGGGAAATTGTGTCTTACTAACATGATTGAGATTTTTGAAGAAGTAACGAAGAGGATTGATGACGGCAGAGCAGTAGATGTGATATATATGGGCTTCAGTAGGGTGTTTGACAAGATTCCTCATGGCAGAGCATTTAGCAAGGTTAGATCACATGGAATGAAGGGAGAACTAGCTATTTGGATGCAGAACTGGCTCAAAGGTAGAAGACAGAGGGTAGTGGTGGAGGGTTGCTTTTCAGACTCAAGGCCGTGGCCAGCAGTGTGTCACAAGGAGTGGTGCTGGGTCCACTGCTTTTTGTCATTTATATAAATGATTTGGATGTGAATATAGGAGATATGGTTAGTAAGTTTGTAGATGATACCAAAATTGGTGGTATAGCGGACAACCAAGAAGGTTATCTCGGAGTACAACAGGGCCTTGATCAGAAGGGCCAATGGTTCGAGGAGTGGTAGATGGAGTTTAATTTAGATAAATGAGAGGTGCTGCACTTTGGAAAGGCAAATCAGGGCAGGACTTATACATTTAATGGTAAGGTCCTGGAGAGCGTTGCTTAACAAAGAGACCTTAAAGTGCAGATTCATAGTTCCGTGAAAGTGGAGCTGCAGGTAGATAGGATAGTGAAGAAAGCATTTGGCATTCTTGGTTTTATTGGTCAGTGTTTTGAGTATTGTATTTGGCATGTCTTGTTGCGGCTGTACTTGACATTGGTTAGGCCACTTTTGGAGTATTGTATGCACTTCTGGTCTCCCTGTTATAGGAAGCTGTTGTGAAACTAGAAAAGGTTTAGAAAAGATTAATGAGGATGTTGCCAGGGTTTGAGGGTTTGAGCTATGGGGAAAGGCTGAATAGGCTGAGGCTATTTTCTCTGGAGTGTTGGAGGCTAAGGGGTGACCATATAGAGGTTTATAAAATCATGACGGACATAGACAGGGTAAATAGGCAAGGTCTTTTCCCTAGGATGGAGGTGTCCAAAACTAGAGGGCATAGGTTTAAGGTGAGAGGAGAAAGCTTTAAAAGGGACTTAAGGGGCAACTTTTTCACCCAGAGGGTGGTGCGTGTATGGAATGAGCTGTCAGAGGAAGGGGTGGAGGCTAGTACAATTGCAACATTTAAAACGCAACTGGATGGGTATATGAATAGGAAGGGTTTAGAGGGATATAGGCCAAATGCTGGCAAATGGGATTAGCTTTATGTAAGGTATCTGGTCGGCATGGATGAGTTGGACCACATGGTCTTTTTCTGTGGTGTACATCTCTGTGAGTCCACTTGTGGGTTGAAAAGCAAGTATTCCTGCCCAATGCAAGTGTCAATCCAAAAACAATAAATAGGGGCCCTGATTACTTTTGTCTTTTATTTTGAAAGCAAACTTATCAAAATAAACAGTTCATAGAAACATTTCTTTCTCTTAGGCAATCCCTCAGGATCAAGGGTGAATTGCTTCCACATACTTGATAGGTTCTGAGATGGCTAAGGATTTCAATGAGTGATCTGCTACGTGTGAGGGAGGCAGTTTTTGAAGAGTTGGGCTGATCAGTTGTCTGGAGATTTATGCTCTCTCCTTCATACTTGACATTGTCTGGGCATGTTCCCAGTCAACGTTCCCAATGTCTTCTCAGGTTAACCTTATTTTGGTCAGTTACATGTTAGCAATCCCCGTGAGTTACTTAAAGTCAAGGTGTTAAAATCCTGCTTCATAGTGCTGCTGAAACCAACACTATAGGAGTCAAATGCCTTCAGAATGGTGCCCAATACCTCCAGGTGGGGGATTAACTGGTTCCTCTTATTTTGTAACCCACCCCCTGGATTGATTGCAACAGGATTAATTTACAAAGGATTCTCTATCTTATGGATCCCTTTCTCCCAGATCAAACGAAATATGTTTAAAAAGGTGCCAATTAAATCAGACATTCTTGAATTAACAAGTGAATATATTAATTATTAATTGCATGAAGAAATAACATAACACACTTGCACAAGGTCTAAAACTGAGAAATTAGTTCACAAAAAGAAATAAGAAAAAAAATCAGTCCCTGACTCATTTGCACATAGTAGGTAGTATATGATCTAGCCGTTATAATTAGTGTTACTGGTAGAGTCAATATTGGTGGTTGAAATAGTCAGTTTTGAGATTTTGACTTGACAAGACAATTCTTTGTCTTGGTTCTTTCTGTATACCAGCTGGCAATACTCAGATTCAGAATTTTTTTTTCCTTTCCTTACCTGCAATGCCGGAGTCTTTTTAATAGCCATTGTCAAAGCTGTGACCTTCACACCATAGCAGTATTTCAGGCCACTAACACACACAGATTCCAGTCTCTGTGTATTTTTTGAAAGTGAGAAAACAAAAATATATCTCTCACCCAGACTGCTGAAGTTATTTTACAATCATAGACACAGTCTAAAAAAAAACCCCTAGGAGATTACAAGTTCAGTTTGTGGTGCATTTTCTCCTATTGAATCTTTCTATAACATCTGTAGGTCCAGAGTTTGTCTTGAGACAGTCATTGGATTCACATCTGTTGTCATTTTGGCTGCAGCAATCTTTTTTGAAAACACATATTGGAATTTAAAAGTTCAATATGTCCTTAGGTGATCTGTGGTCATGATTTGTCCAGGATGGCACTTCAATAATCCTATTAATCTGTTAGTGGACAAATTGCTGGATTGCTGTTGGAGCCTGCATGCTTCTTAGAGTACTGAGATCTACAGCCAAGATGACAGTAGTCAGAGCATACATGGTAGCAGCCAGGGACTCCTGATCTCTGCCTGATTTTCCACTACAGTAATTGAAATTCTTAAGTACTTCAATCTACATTTTAGTACACTACAGTAAATATTATTAAAACATGGTCAGAATAGCATATTCAAAAATAGTTAGCACAAATATTTGCATTTATATAGTGACTTTCATGACATTGAATGGCGGGGGACTGCTGCTGATTCAGTTGGCTAAAAGGCTAGCATGTGGCTGAGAAAAATGCCAGCAGAAGGGTTGATGCTTTCCATTCCAGCTGAGATTTAGGATCTGCCTCCAAACCCTGTCTCTCACAGTGGATGCGAATGACGATGATGACTGATGAAAGCTGATAAGAAAGACAATAGCTCAAAATGAAAAACAAACCTGCAGACCATGAGCCAAAAATATCCTTTTGTGTTGACCAAATATGACATGATCACATGGGAAGAGTCTTGTGGGAGCCTGCATGACATAGTATGACAACACTATAGCTTTAAGAGGTATAGTTTGTGCTGGGTTTTCTTATGAAGAAAATTTGAGACAGAGGTGTCGAGCAGTCTGCTCAAAGCCAATCAAGTAAGCAGCTTGTGAAGTCTTGGATTTATTTTTAAGTTGGAACAATAGAAGCAGCCTGAATAGGTGGGGTAAAGCTCCCACAGAACCAGGATTTTTAGTTAACAAGGTGTAGAGCTGGATGAACACAGCAGGTCAAGCAGCATCAGAGGAGCAGGAAAGCTGACGTTCCGGGCCTAGACCCTTC
>NC_063338.1:76062155-76115174 GCF_021869965.1 Rhincodon typus
TTATCTCAGATTCTCCAGCATCTGCAGTTCCTACTATCTCTGAAACAGGATTTTTAGTTTTAGCTTTATGTGGTTGCTGGGGTCTTGAAGCTGGATGTGCAAGCTCTTGCTCCTCTCTCCATTATAGCTAAAAGCTGGAGTTCTTTTCCTGCTGCTAGAATTGCATGTGAGACAATCTATTTTATTGAATTTGCCTTTGGCAAGGGTGTGTTTATGAGATATTATTAGATTGAAACAGTTAATTAGTAAGTGTTTATGTATATAGTTAAACATTTTGGTAGAGTTACAGTTAAGCCAATTCTTTTGTTTTTTTATGTATTCTGTATTTTAACTGTAGTGTAAAAATAAAGTGTGTTTTATTTAAAGATTAAGTAGTTTGACTAACTGAATTGCATCTGGAATGCAACATCTTACACTTACCTTTAAAATAAGTAAATGTTGGGGTCTAAACACCTTCTTGATATATTTCAAGGGGGTTTGGTCTGGTCCTTGACAAGAGGCTATGGCAAGACTTCATAGATCATCATAGAATCCCTACAGTGTGGAAATAGACCGTTCGGCCCAATAAGTCCACACCGCCCCTCCAAAGAGAATCCCACCCAGACCCATTCCCCTACCCTTTCTCTGTAACCCAGCATTTCCCTTGTCTCACCCACCTAACTTACACACCCCTGGACACTATGGGCAATTGCCTGCACATCTTTGGACTGTGGGAGGAAACCAGAGCACCCGGAGGAAACCCACACAGACATGGGGAGAATGTGCAAACTCCACACAGACAGTCACCCAAGGGTGGAATTAAACCCAGGTCCCTGGTGCTGTAAGGCTTCAGCGCTAACCACTGAGCCACCGAGCCGTAGCAACTTGTAGCAGAATCAAGCACAATGTCGAGGGAGATCTATCTTAATGCTGGGAGCAACTTGCTGTATCTTTTGTGCATTTGCAATGCTGTCAGGTGCTACTTACACAGCTCCCATTTTTGAAAACCATGAACAGCCTGAAAGAAATTTCCATTGCAGCATGTACTCGAAGCCCTAAGTCATATCTTGATTAAAGCTAACTTAAGTTTTGGTGATAATTAATATATACATTAAAGTCTAATTTCTGCTGTATGTTGTTCTTAGTGTGCTGGTTAATGTATCCATATTTATTGCTGCCTGTCTTATTTTAACAGAATCACTAACCCATTTATTCTGAATAGTTTAAGAGGTGCATTAAAATACAGACTGGAGCATATGCAAGCCTAATAAAAATAACACAAGGAGGAAAATAAACCTAGTGTGCTATAAAGTTTGCACTGCCAGTGACCTGGTTCTGCATTTTTGGTATATTTTAATTCCTGCCAACACTGTTCTAATTTTAATTTGAATCAGGACAATTCATTTAATACCTTATTTATGATACAGGGTGGATTTTACAAATCTCCTGGCTTTAATAAACAGACAAAAATTTCTGCAGGGCTTGATGATCTGCCCACATGTGCTCCTGGGATTCAGAATTCAAGGCCACAAATGCTAATTGCCAAAACCAAACTTTTTGATCAACTTTGAAGCAGAAGCTTGTAGATTGAAATGATACTCCACAGATTTGAACTCAAAATCTAGGTTGACACTTCAGCGCCATACAGAAGGAGTACTGCAGTGTTGGAGGTGCTAATTTTTAAGTGTTCAGCTCTAACCCGAGTAAGACTCAATGGAACTATTAAAAGAAGAATTGATATGTTATCCTGATCAGTATATATCTCTTGTCCAACATCTAATGCATTATGTCTGATCATTTATTTTGTTGCTTTCTGTGGGAGCTTTCTGAGCACAAAGTGACCACTATGCTTCCTACAGCGCAAAAATGACTACACATGAAAAGATACTTTTTGCCTGTAGACAGGTTAAATGAGTGGCAGATGGAATATAATGGGGAGAAACAGGAGAGTACTCTGTTTGGTAATATGAATAAGAAAGGAAAATTTTTTTTTAAAGATATGGAACTTGTAAATGTTGATGTTTGAAGGGACCTGAATGTATTAGTACAAGAAAGACCTAGGGAAGGCAACAGCCTACAGGTATTATCACTGGACTGTTAATCTAGAGACCCAGGTAATGTTCCGGAGACCTGGCTTCAAATCGTGCCATGACAAATGATGGAATTTGAATTTAATAAATTCTGGAATTAAGAATCCAATGATGACCATGAATCCATTGCCATTGTCAGGAAAAAAAAGAATCTGGTTCAGTCATGTCCTTTAGGGAAGGAAACTGACATCTTTACCTTGTCTGGCCTACATGTGACTTCAGGCGCACAGCAGTATGGTTGACTCTCAAATATCCTCTGAGCAATTAGGGATGAGCAATAAACACTAGCCTAGCTAATGACACCCACATCCCATGAATTAATATAAAAAACATACATAATTGGTTGTAAAAGTGGATTGAACTATTCAAAGGTCAGGGAGCTTAAACTGGCTCTAAGCAGAATGTGACTTAAGTCTTCAAGTAAGCACGGGTATGGTAACATCCTGTTCTTTCAAATGGAGTTATAAAAGGAGCATGTGCCCCCGTTGGGAGTCCTCAGATTGGCTTAAAATTGGGCCTTGGATCTCATTGATATTATTTGGGTAAACGTTCAGCATTTATATGCAGTTTAACCCTTGCCTCGCTAGTAGCAACTAGATAAAGTCTTACAGGAAAACAGGAAAGGGCTGCTAACATAGGTTGAAAGCAGTTTTCAGAAGTGCTACAATCCAGGAGCCTATTTTAGCTTCACAATAAATATAACAGAAAATATTTATGGTGAGTTATTGATCAGCCACATTCGCCTGAGCAGAGCAGGCCCATAAACTGCAAGTAATATGCATTTCAGTTCTGATCTTCCCGAAAAGGTTTCCCATCTTCCCTCTCCAAAGTCTCAAACTTATCGCCCAGGCATTTCTTCACAATCCTCCTCCCATCCAAGGTCTGGAACTTCATGTCCAAAATCTCTAGCCCACACCAGTCCCTCTCCACATGCCCTTGTCCCTGAAGCTTTTCATCATCGAGCCTCACCTATCCAAACCCACTCCACATGTCCTCTGTTCCCTCTCGTCTCTGACATTTGAAAAGGTGCCACATGAAAGGTTAATGCATAACCTCATAGGTTGTGAGGTCTCATAGTGTTCTAGTAACATATCCCCATGGATGGAAGATTGGGTAAAAGACATCAAATGGAGCAATAGGCAAGTCATTTTCAACTTGGCAGGCTGTGACCAGAGAAGTACCACGAGAACCGGTGACAGGGTCACAGATATTTATAATCTATTCAGTGGCATAAAGAGTAATGAACGTAATTTTTTTTGCGACAATGCTAGTTGGGAATGTAAGTTATAGGAGGATAAAACAAGGCTATAAAGAGATATAGGGCATAGAGCTGGATGAACACAGCAGGCCAAGCAGCATCACAGGAGCAGGAAGGCTGATGTTTCAGGCCTATACCCTTCATCAGAAAACCTTCATCATCCAGCTCTACGCCTTGTTATCTCAGATTTTACAGCATCTGCAGTTCCTACTATCTCTGTAAAGAGATATAGACAGGTTAAATGAGTGGAATATAATGTGAAGAAACAGGAGGATATTCAGTTTGATGACAAGAACAAGAAAGCAGATTTTTTTAAAAAAGAATAGGACATGTAAATGCTGATGTTTGGAGGAACTTGGATGTATTTGGAGAGGAAGACAGAAAGATAGCATTTGAGTACAAAAACAATTAGGCAAATTGCAGGTTGGCTTTTATTTCAAGGTGACTTGATTACAAAAATAAAGAAGTATTAGCAAAACTGTAGTCTTTTTGAATGTGGTGAGCAATGTTGTCTCCATGTTACAATGAAGCAAATTATAACCTGGAATTGCTGATCAAGAATATCTATCTCAGCTTTAAATGTAAACAAGGATTTTGTCCCCCACAGCTCCGAAGTTTGTATCAGGGGCCTCAATACAATCCCATGGTTTCATTAATCATTTGAGCTGTAAAGAAGCTTTGGTATTGCACATCATAAAGTCAATTCTGAAGCTTGGTGTTTCAGCTTTGCCAGCCCTTCTTCTATATATGTTATTTTACACGTATTGAATGTTTGTGTGACACTTGATTTGCAAAGATTTGAGTAAGCATCTGTACTCTTCTTCAGTCAAAGCAAGCTATTGACTTAAATATTATCATAGTTGCTTCAAAAGATCACTTCAAAAATATTTTGATATTTCCCAAGGAACAAGGCATAGACATGGAATAAAATCCACTAAACCTCCTCATTGAGAGTATGAGTAAATGACCATTATATCCCTGCTCCCATGTGGATGGACGTTGTAAGATCTTGTGCCTAGTGACACAGCTCAAAGGTTTTTGGATCCTATTAATGTCCCAATGGTTTTGTACTGTTAGGTAATTACCTTGAAACTATTGTACTGTATACAGGCTTCATATTGTATAATGGCAACATGTCTTGTCTTATGTGACTGAGCATTCAATAAAGAAATTTAATCATAAAGCATAAGATAGAAACTTTGCGAGAAGGCTGAGGTGAGATGTTGTCAGATTTTGCACATTTTATTTGGGCTAATAAAAGGGAGACTGTTTCATTAAAAAATATAGTAATCTAGCTTCTAAGTACTTTCTTCTGAAATGTAGTCGCCACAGGCTTTGTTCATGATGGATTTGTCATTAAACCTCTCACACCTGCTTAGCAACACAACTCCACAGCACTGAAGTTTTCCTCTTGGTGCTTGTCTCGTTTACTTGCTCCCCAGCAGGGTCCGGCAATGCTAATGGACTCACAGCAGTGCAGCGTAGTGCAGTTATTACAGGTCTAATTCAGTCATTAACATTTCATTAATGGAATGGCCTCCTGGCTGTCTGCATGATTGCCTGGGATATTGATGAACACTCCAATACTGCCAACTGCCACTTAATAGAAGGCTTCCACTAGATGAAGCCTGCAGAATATAGCAGACTAGCAGGGGACAAAAATAAAAAATCCCATAGTGGAGTGGCCTACCAAAAGGCTCATCTAACCACATTTATCCTGGCTCCTCTGGGTGTCAGGGCAAATAATATGGAGAGACAACAAGGCAATCCATTGAAATGTCACATACTGTTTCATTGTGGGAGACATTTCAAGCTCAGTGTATGGGCACATCCTACATTCTTTTATGCAGTTTTCTCATCCGTTAAGAGAATTTGTTCTCTCTCTCTCGATTAAACTGAGGTGATTCTGTCACATGAAAGCAAAAGCAAAACATTATCTTAATTTGCTCTATTTTTTACTTTAACATGTCAAATATGCATTGTGTGGAGTCATAAACAGAATGTAAATACATAGCATGTGTGGTTTGAACACCCTGGAGACATTTTACTTACCCTGCCTTCTGCCAAGTCTCAAAAATATAAGACTTGCATCAGAATAACATTTTAAACAATTATTTCAAAGTGAATATTTATGGCCAAAACTGAAATATTATAATATGTACATTCGTGATGGTAACTCTAAACCTCTTGTCACCTCACTGTCCAAGAGTAAGCTTGTCAACCTTGCTTGTGGAGATATTTATCAAATCTTACTATTAGCTGTGATATGACCTTTACTCCTTTTTCTAGTTCCACATAAATATTAAAAAAAAACACTCTTATACCTTTATTATGATGAAAACAAAGGCCATGAAATGCAACAAAGTGTAGATGGAAGTGGGAAAGGAGAGAATGGGCAGAATTTGCTGTCAAAATAATATTGAGGCTAATGGAACACCCTATTATTGATGGACAAGTAGTACATCAGCTTCACGCAAGGACAGGAGTTGTTGAATTCGAGTATCAAAGCGTTGTTGCCTATGTTGCACTGCTCCACTGTCAGCTTTGTGACAATGGCTTCTTGCTTGCTCTTAGTCTCTTGTTTACTGCAGGAATGTGCTGTAATTTCCTGTTAATTACCATTAAAAGTGACAAAGAGAGTGAAATCTTGTCATTAAAAGCATAAGTACCGTTTTAACAACCTGATAAGCATTAATGACTGCCAATCAGTTTCTTTCGACTAAAAGTGAACGGTTACAAGTGTATTATTTCTTCAAGTTTTGAATTTCTCAATGAAATTTGAGAAGTGTAACATATCATTTTAAATTGTATTTTATTTCTTTCCTTTGTTTTCCTCATACTCAAATCTTGCTCTCTTTATTTCTCTTTCTCCTGTCATTTGAGATCATATTCATCTGGTTTATCTAATTCACAATCCAATTCAATCTTACCACAGCTTTCCAAACCTTTAATTCTATTGGATAAGTTTAAATTCTTTCGGGTGCCCTGTTCACACACCCCCAGATGGCCAAATCTTGACTGTGACATTATCAATTCTCACTTCAGCAATTTTGTGGTCAAACATTGTTTGAGTTGAAAGCTGAAGGGTTAATCTGACTAAGCGCACATACCATTAAATGCCCAAAACAGTAAAACTAGGCCCATTGGGTAAGGCGTCAGGTCATTCACTTAAAAAAGTTCACTGGATAAAAACAATGAAAACAAGAAATACTGAACATTCACAGCTAGAATATCAGCAGAGAAAAGATAAGTTACAAATTTTTTGGGCATATAACACTTCCAAAATTTTTACAGACTCTTTAATGCTTTCACTATTTTCTTCTGTGCTGTAACCATTCTATTCTGTTGCATACTATTTTCAGCATTTTCGGGTTTTCTTACTTATTTCAATAGGCAAAGGCCCTTTATAATTTTATCAATACCTAGAATGTAGTACCTACCGTGGAAATAAAACCACTGAGGATCAGAGTCAGTTACATGAAATATCTGTACAAGTGAAATACAAATTCAGCAGACGCATCAAAATGGAGAGAGCTTCTAACATAAAAATCGAAAGAGCTTCTAACATATTTGAAATTGGTGGATAATTGGGAAATGTGAGGTACAGCAGTAGCATAAACAGGTTAATAAAAACAAGCAGGTTTAGCGCATTATGCTGTTGCATTAACTAGAAAGGGAGAGAAAATAACAAAAAACACATTAGTGGGCTGTACAATTAGGTCACATTTTGCACAAAGCATTTTGGCCAACAATTTAGACAATTGAAAATAGAAGTACAAATAATAGAGTCCCAAAGCAGCTATTTCAAATGTCCCCATTAAATGCTTCATTTGCACCATAACTGCCCCAATGTTAATTAAATTGACTTTTGTTTTAGCTTTGTGCTTCTCTTATTTCAAACACTGAAAACAGCTAAGCTGCTTTATAATTTCATGAGAAAACAGCTTTGATATGGGAATAGTCACTGTGACATTCTTGCCATCATATTTCACTGCAGAGATATCCTCACTCACTCACAATACAATGCCTTTATTGAGATGTTCATTTATTCAGAGTTCTTGCTTTAGATTTCTAACCAGTGAATATTATCTGTCTAGTTGTGAGCTTTAAAAATCCTGTTAAATTGTGTTTCACCACATTATTGCAGCAGTAAACAATGACATTTTCACCTGTCTGCATGCATCTGCCACAGGTTTTTGGCTGGTTATTCAATTTATTTAAATTATACTGAGAAGGTTCAAGATGGTTTAACAATTTAGCCTCTCAGGGATGGGTAAAGGTCCAGCAATCCTGCAAAAGCTTCTTACCATGGGGGACGGGTGTTGGTTTATTAGCTTAACATGTGGTTAGAGAAGTTTTATTTATACTAAAATAACAGTGTGTTGCAAGCTTACTCCACTCATGTGTTTTAGATGTGGATGCAGCCCAGAAAAGCCACTTTGGAATAGTCAATTAATTTTCTTTCAAGTTGATGTGGATTAACAGTGCTTTCTTTTCTACCCTACTCCTCATGAATCCCTCTCCATCAGACTGGTGTTGAGGACCAATGCCTACAAGACAGGCAGCACAAATCCATCAGGTGAGCTGTCGATGGAGATCACCATTGTCAGCAGCTCACCATCGATATTTAATGAGTCTCGAAAACTACCTCGCCTCAGGCTTCAGGGTTCCATCATTTGATGAAGGAATCATTCCTCTTGCTTATTTGGTGAAAGGAACCATTCGTCTTGCTCATTTGCATCCACAAAATTGCCGAAACGAATGTTCTAGTTCAACTTCTGTGTCCTTTAATTACATTTTGCCAAAAATTCTCAGACACTGAACAGTTACGCAATTGGCTGAAACGGTGATGAACAGCTGAGCAAAACAGAAATCAAAATGAGTAAAAGTTCAGCAAATTTTTGATTATATAGTTCAAGAACCAATTTGATTTTTTGTTACTGGAGCTAATTGAAAATTATTACATTATTGATTCTATTTCAAATATTTTGTGAACCTGATGTGCCTAACAAGGTTATTCATCAGAAATAAATTCTGGAACTTGATAGCAAGAGATTGGATGTTTCTTTCTAAATCCTAATGCCCCGTCAATTGCTTAAGCACAAATGTAAATGCACCATGAATTAACCCTTAACAAACCATAGCCAATTTTCCTGAACTCCCCTCATTATACAAGGATCAGGCATTTTTTTTTTAAGATCAAGAATAGAATCCCTACAGTCTTGCATCCAGACCATCAAGTCTGCACCAATTCTCTGAATAGCATCCCACACAGCCCCAGCACCCCACCCTATTTCCATAACCCCATATTTACAGGAGAAAACAGATACAGACACAGGGGGAATGTACAAACTTCACACATACAGTTACCCAAGGTTAGAATTGAACCTGGGAACCTAGTAATGTGAGGCAGCAGTGCTAACCGCTGAACCATCATGCTGCTGTAATTTTTCAAGATTTCAGCAGTGATGAAAGTGTTTATCACCATGATGCATGCTGTACGTCTTCTGATGATGCAGTTCTGCTAATAAAACCAATGCCTCTTGTGTCTCTCTTTTTCCTCCTAATCATTGAAAGAAATCTAATTATTATGCATGTCACATGTATATATTACCAATCCACAGCTAGCATATAGTATGCAAGTTTTATGTTCACATCTTCTGATGAATTGGGACACAGTATGGTCCCCCTTCCCTGAGCTTTTGAGATAGCTTCCCCCTACTCAGGCCCTGGAAAGGAGGACAGTTGGAAGGCTGTTTGGTTTTTTTTAACTTAAAAAAGACACCACCAAATTATCCGATTAGCTAATTAACAAACACTGCCCACCAGGGGTACTATTAAAGTGCAAGGTGTTTTGCTTTAAAACATTGCCCAGTTAATATGTCAGAACCTGAGATGAGGGAGAGGTAACATTGTCGATATTTTAAATCAACTGTCCAGATATGTTATGATATACATCTGGAGCAGGTGGGGCCAGAACTAAGCTTCCTGACCCTGAGGCAGGGACACCACTACTGTGCCACAAAGACCTCTATTGAAAGTTTGTTTATTGTCATGTGCTTATTAAATTAAATCTAGTGACATTGTTTCACACAAGCCTAAATTATTTAACCACATGACCTTCCTTACTCACTTGCTCTTCACCATTCTTTCAGTTATTTTCCCCTCCTTTCCAAGTACTTAGTATCATTTACCATTTCACTGGCCAAGACAATATATGATCCTGCATGTCAGCCTATAGCTGATTACTCGAACTTGACAATATGGCCTTTTGCTGTCTAACCAACTATATTAATGTTTCCGTATACCCCAGTGTATGGATGAAACTGCATAGAAGATGACAAGAGCAAATCAATATTCCACCTTGCTGCAGTTAAATTATTTCTCTTCACTACTGACGAATTAGTCAACTGAGAAATAAGATAACACAAGTTATTTATTGTATATTTTTGTCTGATTTATTAGTGGTCTGAATTTTCCTTTTGTTGCTGAAGTTAATTTACCATGACAAGAAGCCCACTCCTCCAGAATTAACTTGTATCATTGAAGTATTTAAATTGTATTTGATTGTCAATTGATGCACATTGGTGAACATGTCATATGATAATAAATAAAATGAGAAAACTTTTGGAAATGAGATATTTATTTTTTAAATGAACATTACTTGCACTTAACCTGCAAATGTACTGTAGTTTTGCACTTTTACTAACTTTCAAATGAAACAAATTCAAGCAGTTGCCATTAACCAGTTTAATGGATTTACATCTATTGTTACTGAAAGAGCCAAATTAAGAGAAATATTCCTTAGACATCCTGCTTTTGTTAGGTTTTCCTCCTCCTTCACTCCCAGTACCAATGTCTTCTCAACAATAGACAATTATTCCAAAAATGGGAAGTTACAGAGGAATTTCATCTGCCAACGAATTTTTGTTTGGGAAATATTGGATCTCATTAACACGCTCCTTGCCAATTTACTAACTAGACAGGGAGGAATAACGGTGAAAGTGGCAATTGACCTTAGGAAATTTGTGCATTCAGATAAGTGTGGGAAACTAGGATTCTGGAGGTCTTGTCGTCTAGGAGATACAGGAGTCTGCAACTTTAATTACGAGGCTGTGAAAGAGTCCTGGAGACTCAAAAAATAAAGCCAGAATAAATATAAAGTTCTGGAGAAACTCAGAGAGTCTGGCAGCATCTGTGGAGAAAGAAACAGAGTTAATGATTCAAGTCCAATACAATTATTCTTCAGAAAAGGAGTTCCAAGTCATATTACAAAGAAGAGTTGCATTAGACTTAAAACATCAATCCCGTTTCTGTCCCCACTGATGCTGGCAACCTGCTGAGTTTCTCCAGCATTTTCCCTTTTAATTTCAAATCTCCAGCATCTGCAGAATTTGCTTTTGTGTAAGAAAGCCAAATGTTTGTTTTGAATGGGCTTTACTGTTTTGAATGCTCTTCATGCTTGGTTTTATCTGCTGAAAAATCAACCAGGGCTCCAAGGTATCAATGGACAACAATTTAAAGAATGAAGTGGTCTATTTTAGGCAGGTATTCTGCCTTCTTGACCAGAAGATTAGGTTAAAATTCAAGATGAGAGAATCCAGCTGGACACTGACAGTAAGTCAGTCAATGAATTTTAAATGTCCACCTGCCTAGGCGGAAACTGAAAGCAGATAGGGTTAAATTTGGCGCTCATGTCAACTTTACAACAAAACTGAATCAACAGTGACCTTCAGTGGTCAGATGATGTGCAAGTATTAACAAATAAAGTGGATTTTATTTTTAAAAAAAGGCAGTAACAGCCATTATCAGAACAATAATGAAAAGTCCCACTCTATTCATAAAATTTGGGAACAGTATTTTTGAAAACATTATTTGGTATATGCGTACACACCAAAGCACACTGCAAGCAAGTAAATCAAATGTGGAAAGTACCCTTGAAAATTCATTAAATTGACTTCAGTATGTAAAATGACTGCTGAGAAATGTTGATTAATTTCCACACAAATGCAAGAAAATGTGAAGTGGCAATGGGAAATTATTTCACTGCTGCCGTGTGCCTTTGGGTTCCTGGTTAAACAGTGCATGCTCAGTTGTTTACTCTGGAGTCTTTCCAGCACTGTGGAAAAGCAGCACTTTGGCAGTGGAAGTGCAAGACTGGAGTCACACTGATGTGAATGAATCAAGAGCTACTCTCCACAGAGAGAGTCCTAGGGGGTTCTCCCATGGAAAAGTGACTTGTTTATTGCTGCACAGCAGTCTTGAGCTTTGAAGAAACAAAAGAAACATGTGCCACATGTGCATCACAGCTCAGCAAACAATATAATCTGCAGGATTCTCTATTCAGGATCATTTGAAGAGAAATAAAAGGATACAATCATTATTATAATAAACTATACATACGTTATATTCCTGCGAAATTTCTGAAAAATATAATTAAATTATACTGCAGCACCTGTCAATTGATTATGATCAGCCTTCAGATCAAATACCACAGTATGCAAATGTATCTTTTCACTATTTCTATGGCATTTCCCTAAGAAAACTACGAATGAGCCATTGCTAGTCATGAGAGTCACATAGTGAGTGTTTATTATGAATGCAACTACCTTTTCACTGTATTGTGTAAACTACTAAATTTTGGCAAATGTAGATTTGCTTAGACTACAGCTTAGTAATATGAATCTGTTGATCATTCTAAATAATTCAAATGTTGTTGCAATGTTTCATAATTTCCCCAGGAAAATGACTGCTTTGGATGCAGCCAATGTTTATGATGGTTTCAGTAAATGAGCAGCTTCAGAGAGTTTGGTGAATAATAGAATGGTCAGGATGGATAACACCAATAATTTAGAACCAAATTACCCTTGGTTGTGAGGATGGATGATGGAAGTAGGTTAGAGAGGTGGTTGATGTTTGCAGGGATTATATAGAAATTACCACTGCAGCTATCTCCTCTCCCCCCTTTTCACATCCTGAGGTGTAACCTGAACTCCTAGTTTTCTGTAATATCTCCATGTCATTTGCTTGTATTTCCAAAACTCTTCCCATCCATGAGGTCTTTTCTTACTTCCTTGAACTTCCTTCTTACTCAATTGTTAATTACTTCACTCACCTCCTGCTTATCTTCCAAGGGGTCCATACCTATCTGACACAGAACATCTTCCATTTTCATGAAGAACCATTTATTTGCAATATGACTAATTGGTCTCAGTGAGAACCCAGTCTTAGTGTTCATGTTATGAGAGTTAACACAATAAATCATGAGAACATATCACAGCGTCCACCATTGTTTAATCAATCTCATCCAACATCTGTTCAAAATTATCTATAAACACTTTGTTGTAAGGTACTGCTGTATTATTATTCCTTCTTGTGACGTGAGCATAGCTGGTGAAGCTAACAGTCATTGCCCATCCATAATTGACTAATTGAACTAATTGGCTTGTGAGGCCATTTTCAGAAGGCAGTTTAGAATCGACTACATTGCTCTGGATCTGGAGTTATATGTAGGTAAAATTGAGTAAGGATGTCTCCTCCTTTAAAGAGCATTAATGAACCAGATGGATTTTTAAAGCAATCTGGCAGTTTCATGGTCATCATTACTGAGACCAGGGACCAGGATTTCACTCGGTAGGGTGAATCAGAAAAATTTACCAGCTCATCTCACTCGTATCGGGAGAAGCTCCCTAAATGATGTGATCTTTCAGTCAGGCAAATGTAAGATAAATTCAAGCCTGCTGACAGCAGACCTAAATCAAATATGGCCACAGGATCTGTTGAGTTAAAAGGACCACCTCAGCCTTCTGGAAATTTGTCCTAGTTGTTTAGTTAGAATTCGGGCCCTCTGACCTTCACTCCTCATGTCTCATCACTGCACCAACTCCCTGTGCCATTCTGTACCTTAATGCTAATTTATTGCTAACCAATGACCCCAGCGACTTCCATGGCTTGTAACAGATGTAATGCGGACTTAATGGCGAATCTAATCAACCCACATCCCCAAGACTATTTATAGTCATCATGCCAGCTTAATGCCAATGCACTCAACATCCTTTGCCCTTGCTTCCTTTGCACTAACTCATCCTGTATCCAACATGGTCAGGCCTCAGGAGCCATGCTGAAATGAAACAAAAATAAAGGTCTAATCATCTACTATCACTTTAATGAAAATATTAATTAAAAATGAAGATAGTCGTTACTTTTAACTTCCTGCATTGGTGTCTGTGGGAATACTTCAAGGGAAGTATAACTTGCCTTGTTTGCTGATCTCAGTGCTGAATACCTTTGGTGTGGTGCCAGATGGTGTGTCGTCAGGAAAGGAGAATCCATGTCACAGAAATTGCTGGATTTTTGTTGATTCTCAAGTTTTTCAAAGGTACAATGAAGGCTCATTGTATTCTAAAGCATTGAAGGGTGAGTGAGAATTTAATGCGCATGAGGAGCACTTTCAGGATTTGGAACAATGCATTGTTTCTACTAAGGGGGTGGTCTCCCTTAGTGGAAGTAATGAAGGTAGTGGAAGTGCTCACTGCATCACAGCTATTTTAGTGTGCATGTTGTTTCAGGGCAAAGGTTCGCACACAGGCTGAAACATTTGCGGGGGTGAGCGGATCAGAATGACCTTTGAAAAGAAAAGTCAACAGTTTATTTCATGGATAAATCAAACAGAAAAAAAAAGTCAATCCTTGGGGATATTAAAGCCAGCAAGTGGAGGGCTGACAAGCCAACTGTGCATTGAAATAATAAAAGGAACATAAAATGTCTTAAACAACATCTTCATTACGTGGCAACAAGGTTCTCTGCAGCCTCTCGCTCTGGGCTGATCATTGCCTTGTCTGACTGTCTTGACAATCCTCCTGGTCGATCCCAGGATCATCACCCTTTATTCTCACTTCAGAGGGTTGCTCTTGCTTCTACACCTTCTCGTCAGCCAATACACCCCCAGTTTGACAGCTGAGATTGTATGGGGTGTAGCACACCAATATGATGTAGGACATCCTGAATGGGGTGTACTGCATGATACCACCTGACTGGTCTTGACATCTGTGGCTGAACTTCAGGCGAATGATCAGGAACGTCCTGATTAAAGAGTGGACTGGGTTGTACCTCACCTCAGCATTTGTCTGAAAATTTCTTACAGGTGTCATCAGTCAGGTGTGGAAGGGGTATTCCTGGTTCCCCAGCAACCAACCTCTGAAAGAAGTTGGCACCTCTCAGTGGACCAGGACGTTAGAGTTGTGACAGTTCACTAGGTATATTTACAAACTTACAAGAACTGGTTGTGGTGGTCACAAATGATTTAAATATTAAAAGAGTAAGTCTTTTGTGTTTAAGAAGACTTTTCTATTTATGAGGAGATCTGGTCCATGATAAGACACTGATGACTATATGAGTACACCCTGCACCCACAGGAAGCTGGCAACAGCTAAAAATACTGAAGTTGTCCTCATCAAGCAGAATAGAACTAACCAATGGGCTCTTGCAGAAAGAGCATCAGTGAAATCCCAAATCCACTTATGTGTGAGGACTGTGAAATATCAGAAGTTCCTTGTATCACCCTTAAATGATCCATTGGTATTGAAATTAAGGATAGTTTTAGGATTACCAGGATAGAAATACAACCCAGTGCTTGTGACCACAAGTCTTCATCCAATAGCTGAGATAGCATGACACAATGACTTGGAACACCCTTGGTCCTCTGCACTGAGTCAGTCATTTGCAGATAGCTGTATCTAAGCCTGCAGATCCTGTCTCACTTGACAGCTTTCCTCCATGAGGGATCTTGTCCTATTGCTCTTCCCTCCAGAGTCTACGTGGAAATTGTTGTTGATGTTGCTGCAGATTCAGTTGTCTATGCTGTCTTCTGCAGTTCTCTGCATTAGTGGGACCACAAGAAGAGCTGCTGGATTGGTCTCTGCCCATCTTTCTTAAGTTGCAGCAGATCAGTGATAACAGTCAACAACAGAAAGCACTACACATCTTACCCCATGAAGCTCCAGGCTGTGACATCACACAGGGCAATGTCGTACCTGGTCAGAGTCCCAAACAGAATTGTTCCAACTGATTCTGCATTGCTGTGAGGACAGGTCTTCACCACCAACATGTGCCACTTCAGGATTTCCTTTGAATCTGAAAAGACACCTTCCCATGCACATTTGTCATCCTAAACTCATGTAAGAAAGTTTTCATGGTCCCTTGAAATGAAATAACTGCCAGAAGGACCCTTGGCACTGTAACCCTGACACCACAGCCTTGTCTTGTGTATGAGGCGAGATTTGTTTGATTGGGTCTGTATTCACTAGATTTTAGGAGAATGAGAGGGGATCTGATTGAAACATATAAAACTCCTACAGAGCTAGACAGACTAGATGCACAGAGGATGTTTCTACATGTTGGAGAGTCTAGATCTGGTGGTTAGAGGCTTAGGAAACAGGATAGGCCATTTAGGGCTGAGATAAAGAAACATTTCTTCACTCATAGGGTTGTCAACCTGTGGAATTCACTGGTGTAGAAGGCTGTGGAGGTTGTGTCACTGAGTATATTGAAGAAAGAGATTGATAATTTTTCAATATTAAAAACATCCAGGGTGTGGAGAGAAAGCGAGAATATGGCATTGAAATAGATGACCAGACATGATCGTTTAGAGCAGTGGAACAGGCTTGAAGAGATATATGGCCTACTGCTGTTCCTACTTTTGATGTTTCTATACTCTTATACTGACATCTCAGTATATAGACACATTATCTGGATTAGAGTTGGGAGCAGATCCTGGTGAGCACATTACTGGCCCATCCCCGCAGTTGGCTGAAGAAGGTCCCAGGTCACTGGCACTCAGAGGACTGCCAGAAACCAGGTACCTGCTCAGCCCCAGCCAGGAGAGAACCCCAGGAGAAGGCCATTAATAACTTCATCAAAATATAAAAGGTGACACAGGAGCAACAGGCAGAGCAGTTGGACACACTCAGGAAATGGGATCAAAGGCTGGAGGAGGCCATGCTGGTTCCAGCATGTATTTATCTCAATGGACTGTTTGGCAGCTGCTACAGAGAGCCACATCCAACAGGATGCTCATTGGCTGCCAGAGATGTAATCACAACTGGACTCCATTGCTTCAGACTCTAGTAACCAACATCAATGACAAGGCAATAGGGGAATGAGAGATCTTGACCTCAGTCCAGATATCCCTTCCTGAAAAGGTGACACAGCAGTGGAGAGGGAACCTCGTCTATGACCCTCAACCCTGAGGACATACAGGCCAAGGAGGATGGGCTTACATCAGACAAGACGCTCTCAGCATGTTTGTGCCATCTAGTCACATATGGACCTGGAGGTGTCCATCCAAAATTCCAAAGCCAAAAGGTTCCTGTATCGTGCAGGCTCCCTCCATCACAGTTGTGGATCCTGAGTCTGTACCTAGACATAGTGAGCTTTACATTATCACCTGTCTGATTGATTTTCATTTTAACTGAATCTACAAGAATGAGGGTAGCGCCACATGATATTCTAGCCCTGTCTGCATAATAGCTTTTTTTTGTAGCACCCACACTAATATAAAACTTCATCATTTTTGAATGGGGGAGCATTAGATGCTGTGAAGATCTCCTTTAGTTTGTAAGATTAATTATTAACAAATAACAGGAAAGCAAAGATGGTAAGCTGCATTTATAGCTAGCATTAAACAGGGGGTGCTTGTCTTTCTAGCACCAACAAGTCTATAGTCAGTGAGTTATGATTTATCTCAACTCTAACCCTAACCCCAACCCTAACCCGAACCCAAACCCGAATCCTAACCCAACATAGTTCTATTGAAGGAAATCCTGTACAGGTTGTTGTATCTGACACTGTTGTACCGTAGCCTGTTGAAGGTGATGTTGTTTTTGATCCACATCCTCTTTACCTGACTTGGAACTATACTGTGGCACTCACACCTTCTCATTATCCATCACATATTTTCATTGCATGCTCTGGTTCTCCACAATACAGCATGAAAGGATTACGCAGTGCCCTCTGTCTGTACTGTACTGTAACAAACTCCCAGACTTGAGCAAGCATGCAAACTTCATCTTGAGGAGACATTATAAGGTCCTTGATGGCCCCAGTGAAATAAGCTATTGCATTGTATGTGCTGGACCTCATTCTGACTGTTGTGTCTGTTTAGACCATAGTGCTTTATACCTGGAATGCCCCAGAGATGGCACAGTTCTGTCATCCTCATGCTGTGTCACTGCACTTCACTCAACTGGAGGGCATCCCATTAAAGATGAAAGTCAGTGGCTTCCTGCAATTTCTTTTGCTGGAAACTCCACTTCAGGTTATTGGTGGCCCAGAGCTTTGGGAAACATATTTCTCATCGATTTCTGTTGTTGCTCATGGGGCAGAGGCTACAGAGACGAGAATAGTTTCTGTCTTGGGATTCATAGTGATGCTTCCAATGTGGACAATGCCAAAAATCAAAGCAGCTTCTCCATGTTGTGATCAGACAGCAGCTGCAAAACACATACATTACATTTAACCATTGTCCTCCATACTTTGAAACTTCATGGGTTTCAACAAAGTGGGCAATGGGATGCCTGAACATGGATCTTTTCCAAATACTCCTAACTCAAATGGATGCTGTTCAAGCCTCCAGGCACACATGGAGTAGGAGATTATAAGAGTAATGACACCTCCTCTACACTCACCACCACATTACTCAAGAAAGGCAGTATTGCATTCATATAATGGTGAGAACACTTTGTAGTCTGGGATGTGAGGTTATCAACCTTATGTAACCTATGAGACATTGGAATGTTTTGAGAATTGTGGTGCGGAGATGAGATTTACAGCTCGCTTGGGATGATGAATGCCAACTTCTCAATCTGGCCAGGATTATCCATGTATATAGTTGGTCACTGCATGAGGTTCACACGTAGAATTCAGTGATTACAGATGTCTTTAATGTAGACTTTCTAAGTGCCTGATTCCTGCAATTGGTCCAGAAGGCCCTCACAGCACTCACAAGTTGAATCCACTCCCTTAGACAAAAAACACATCCATACTCCATTCACTCCAGCACGATGGCAGCCATTTATTATTTTCTATTAAGCATTTGCAATTCAGCTGAGGCTGGAAGGCAACACAGGAAGCAGTTCACATAGTGCAATGCAGGAACAGCCTAGGTGACAACTACTCTCCCTCAATCTTCATGTTCTTTTCTGCCTTCCATATCCTGCCAATACCATCAAGTTTGACTCTCCCCACATTTCCAACCGACATGTTTATTTATGTTTTCAATTCCCCAGTTTACCCATGCCTACAGATTAGCTATGCCAAACATCATCAAACACTGCCTCCTCATGGAAGCCAGACTGGCAAACACAACAAACTGCTTGGTTTTGTGTCTGTGCAAGAAGGTACAGTGAGAGCTTAAAGTCTGGAAGAGGGTGTAAAGAGCAAAATGGCAAGGCTAAGCAGAGATATTGTGAACATCTAAGCAGGTGCAAAGTGAGTGCATGTTAAGAAAGCAAAATAAGAGTTCTGAGATGCACCCTGCGATGATACATGAGATGGTGCCTGTCACTGTGCGCAAAGCAGAATAGCAGCAGCATTGCAATGTGAGATTTTGGTTATCTTCTAGTGCAGTAATGAAGTAGTGAACTATATTATGTGAGTTGGGGGTGTGTTATCACGATGTGAGGCTGGTGCTTTGATAATACCAAACTGCATGGAGGATACAATGGATGCTATCCATGGAGCATACCCTGAGATGTTGGGGAATACCAGCCAGAATTAATGCCTTCTGAGGGTGCTGGCAAAATGCAGCCACCAGCATTCCCTCTAGGTTTCTTTCTGGCTGTGTGGGCTTCTGAGGTCCATGCGTGGCAGGAACTGGAGGTTAATGCTGCAATTGGCATGCTGACTCCAATCGCCATATACTGAACCCTGGAGTGGATGCAGCCATGGATCTTAGAGGGACTGTTGCCAAGTGTCCCCTCAGACTTTCATACTGGGAAATGACGCCATCTATTTTCTCTCCGCTGGCTACAGTAGTACAACCTGAAAAGAAAGGACGTGAGGGTTAGGTAATAATAAACTATTAATGCATGCAAGTAGGTTTCTCACTGCTCAAATGTCAAATTCATAGCTAGCCATTGAATAGAAAAGCGATAAATCTGACTTGTTTCCTCAATGTCAAGACACTCATTTTTCATTCTCATTATCTTTTCCCAACTGTCTAGGCATTGGCCAAATCTTTCAGGGTCTGGGAGAATTTCGTCCAAAATGCACAAAGAATGATACTATGCCTCACCAGCACTTCCCTCAACCCTTTCTCTGTGTCAACATGTCATACTGCTTGTCAGACATTTGGTACTGCATGAGCAAAAATTTCCTGAAAATAAATATTACCACAAAGATATGCTATATAGAATTAACTTAATTCATTGATTGGTTTCATATATAAAACGTTTGAAAGGGTCATTTCACTGAAACAGATACTGGCTTAAAATAGCAGACAATTTGCATCTGTGTAGCCTCATGCATGTCTGAGTGAAATATGGAGAGTTCAACATGGGGGACGACAGCCATGGAGCTGTGAACGCCTCGCTGTTATATCGTCAATAGAGAGATAGGTCATTCAGGAATTAATGTCTGGAACATTAAAAAGATTATCACTTTGACTATCAAAATTTCTAAGAGAAGCTTAGACATTCGCTGATCAATTGTACAACCAACCTGGTGAGGGATGTTGTATAGCTTTTTGTAGGAAAGCTTAAATTTGTATTTGGGCAGAAAACACCTCAATTGTTGAAGCAAGCAGTTCCTCCATCTCATTGTGCACATGATTATCTATATCAATACTGAAAAATAATTGATGTTTGGTATCACAGCATTAAAATTTATTAATCAGCAATACATTCTACTCACTGTAATACTAAATTAATGTAATATTAATATTAAATAAAAAAATATCAATTTTATACACACAGAGATAAAAGGTTTTCAATAATATAGATTCTGGCAAGCTGAGACATTCCCTTTATAGAATGATCATGATACAAATGGAATTGTGTTATCGCCAGTGACACCCGTGTCCCGTGAATAAATAAAACAAAAGGCAGGGATTCTATGATTCTATGATACCCTGCTTTTTGTTGTACTCACTCACGGGATGTGGCTGTCACTGGCCAGGTCATCATTTAGTGCCCATCTCTAATTCCTCTGGAGGAGGTGGTGGAGATAGGCTTTCTTAAACTGCTGTACGCCATGTAGTGAAGGTACGCTCACAGTGCTGTTAGGGAGGGAGTTCCAGGATTTACTAAATGTAGGATTTTATTTCAGGGTATTTATATTGCGTATGAGACTCCAGGCTCTCACATCAAAAACAAATCCACATAAAAGAGATATACTCATTTTTCTTTCCTTCATTTCTTAGGCCTAAAAATCAAGAGGCTTACATTGTAAAATCCTTCACTGAAATGTGATCTAGGTCTATACTTGGAGGATTTAGGGGAATAATCAACTGCAGCACATTACATTTTACTGCTAGAACTGCCTATTAAGGTTCATTTGAAAGGAAGCATAATAATTTCTTACATGCCAATTAAACTTAAACACTATTATGTGATGTCATCAAGAAATGAGACCTCGATGACCCCATGATTTTTCCATTGCATAATGTTTCTTTCCATGAATTGCTGAAATAATAAGTAATAAGATGACTTTCGTCAAAATATCAGGGTCAG
Organism: Rhincodon typus; assembly: GCF_021869965.1. Taxonomy (NCBI): domain Eukaryota; kingdom Metazoa; phylum Chordata; class Chondrichthyes; order Orectolobiformes; family Rhincodontidae; genus Rhincodon; species Rhincodon typus. The sequence goes on from NC_063338.1 coordinate 76,083,209, forward strand.
AACAAGATTGGATTTCATAAGTATAAAATGTTATAAATTCCCAATTATTTTCTGTGGAAATATTAAAACAATATTTCTATTAAAATGAGCTAGTGCCCCATATATTTTTCCTGCTTTCCTAAATACCTCATGGACACCGTGCCAACTATTGAAAAAGTATCTGGGTGGGAGTTAATTGGACCCCCACCTAATTATCAACTGTACAGCCAAAAGTAATTAAGTATCATTACTGCAGGTCATTATGGTCATCTTGAGGTTTTGCCTACTCAGTTGTTCTGTGTTCAAAGGTATTCCAGTGAAAACAAAAACATCTCCTCACAATTGAAACTGTGCCTATAATATGTGTAGGCAAGAGCTGGTAGTGTGAGATTCTAACTAAACAATGGTGAGATGCCTGTGATTTCCCAGAGGTGCTCACGATTACATAATAAAAAAACAAAGCTTGTTAAAGCAGAAACATATCATTCAGGATTGTATCTGACATATCCTAATCCCAACTGTAAAATACATATGAAAAACCGGGCAGCAAGACCAAACAAATTGCTTCAACCCTCAAACATGCATAGCTCTTAGTATATGAACAGCCAGGTCAATAAACTTAGCGCAACAAGAACTATGCAATGAAAATGTGCAATGGCGCCAAAAAGAAATGTGATGTTTAAAACCACAATCAAAAGCCATGTCTATTGATCTGATTTTAGCATCATGAAGTTATCTCAGATTGGACTGTAGTAGAATATATTTATGACACTGATAATGCAATGTGATTGGTTGCGATTAATGCCCTCAGTGTGTTAATTTGACAGTGATAATTGTGGTTGTATAGCAATTTTGTTCAGTATAGACAACTGTCGATCAGAGTTTGAAATCAAATTCATTACTATTTTGCTCAATAGAGGGGGATTTGGAGAGTCTTTACATTTTAATTTCAAAATAGTGATTGATTTTTACTTACAGGTCAATTGAGAATAGATCTAATGAACTCAAAGGCACGTGTGTTTTTTATTGTGGCAATACTTACTTAAATATGCACCCATCACAAAATACTGATGAATATGAAAAGCCTTAATACATCACAGAATCACAGATGTGTTATCGCACAGAAGGAGGCCTTTCAGTCTATTGAGTCTGCACCAGCTCTTTAAATGAACATCAGTACTGACTGCTAATCCAGAGACCCAGGTAATGTTCTGGAGATAACAAGGTGTAGAGCTGGATGAACACAGCAGGCCAAGCAGCATCATAGGAACAGGTGTTCACCTGCACGTCTGCTAATGTGGTATACTGCATCTGCTGTACCTGTTGTGGCCTCCTCTACATCTGGGAAACCAAGCGGAGGCTTGGGGACCGCTTTGCAGAACACCTACGCTCGGTTCGCAATAAAAAACTGCACCTCCCAGTCGCAAACCATTTCAACTCCCCCTCCCATTCCTCAGACGACATGTCCATCCTGGGCCTTCTGCAGTGTCACAACGATGCCACCCGAAGGTTGCAGGGACAGCAACTCATATTCCGCTTGGGAACCCTGCAGCCCAATGGTATCAATGTGGACATCACAAGCTTCAAAGTCTCCCCTCCCCCTACCTCATCCCAAAACCAGCCCAGCTCGTCCCCGCCTCCCTAACCTGTTCTTCCTCCCACCTATCCCCTCCTCCCACATCAAGCCACACCCCCATTTCCTACCTACTAACCTCATCCTGCCCCCTTGACCTGTCCGTCCTCCCTGGACTGACCTATCTCCTCCCTACCTCCCCACCTACACTCACCTTTATTGGCTCCATCCCCGCCTCTTTGACCTGTCTGTTTCCTCTCCACCTATCTTCTCCTCTACGCATCTTCTATCCGCCTCCCCCTCTCTCCCTATTTATTTCAAAACCCCCTTCCCCTCCCCCATTTCTAATGAAGGGTCTAGGCCCGAAACGTCAGCTTTCCTGCTCCTATGGTGCTGCTTGGCCTGCTGTGTTCATCCAGCTCTACACCTTGTTATCTCAGATTTTCCAGCATCTGCAGTTCCTACTATCTCTAATGTTCTGGAGACCTGGCTTCAAATCCTGCCATGGCAGATGGCATAACTTGAATTCAATAAAAATCTGGAATTATGCATTTAATGATCATAAAGCTGTTGTCGATTGTCAGAAAAAAAATTAGTGCACGAATTTCCCTGAGAGAAGGAAAATATTGTTCTTACCTGCTCTTGCCAACAAGTGATTCCAGCCCCACTGCCATGTAGTTGACTCTTAACTGACTGTTAATTCTACCATATTATAGTCACTGCTCCCTAGGAGTTCCTTCACCTTCAGTTCCGGAAACAAGTTTGCCACATTACACATCACTAAATCCAGAACTGCCTGTCACCTAGTGGGGTCTTCAACAAGCTGCTCCAAAAAATGTTTTGTAGATGTTCCATGAATTTGTTTTCTTGAGATCCACTATTAACCTAATTTTTCCAGTCCACCTGTACATTGAATTTCTCCATGATTATTGTCCAAGATCTTTCTCATATGCCTTTTCTATCTCCTGATAGAAGTTCTGACGAAGGGTCACCGGACCTGAAAAGTTAAATCTTATTTTTTCTTCACAGATGCTGCCAGACCTGCTGGGCTTTTCCTGCAACTTCTGTTTTTGTACCGATCTATTTCAATCTGCGCTACAAGCTTATTTACCTTATTTCATCTACTGTTTCAGATAAGCCTTAATTTCTGCATTACCTCTTGTACTCAAAGGCCTTCCTTTTATCTTGATGGTGACAAGCGGAAGCAGTACGTCTAACCACAGTATTTTACTCTTTTACCTTTGTACCAGGACTTCGCCCACATACTGTTGTGTAGTCAAACATTTTGTTGGTTTTCCTTTTGCTTTGGGTTTCATTCCTTGCAGTCATTTTGGAACATTATTTCTGATATCCCAAAATGATCTATAAGTTTATTTATCTGTATTTCTTTTTTACAGTCAGCACTCAAACAAATCTCTTTTTGTGAAACCCTTCTATGCAGATTTGAAAGTTGAACGGGGACTCTGAGGCAGTATTCGGAGACAGGCACATCTACAGCAGGTGATGAGGACTCTGTGTTTCCACAATCATATCACTGTTACTTGGAACATGTCTGAAGACCTGCACCTCAGCTAGGGATCAGTAATGGAGATTTCCCTTTTCCTGTCACCTTCAAACTCTTTACACTAACTGCGCAGTGAAATACATGAGTGCATTGAACTTCCATAAAGAAAACTCCAATCAAATGGTCACAAATGATGCTTGTAGAACAATAGAGATTGCCATATTTTAACAATTATATTGAGACACGGTGGCTCAGTGGTTAGCACTGTTACCTCATGGTGCCAGGGACCTGAGTTTGATTCTACCCTTGGGCAACAGTCTGTGTGGAATTTGCACATTCTCCCCGTATCTGCATGGGTTTCCTACCACAATCCAAAGATGTGCAGGTGAGGTGGACTGGCCATGCTAAATTGTTCATAATGTCCAGGGATGTGTAGGTTAGGTGGATTAACCATGGGAATTGCAGAGTTACAGGGTAAGAGCAGGGGGATAGGTTTGGGTGGGATGCTCTTTGGAGGGTCAATGTGGACTCAATGGGATAAATGGCCTGCTTCCACGCTGCTGTGATTCTATGATATCAAGTCAATCATCATTCTTGCTGATGCCAAGAGTCACAGAAGTGTGAATTACCTTTTAATTATGTCATTAATTGATGGCAATCTTTTATATAAATTGTTTGTACCCATTGGGATTTCCTGGAACTTCTTGCAAGTGGAATTGCGTTAGGTGCGGACACAGTTGTTTTTATTTGAACGATGGGCACTCCCACTGTTCTCAATATTTTTCCGGATGTAACTTTTGACTTAATCAACATAGAAAAGTTCTGCAATGACCAATCCATGAACGTTCATAGATGGGCAGGTCTCTGGGAGTCCTGTGTGCAAGCCAAAGATGTGGCAATACCAGTAGCAACAGTTCTAGTGTCTTTAATCTTTTATTGAGGTAGCAATAATGTTTAGCAACGCCCAACAGTTAGCACAATGAATGAATTTGTGGTCAAGTGCTGGATCTGTGCCAGACTCCAACCTCTCAATTGATGATCAGGGAAGTGCAAGTGTTAAAGAAAGAAATAATGTTGAAGACAGTGGCCTCTATCCATTACAGGATACTTTTCCCGTGAACCTGAATTGGCATTGTTCCATTGACCTTTTTTGTTAAGAAGGTATAATGATTCTCATGAGAGAAAAAAGCATTATTTCAATAATGTAAATGTAGCAAATCAACAATAATAACAGAACGCTTGGCATAAATTGTCCCAACGAACAAAAAGTGCACAAAAAACCAATAATAAAAGGTAATGAGAAGTTTAGAAGCATTACAAAATTCTGCCAAAAATGCTATCATAGAATCACTTAAATGTCTTGCTGTAAACTACACAATTTGGAGGGACCAGGGATACATTTTATTTTGACTTTCCAATAATGTCATTCAGACCTTATTTTAATACAATTCCCTGCAGAGTGGTGAATAACTTTGATACCAGGACAAACTCCCTCCTCCCCAGAATATTGGATAGGGCGTTAAATAGATGGACGATGATGTAAAAGATATCTGTTCATATTTCTGAATGGTTATCACTTGCTTATGCTTGTCAACTGAGCCTAACTGATTGGAAGAGCTTATTAACACACTGTTGCAGTAAATTTTGCCATTTTATAGTGAGGGGGAAGCCACTGTAGTGTTAGGCTGCCAAAGGACGATGACAAGCATTGGAAATGGCTCCAAGTTTACAATGGCCTACTAGATTAAAATTGATGTACTTACACATTCAAAAGCATGTCAACCTGAAATGTCTTATGTCATCCTGTAACCATTTTATTTAAACTTAAACACAGAATTGTCGGGTGAACGCACTAAAAATTGACTACAGCTGTGGGCGATGAGCAATTTCCAGGTCAAGTAATCAAAGCAAAGAAATTGTTTTTTTGCTCTTACCTAAACATCCATGTTCCCATGTGGTTGTCAAACCAGTACACCTTTCTAACAGTGAGCAAAATTAATTACCTTGGTTTCTTGAAGGGAGAACAAATAAATGTATTACATGAAGTAAATAGTACAATCCTAAAGTAATGCTATCAGCCCCAGTGCAAAGCACTGGGCAATTAATAAGAGCTTTGGTGAGATAGGAGGAGCTACAACTGCAATGTAATTAATTTAAAATGGGTATTTGCTAAAGCCTGGCCCTACAGTTCATTTGGTACTAATGACTCTGAGAATTGCTTGACGATTACTTGCATACGTGGAATTGTCTATCTCCTGTACAGGTACAATGAATATCCTTCACCCTTTCAGTGGAATCAAATTAAATTTGTCTGTTCTATAACTACGGTCAGTGTGGCACAAAAGGAAATTTCTTTTCTTTGCCGGTTTTCTTTTTGAAAGGTAAATGAGGTTGGCAAAATGGAAGAGATTTCTCAATAACTAACTGATACAAGAAATGTTCAAAGATATGTCGACCACAGCCAGAAAGCAGCAAAATTTCAACAAGTACCTGTACAGATTGTGGTTATAAATCAAATAAATGGTCTGGCTAAGTACAAGGGGAGAAAAGTAACAAATGTATCATGGATTACATAATTCATTCACACAGCTTTTTTTTCCTGACTTAATATTATTCTATGGTTTATTTATCTGGTTTAATAGAACAATTTACCTGTCACTCATTCTTATTCCTATAGTCCGGAATGATAAGAGGAAATGATGTCACTGCCATCTGTTTAAAACTTAGAAGAGGCTGGGTCATTTTTGCAGTCTGGTTTGCTTTCCATTAACCATCATTGTGACTGTGATTTTAATTAGTCAGAGAATTAAGGGTTGTTGAGAAAAGACAGAAAAGTGGCTATCAGATCAGCAATAATCTCATTGAATAGCAGAGTAGTCTTGAATGGCTGAATGGCCTCCTTATGCTTCTATGTCTTATGGCTTTATGGTTGTGTATACAATGTTGCCTTTAAGCAGTGAAGGAGGATGGTAGACACTTGATACAGCACGTGTGTTCAGAGCAATTCTGCTTGGAGAAAGTCATTTGATTGCTTTGTTCTGTGGTTTCAAGGCATAGTCACAACTTCGTGATTGATTTCTGAACAAGTGGGTACAGATTTGAATGGAGATAATGGATGAGAAGCTTCTAGTTTGCAAAACAAAAGCACCTAAACCTCTCTCTCCTTTGTGGAGAAGTAACAGAAATTTCCTGGTGGCTGTTCTCACTCACCATTTACGTGTGCGCTGCTCACTCTGCAACTTCCCTCATTCAAACAAAAAGGGGGAGAAAACAGATAAGAGGCACGAGAAAGATGATTTGTCATTCATTGAAAGTCTGAGAATTGGCACACCTACAACCTCATGTCCTCATCAAAGTATCAACAGGAACTGAAAGCAAACATCTCACTGTCTATGACCGAGATGGGCGCCAGAACTATGCTCCTCTGACAATTTTGTTCTTTCCCCCATCACTAATACTTGTGTCTTGTCACTTTGAATGCATGTATATGGTAATTTTAAGAATGGAATAAAGTTTTAGCTGAAGGATTATAAATTAACAATTCATGTTTTTCTCTTCTTGCTGTTTATTGAATACAGTTCCATTATAATACATAGCTCTTTTTACTGAGAATCTGGTGTGCAGATTTTTTAAACCTGAATTTAGACAGAGAAGAGGAATTGGTTTGTTCAGTGATTTAATCAAATTGCCACATTTGTGACAACTCTGGGAATAGTGGGACTTGATTTCCAGTGCACCATCTGAGTGAGTCATAACACTGAGCTACAGCACTGGCCGTATATGGGGAAATAAGATGAAGTAGTGTGATCTATCACAAATTGCAGCAGTAACAGCCTTTAACACATTTATGGTTTGAAGATTGAGAGATCTCACGTATATCCCTAGTGGATATACGTATATTCCTAGAAGTAGCCAGTTGCATTCAAAAATTAGTATAGTTGTCAACTCAATGAGCACTGTGATCGTATTGTCATCCATCACGTATGAAAGAAAGCTAGCCAGAAATATAAGAACAGATAGTAAGGCTTTCTTACAATATTTAAAGTAGAAACGACAATGTGAGTGTTTCTCTAATAGAAAGTCAGTCTGGAGAATTATTAACAATATATAAGGAAATGGCAAATGAATTGAACAGATATTTTGCATCAGTTTTCACTACAGAAGATATAATCAATGTTTCAGAAGAAGCATTAATCAGGAAATGGAAGGAAGGGAGAAACTCAGGAAATTCATAATCACCAGTGAAATGGTACTAAGTAAATTGTTGGAACTGTTGGCTGACAAGTGTTCAGGTCCTGATAGATTTCATCCTAAAGTGTGTGTTGTTGCATTGGTTTTAATTTTTCAAAAGTCCCTTGATTCAAATGGTCCCTTTTATGTTGGAAGATAGCTAAAACCTGTTATTCAAAAAGCGAAGGTGATAGCAGGGAACTACAGGCCAGTAAGTTTAACATCTGTTATAGGAAAAATGTCAGAAGCCATACTTAAAGACTATAAGTAGAAGGTAATCAGGCAAATTCAACGTGATTTTGTGAAAGTCAAATTGTGTTTGACCAGTCTTTTGGAGTTCTTTGGGAAAGTAATACATGTTGTGGATTAGGTGGACCTGGTGGATGGACAGCAGTTAGATTTTCAGAAGGCATTTGATAAGATGCCACATCAGAGATTATTATGGAAAATAAAGCTAATAATGCAAAGGAAACCATATTGGCAAAGGTAGAAGATTAGCTGGCTAATAGGAAGCAAAGATTAGGCATGGGTCTTTTTCAAGTTGGCAAGATGTAACAACTAGTGTGCCACAGGGTTCAGTGCTGGGACTTTAGCTGTTTACACTTTATACAAAGACATAGTGAAGAGACAAAAGATATGGTTACCAAATTTGGTGATGACACAAAAATAGGTGGGAAAGTAAGTTGTGGAGAGAACATAAGTAGGTTATAAAAATCTATTGATTGGTTAAGTGAGCGTGCAAACATGTGGCAAGAAGATTATCATATGGGAAAATATGAAATTGTCCCTTTAGGCAGGAAAAATAAAATAAAAGCATTTTATCTAAAATATGAGATATTGCAGAGGATCTGGGTGCCCTATGTATGAAATACAAAATAGTAGTATGCAGATGCAGCAAATAATTAGGAAACTAATAGAATATTGTCATTCATTTATGGCAGGAATGTGGCTCAGTGGTTAGCATTGCTACCTCCCCACAACAGGGACCCAGGTTTGATTCCACCCTCGGGCAACTGCCTGTGTGAAGTTTGCATATTCTCTCCATGTCTGTGTGGGTTTCCTCTGGGTGCTCTGGCTTCCTCCCACATTTCAAAGAAGTCCAGCCCATGCTAAATTGCTTGTAGCATCCAGCAATGGGCAGTCTAGGTAGGTTAGCCATGGGAAATGAAGGGTTACAGGCATAGGACAGGCTGGGGGTCGGGTTTGGTGTGGGATGTTCTTTAAAGGGTTGGTGTGGACTCGATGGGCTGAATGGCCTGCTTCCACACTGTAGGGTTTCTATGAGCGGGAATGCAAATTTGAATACAAAAGTAGGGAGGTTATGCTTTAGTTATATGTGGCCTGAATCTAATAGAACATTCACAGCATAGGTCACCTTACTTAAGAAAGGATCTACATGCATTTGAGGCAGTTCGTGGAAGGTTTACTGGAGCAGTTTCTGAAATAGGCAGGATGTCTTTTCAAGATAGGCTAGAATGGCTAGTATTGTATTCTTGGAGTTTAGAAGAGTAAGAAACAACTTTATTGAAATGCTGGAACTCTGGGGGGAGTTGACATGGCAAAGGTAGATGGAATGTTTTCCTTATAGGAGAATCTAGAACTAGGGGTCACTGTTTAAAAACAAATTAGAAGTTGATGATTTAAAATAGAGATGAGAGAAAATGTTTTCTCTTGTGGAGTTGAGAATCTTTGGAACTCGCTTCCTGAAGAAATGGTGGAAGCAGAGTCCTTCAATATTTTAAGGCAGAGGTAGACAGATTCTTGTTAAACAAGGGGTTGGAAGGTTATTCAGAAGTAGGTGGGAATCTGTATTCGAAGTTACAATCAGATCAGCCATGAACTTATTGAATATGGACTAGATTTGATGGGCTGAATGTTCTTCTCCTGCTCCTTATTCACATGTTTGTATATTCAGGTCATAAATCCCATCCCAGCAGATGACACAGTTCTGTTACATTGTCCTAGGACTCCCTCAGTCTACTTTGACAATACATTTTGCTTGTCTCCCACCCTTAAATATTGTGTTGCCCCCGTCACAATTATTGTCCCCTTTGTGTCCCACCCAGCATGCTGTGCAAATTTAGACTATTTCCAACTTAGTAAGATCGTCTGACTTTGCCCCTCTCTCAACTTATTAATCTCAGAAATCCTCATTGTGCCTTCTTTACCTCTAAATGTGATGATTCCAATACACTCCTGACTGATCTCCCCCATTCTACCCTCCCATGAACATCTGTTCATCCAAAACATGGCTGCCATGTCCTGACCCATGTCAAATCCTATACATTTATCACCCCTGTTCTCATTGACCTACATGGGCTCCACATCAAGCATTACCTTTGATTTTAAAATATGCTGGGTAATGAACCTTCATAGTTAGTCGTCTGAGGGTTGATTTTTGTAAATTTAATGCCTGCATGTGCCAGTTCACAGTATTTGGTGCACCCTTAAATGGAGTGGAATTTGGAATGTTCTTCTTCTTCTTCTCCTCTTTGGCAGTTGACAGCTTTCCAGTCAGAAGAACATACCTCCACAACCATCCTCTGTTTTCTACGGCCAAGCCAATTTTTTATCCAACTTGCCAAATCATGAGAGACCCCATGCAATTTGATGTCAAAGGTCCAGTAAAATAAGCTTTCACCTCAAACAGCCAGAACATTATTATAACATTGAAATGATGTATATTTGATGGTATATTGCCTCCTCCTAGTCTTGCTCATTGTTTTTAAACTACATCAGAATCATGCCATATATAATGGCCATCCAAGATTGTTATGACTGACCTCTTTGTGGAATTAAGTTTCAGAGCTAAATGTGAATATGTATTCAGCATTTTCAATGTTTTTCCTATTCCATTTACTGCTTTTCTTCTTGATCTTGTTGCTTGCATTCTTTTATATCCTTTGGGTTTATTGAAATAAATATTATGTATTTAACCCCAGCATCATTATTGGCGGTTTCCCTTCGGAATGTCCTTATTTTAAATATCAGGACAAAAAGGAGGATCGAGGCAGGCTAGTCCACATAAGTAATGCTCAATGCTTGCCTACTGATATTAGTGCAACAATATCTAACTGTGTCTAAAGAGGATACAAAAATCTGTCAAGGTCGTAGCAAACTCTTCCCTTCACTCCTTCAGTATCCTGGGATAGATCCATCAGACCCTGGGGACTTATCTAGCTTAATGTTTTTCAAGACACCCAATATCTCCTCCTTCTTAATATCAACATTCCTTGGAGTATCAACAAAACCCCTCTCTAATCTTATCATCATCCATGTTCTTTTCCTTGGTGAATACTGATGCAAAGTATTAAGGACTTCACCCACTTCCTCTAGCTCCACATGTAAATTCCCTCCTTTGTCATTGAGTGGACCTACACTTTTCCTTGTTAACCTTTTACTCCTAATATTCACATAAAATGCCTAGGAATTCTCCTTAATTCTACTTGCCAAGGATATTTCATGGCCCCTTCTACCCCTTAGCATTTACCTTTTAGGTTCTTTTCTGCTTCCTTTATACTCTTCAAGTGCCTTGTTTGATTTCTGCTTCATAAACCTTACTTATACTTCCTTTTTTCTCTTTAACTAAACTTACAACATCTCTTGTCATCCAAAATCTTGCCATTCTTATCTCATCTTCACAGCAACATGCTGGTCCTGAACTCTGACTTTTAAAAGACTCCCACAGTATATTGCTTTTATTTCACCAATGATTATTTTGAAACATCTGGAAATAGCTGTGAGGAACTATCTTCATTTGGAAAGGGTCATTTTTTTGTTTTCTCTTTCAAATTTATCTTTTTCAAACATGATCGTTACACATTAATTGTAGCAGAAAGTTCTCATCACCTAACAGATCATAATGATCTTGGAGCTCTGAATTTTCTGTGATAGATAGAAACTTTCCTCCATCAATGTGTTTCTTTGTTGGATCAATTGAGAACACTGGCTGTGTCAGAAGATTAGAAGGATATTGAGAAACTTTCTGTAAGGTTCCTTCATCTGTCCCTGAGATTCGATTGGACTGTGTAGCTGCCAAGATGGGGTTTTACATCAGCAGGCTCTTTTAGGTAATCAAATTGTTCCCATTCTTGTTGAACTTTTGTCTTTTCAAGGTTCTTTTGAATCTCAACTTTAAGCTTTGCCATGACATATTGTGTCTCAGGAAACTATCGTTTGTTCCTCTTTCTCTTTTTTAAAACAGACCTTGCGTGCTTTCATAGTTCACTGATGGGACTCAATTACAAGACCAGCTGGCTGTTTTGAAGATTAAGAATCTCTAAATGTTCAATTTTCATTTGTGTTCGAAACTCGAGCTGCTACCCGTTTTGGTGTAATGGCAACTGCAATTTTCGGCTATTCTGTGCACTTAGCCTGCATCACTGGCAAGGGTTTCAAGTTAGGTGGAGTTTCTTGGAGTTTAGCAAGGCCCTGACCATCTAACACAATTTGAGATGGAACTGATTCCAGCTGGAACTTTAGTCTTACTGCTTTCCTGTAGTGCTCTGAGCTTTATCACAGAGAAGAGTTGATCCATTCATTTGTGAGAGTTGGTACTGTTCCTTTCGTTGCCTGTCTTTAAGTGAGGACAGTTGATCAAACAGATAAATTTCATTGTTGGTTATTTTTTTTTTCACAAACGGGTGATTCTCCTCAAAAGACACCCAGTAAAGCCATCACAAACTGAAGTATCCAAACCCATTAGATTAGGAATGTCTAGGACTTCTGCATCCACTAAATTAAAAACATGACTCAATTCTGTGGTGCCATCTGCTCTGAAAGATGAAACTGAGCTCTGAAATACCTCCCATGGCTGATCATCTTCAGCTTTGCTACCTTTGATTTTCCCCATGATCTGTGGCCTCTATTTTGAAGGAAATGAAAACTCTGTACCATCTTCCAGTGGGCATAAGGGTGGAGGGTGTGTGGTGGAAGTTGTTCCAAGGCTCATTGAGTCAACTTCAATATCTTGAACATGTGGTTAATGAAAAAGGTTCAAATTCATGCTGGCATCCTCATTCAATAAAAAAAATGCATCGTGATTAGGGATTACAGACACGATTACTGTGATCTCTCTCTCTCACTTTAGTGAAGTGTAACTTGTATCTGCCCTGTAACTATGATTTTGTTACTTCCTGGACCCCAAAGTTGAATGGAAGAAGGCCAAAGATCTGCAGTTATGACATTGCATCTAAAACAATGGATACGGCTACCCCATGTTGAATTTTAGATTTGTCTTGTCATTAATAGCTATTTCTGTATACGAATATTTGTCCTTCAGCTCTGCATAATCAAGAGAGTGATAAATCTTGCAGGAAGCCTGGAAAATTTTCCAGGAAGAAATGCTTCTGCCTCCTTGCATCCTTTCCTCTTGGACCCTGCAGCTTCTTGCCATTGTATTTAATTTTCTGAGCTACTGCTGCTGTAGCTCTGCATGGCATTTTTCTTGGCACTCACAACCCTGCACAAAATGGCTGGTCTGGTATTCCTTAATGACACGGACTGCATAAAAACCGAAAGAACTGTGGATGCTGTAAATCAGGAACAAAAACAAAGTTGCTGGAAAAGCTCAGCAGGTCTGGCAGCATCTGTGAAGGGAAAAACAGAGTTAACGAGGACTGCAAGTTGTTTTATCACACACTTGGTATGGGTGAATGCTCTGAATGCTCATTTTGTCCCCATCTTTGTAAAGGCATCTGATTCACTCTAATTCTCCACTCACCCGTGGCTGAGTTAATTTATTGTTGTGTGCTGTTTATTCTGTTGAGGGCTTTCTCCCATGCCTTTTCAGCTTTTATCTGGATTTTTCCTCTTCAAAGTTCAGTGCTGAGGCAGGTCAGGTCACTACTCTCAACATATAGCATGATGAGATCTACACTCATGTGAACATGAAAAGGCTTTATTAAACAATCCATATACAAGTGATGTTAAGAAAGGACATATTCTCAACCCTTCAAATGCAGACTACAGGACCATATGATCTGATATCACGATCACATCGCTCCTCAGAGTCGAGGTGTAATTAAATTTTTACTTTAAGATTGCCAGAAGGACTCAAAAATGTTGAAGATTTTTGTCTTGCACTCATCGGAGTTAAGGCACAAGAAACAAATTTGAAGAAAACGTCACCATTTTATATAGCATGAGAAGGTGGCGTTGATTGATTGGTCATCTTGTCTTGGAGGTGCTGCAAGGGCAGTCAATTGTCATATCTTAATTCTCAACTGAGGTAGGTTGTCTGTATTCAGAGTGTGGCCATAGGAATGCAGCAAAGAATTTGCTGTTTCCATGACCCCCTTCTTATCTCATGAAAAAATTGTAATGTAGAATTCTTCACTGAAGTAATGCACTAGAAATCAAGCCCATTAACTCTCGAGTCATCACAAATGTGAAAAATTTTATAAAAGTTTGCAAAATTCCCCAGTTTACCTGTATTTTACACTCACAGGCCAGATTTCTGAACTTAACAATGGTTACTATTTATTACAAATCAGTAGAGTGTAGCTATTGACAAATAATTATGATCTGGTGACATATTAGGTTAAAATCCCCTTATAAAACTCTCCCAAAACACATTCAAACAGAAACAAAAAAAAAGTGTCATTGGTAGAGAGACAGCCTAGGAAGACAATCTACAGGGTTCACTGAGATGATCCTTTTGGCTTGTCAGGACTTGAAGCTCCTTGATTTTCCTTCTCCAGGTACCTTCACTTGCTTGCAGGAGGCACAGCGCAACTGAATCACACCCGTAACTGAAGATGCGTTCTCATGGTGCCATCAATTTGGACATACACAGCACAATTGAAACTGAACTCAAATGCATGTGTTGCTAAGTTCGATGAATAGAGATTCAGACACTAGTGACTTCTACAATACCCTGATTATTGTGACATAATGTAAATTTCAGTGGCTTTGCTGGGTGGAATGCTGATAAATAAGCTAGCAATGCTAAAGAGCATATGGATATTATATTGCTCTCAATATGTTGTTCATAGAATCTCTACAATGTGGAAGCGGGCCATTAGGCCCATCAAATGCACACCAACCCTCTGAAAAGTATCCGACACAGACCCACCGCCCACCTTATGCCAGGAATCCTGCATTTCCCATGGCTAATTCACCTAGTCTGCGCATCCCTGGACACTACAGGCAATTTAGCATGGCTAATCCACCGAACCTCCACATACTTGGACTGTGGGAAGAAACCAGAATACCTGGACGAAACCCATGCAGACATGAGGAGAATGTGCAAACTCCACACAGACAGTTGTTCAAGGGTGGAATCGAACCCAGGCACTGTGAGGCAGCAGTGCTAACCACTGAGTCACCGTGCCCCCCACCCAGAATAGTTCTTGTCTGGCCTTTGCAAATGTGACGGATTCCTTCATTATGTATATGGAATACACACATTTAGAACTGGGTGTAACAACTGACACAAGCATTTGGCCATACATCAATAGATGTAAATTTGGAACCATCATTGAACATAATGTCCTTTTTGCTGATATAATCATATTTGTTGAGTATGACTACGCCAGTGCCTGATTGCTAAGCAATTGCTGATAAACCTTTACTCCACATATCCCACATGCTTTTGTTTGCTGCTTCAAAATAAAACTTAACAATATTAATAGGAAGAAGAACACTGGTGTTGATAATTAACCTTTAGGGAATAGTCTGGTTCTGAGAGAGATCTTTAGATTCAAGTCAGGCTTCATTTTCAGCTGGCACATCTTCCTTGTTCTCAGCCCCATAAGTGTCAAAAATCTGATGTTGAAGTTGTATCTTGTAACAGCTTCATACATATAAAATTAGATTGTTGTAGTTGATTCTTATGGAGAAACCCCTTTGATCATGTATTATCATGTGGGTGGTGGGCATGGAAGTTCTGGCCTTATTATTAATAATAGTATAATTTTCAACATCAGTATTACAAAAGATGCATAAACACACAACGAAGCAGTATGAAATAAGCATGTTGAAGTAAAATAGGTTGAACTGATAGATGTTTGGCAAGTGGCATAGTGTTGGAAGGTGGGGCTTGTGTAGAATTAGTCTATTATTAGTGATACTGACTCAATGGGCTGAATGACTTCCTGTACCATATGAGTCTGTGATTGAAATAACTCCAAAGAGGCTGATGTTCCTTTATTTGCATGTGGAGAGTGCTTGACACTGATCCAGTTCTCTCAGCGTCAGCTCTCAGAGTAAACAAAATCTCTGACACTCCTGTTTACAACTGTAAGCCAGGTCTCCCTGAATGGACCAGATTAACAGCCCAATCCTCAGGGTAGTGTCGTAGGCCCAACCATCTTCAGCTGCTTCATCAATGACCTTCCCTCCATCATAAGTTCAGAGATGAGGATGTTCGCCGATGATTGCACAATGTTCAGCACCATTCGTTTCTCCTCAGATACTGAAGCAGACCATGTTCACATGCAACAAGATCTGGACAATATCCAAGTTCGAGCTGACAAGTGGCAAGTGACATTTGTGCGACACAAATGCCAGGTTATGACCATCACCAATAAGAGACAATCTAACCACTGCCGCTTGACATTCTATGGTGTTACCATCACTGAATCCCCCAATATCAACATCCTGGGGGTTACCATTGACCAGAAACTCAATTGGACTCACCATAAACACAGTGGCTACAAGAGCAGGCCAGAAGCTGCAGCAAGTAACTCACCTCCTGACTCCTCAAAACCTATCCACCATCTACAAGGCACAAGTCAGGAGTGTGATGGAATACTCCCCACTTGCCTGGATGAGTGCAGCCCCAACAACACTCAAAAGTTTGACACCATCCAGGACAAAGCAGCCCGCTTGATTGGCACTACATCCACAAGCATTCACTCCCTCCGCCACCGACGCTCAGTAGCAGCAGTGTGTACTGTTTACAAGCTGCACTGCAGAAATTCACCAAAGATCCTCAGGCAGCACCTTCCAAACCCACGACCACTTCCATCTAGAAAGACAAGGGCAGCAGATATATGGGAATAGCACCACCTCCAAGTTGCTTTCCAAGTCACTCACTATTCTGATTTGGAAATATATCGCCGTTCCTTCACTGTCGCTGGGTCAAAATCCTGGAATTCCCTCCCTAATAGCATTGTGGGTCAACCCACAGCAGGAGGAATGCAGCGGTTCAAGAAGGCAGCTCACCACCGCCTTCTCAAGGGCAAATGTGGATGGGCAAGAAATGCTGGCCAGCCAGTGACACCCACATCTCACAAAATGAATTTAAAAAATCAGGGAACTCATATTCTATGAGGTTCACTTGGCTGATCTTGTTACAGTCACTACAGATTATATGATAAAGGTTGACAGGGCGACAGATCTTGGGTGAGATAAGTGTTGAGGATATCTGGCTTGGAAGGTAGTACATCGGTTTGGAGCCAATCAAGTGGTCTGCTTATTCCTTTATCTCATTAGTACTTTCTGAAGGATTGCCTGGGTGTGTATAAGTTGATTGCTGCTGTTGGCTTTGAATGACAATCTTTCAACAGCATATTTCAAATGTTTGGAACAAATCAGTGGGCTCACCATCCAATTTACATACAAACTTTCTACATTACTGTATATGGTGCATGTTTGTTCTGCAGCAGTATTTATTTGTGCAAAGTCTTAATGAAGTATTGAGACTGATTTACCATGTGACATAATTGAACAAAATACAATGTTTAGCTCCCTTTGCTCTCATATATTTTCAAAAAAGATTTTGGAGATATTTCTTGGCGGTGTTGAACATGGAGAGATTTCAAATCTTTAATTGTAAAGTTCAGGCTCCACTTGTGTCATCTGCATCCAATTGCAATTTTCACCCGAGGCCCATGTGGAGATGCCATCAGGCCTTACCACTAGGTTAATCCATTGACACACAGGTCCAGGACTGAAAGATGCTTGGAAAGGTATGATAATCTGTTTTTGTTTGCTTCCTTGTGTGGTCGCCAAGGAATCCTTGGAACATTTTTGCTCCAGGTTTGATGTCACTGAAAATTAATTTTGCAAAGTAGGAAATTATTTCCCTAGCTTTCTATATGATGCAGTGCCAACTGTGTTATATGTATTTCACAAATGAATACGGGTCATTGAAAGAGTTGGTCAACATAATCCATCAAACATCTATTTATTAGGAACTCTCTCAGGTTTATTCACCTATATATTTGGCAATTGTAAACTGGTAAAGAGATTATTTCAGGAGAATGCATAAAAATAATTTGTATCATTATAAGAACAATGAATAGATACAGAAACACTTAATATTCAATCATTGCTTTATACTGTTTATCATTTTTAGGATATCAAAGTTATCAGTTAACAGTTAATAGAAAGATCAAAGGATTTAAACAGATCAGTACAAATAATGTCAATCTACACATAATGAATTGACATAGATCATGCTTCCATTTTCTTTCCTATTCCTCTGTAATGGTTTGAATTCTTGGTTAGTGCATTGCATGGTTACTAATCATGATCTGATTAAAACATATGCATTTTTTTGTAAACTTTGTCTAACAGCTGACTAAATATCTGAGGGTGCCTTTCTTTATTAGCTGCCAGCAAGTGATTGGACAACTTGTGACCATCACGATATTTTGACTGGGGATAGGTATCGCATTTAACTTTTAATTATCAACATAAAAGCTTTTGATTAAATGACTCATATGACCAAGAGATTAAAATGACATTATTTCCTAACATATTACTGTCATAATAAGGGCTATAGATGTGCCATTGGATAGTACAAGGTGAACAATAACTTTGGTGAACAATGGCTTTGATGGAAATTAAGCAGAATATCAAGCCCATTATCCACAAATATCCTCACTGTGCTATTCAGTGAAACTATACATTTGAATATAAGGAGTGAAGCGAAGATTTTGCTACAAAAGTGGAAAGAGGAAATTTCCTCTTTGGTCTCACTTATGATCTATCGGGTTCTAGTAAAGCAACAAAATATGAGTTACTCTGAAACTTATAATGTATGTTCAAAGAGATATTTCTCCCAACATTTTTTATTAGTTTCAAAGTATGATTTATTTTATCCTTAGCTCTACCTTGCATGAACAAGATTTGCGTGGTGTTTGTGCCAGCACATTTTCAAAACATTGCTTCTCTTAAACATTGACTATGTAGCACAAAGAATTTGGAAGGAACCTGAGACAATGTAATATATCCCCATGCCTATGCTTCAAATTAGAGTTGTAACTCAGCAAACATGAGGGAGTTTTATAAATTCAATCATATTTTCCTAACTGACATATGAACTGTACAGATCTGCCTTCCAAGGGTGTAACACAGTCTGTTGCTTTTTTTTCTTCCACATCACTACATAGCAGAAGCCAGTAAGCATATTTTTGTGTTTAGTTAACCGACTCTGTTAGTAAAGAGACTTCCTTTAGGTGCTCTGGTTGCCTTGCATTATATTTAAATTTAATTTTTTCATAAGACCTTTAATTATTACATAGCAGGAAATATTTACCACCAGCCACAAACAAAATTATCAGTTGTGGAAGGAGTACAGTCTGTTCTTCTTCTATGCATACTTCAGCAGTAATGCTAGCCATAATGGCACATTGTGTGTTTGAGAAATGTCATATGTGAGTTTTGGAGGTAAAGTCATCCTGTAATGAATTTCAGCTGGACAGGATGTAATGAAGAAACATCAGAAAGAAACATGAGGTTTCAGGCAAGCCAGGTTTGGCACAGGAGCTTGAATGAAGCCATGTAACCACAGTGAAGATTTCCAGAGAGGATGTTAATCATCGAGTAACATTGGATGTGTGAGACATGAGAGACAGGAAATAATGGCAAACACATGTCAAAGTGCATGGTGTAACAGAGACATTTGTTTACCTTTAATTACAGTGCCACACTATTTTGGGAATGATGCTCAAGTGAGATTCATTTTCCGGTGTGCAGTAACAGTTGTGGTTTTTTCCTACCCTCCCTGCCAATTCCACGCCAACCACCCACATTCCAGGCCCTGCCCTCACACGCAAATTTGGCACTGCCTGTCATGATTATTGTCCCTGGACTCTCAGTTGTAAGTTTGACCTCGCGCCTGAAGCATGGAATTAATTCCTAATACTGTGATATCAGCAGCATCTGCAGGTGGAGGAGTACTTTACTCGGGCGGTATTGTCCATTAGTTCTTTCCTCTTCTCTGCAGTAGATAATAAAGATCCTTTCCCTCTAATCACAAACGACAGAGTATAACCCCAATGCCATCCAATATTCCTTGGAATTTTTTCCCCTAGCCCCTGGGTGATCTATCATGAGACTAATCTTGATTAAATGTGATTAAAATCAAGACTGTGCATATATCAGACTCCATTATGAAAAATCTGAATTGACAAAATGGTTCCTCTTATCAGGTTTTCATCAGTAACGTTGGAAATCTCCTTCGACTCTTCAGCATCTACCATTGAGAAAATTGAATACTTCATCCACTTTTTCCATTGTGCACGTACTGGAGCTGCATTCAGGAAATTTTGACAGCATCAGGCACCTTGTGCCAATGCTGAAAGCACCATTCTCCTTAGTGTACTGAAAGTGGCCAGGTGGGTAAACTTAACTTGTAAATTGGAATTGAATAATGTAAACTTTATTCAGTCTTCAGTCAAACCAAATGATAAAAGTTTGTTAAAAGCACAGTCTAAATGAGCTGAGTTTACTTTGCCTGGGGTTCCCCTATGATTCAGCAAACTTATTCAGTTAGCAGCTGATCGCTCGCGATAAATAAAGCCTCCAGGCTCGATCCCCAGTTACTGTTAATTAGCTGATAACTACTAGGGCATCAGTTGCAATTGGTCTCAGTGCTTCTGGGTTAGGAAAAGTTAAATTGTCCAAAGTTTCAGCTCCTAATTGCTAAGTAGGAATCCTGGTGGAATTGAGTAAATGCGTATACTGAATGAGGGTAAAGGCAGAGACATTTCCTCCAATTGGTGTATAGCCAATTGTTTACCACTGGCAAAGCTTACAAATGTGCAATGTGACTGAAACCTATTGGGCATTAAACATCTATAGAACTCCACCCTGGCAAGGAATTAAAACTTGCTGGAGGCAAGTGGAAAAAAATTGGCAGGCAAAATTAGAGAAAAAAAAGACTTAGTTTGATACAATTTTCTACTGCCTAAGGTGCTCGCATCATAACTTTGTGATATTGAGTGTAGGTTTGAACTAAACTTCAAATATTGCAGTCTGACTCAGGGACTGAAAGATAGGGAACAGGGTTCGTCAGATGTGTTACTGGAGGTGTTGATGGAAGATGGCCTCGAACAGGAGGGATATCTTTCGCCGATAGGCGAAAGACAACATGTTGTCCTTCTCACAACTCCCCACCCCCCAACTCTCAAACACTATTCCTCTCTCCTACTGTAGGTGGTGCTACACAATCTGGCCCATATTCTCCTCCCATTCTTTGTCTGACAAAGTAAGAGCCCTAACAAAGCGTGCACGATCAATCTGGAGTAGCACATTCTTTCTAAGAGAAGTCCTCAGAGAACTTTCGGAACAAAGGGTGCCTGTGTGTTGGTGCAGTGTTGATAAAATGTTCCAAAGTGCATTCTGATGTGTTTCATAGGACCTCATCAATGCCAGCTCCAATAGCAATACTGATGAAATGACCAGGTTCTCTTTAAGTGGTGTGTATCGCTTTAAGTAGCATTTCAAATCGACATCAACACCATGTTTACTCCTAAATGCCTTTTTGCTGTGGGGAATACAGTTTGTGACGTGACAACCACCAAAATGCTATGATCCTTAATGAGCTTTAGCAGTCATTTTAAGGGAAATCATCTCTTCAAGAAGTCCCCAGGTGGCATTCCTAATGCTGGTTCAAAATCCTTCTGATGCTTAAGGCTGGCTAACTGGCTTTTTAGCTGAGAGGTCAGCTTGGCCACCCCTTTAGCACATTAAGTGTTTAGTGAAAATTGTGCTTTTTTTCATCCCCCTTGAGGTGAAATTCTCCACTCCAGGTATTATTTTATCTCGGAGATTAGCCAAAAACTAAAAACTGCAAGAGATTTGAATATTGAATGCATAACTCATTGGCTGAGAAGTGTAATGCTCAGCCGACTAAACAAGTTTGTTAATCCGTTTACCTTCACATAAGGAAAAGTGAAAATCCATCAATTTGCAAAGTGCTTTATTAGATTCACAGGGAATAGGTGGAATTTTAAAAATCTAATAACATTTGGGGCTTCAATAGTTTAGCATGTAATGATATTTGGAGGAAAAAAAATGTCTGGTGAATTAAGTAAAATTTAAAAAAGTGTCATTTTTCATTCATCCAGACAGTTTGAGTTGATCAAAAATATCCCAAGCTACTGCAGCTTAAAATAGCTCCCATAAAAATTAAAACATTTATGAAAAATACATTGGCCCAAATACAGTACAGTTTCAGAGGAAAGAACAGTTAACAAATTGGCCATAGATTCTTCACCAGAACTCAGTCTTCTTTTATTTCCCAACAGTTGGACTGTTGTTTTTATCCCAGCCTCCAAATTACCACTGTTAACAGAGGTGGATGTCAATATCAGCCCAGGAAAAGTGGACTTTCTTACATCAAGAAAATATATCTTACTATTTGCAAGTCACGTACTTCATAACAATCCTGCCCCACAGATTACACAAACAATAACAGGATGTGTTGTGTCCGTACATACGTAGGATTTATGCAATGACATAGAATATTCTTTTGACTGGGAAAATTATTATTTGCCCCATAAGTAAACCATTGCTCATTACTTTCAGGATATATTTGCTCCATTGAATAGAAAACCCCGAAATTCATTGATTCTCTCCCTCACAACCTGTATTGTGGACTGACAGCGTTTACTAATATGCTAAGAGTGTTGCCTTTTTAAAGTGCCCCAAAGTGACTGAATATAAATTTGTTTCTGTTGCTTAAAACGTTGATCGCATTATGTATGTTGTTATCTATCTTCCATCAAAAGTTTCATGACCATGTATCACAACCTCAGAGCACCATTGGACAGACTGAATGTTTAATTGCAATGCATGTGTTTTTTTTTAAAAGAGAATTGATACAGCCAAAAGATAACTGGATGTAAATCCAATGGCTGTCTCAGAAAAGATTCTGTCATGTCACACCAGGAAACCTTAAATTTTAAAAGGGGTGATCAATAGTTTACAGGTTGAAAATGGGAATGATGAAATTGAAACAATGGAAATTAGAAATTCAAGAAAGAGAGGAAGACACAGAAAGAATGAGAGAGGAAAGGTTGTAGGAAAGAGAGAGAAGAAAGAGAGATAGAGATGGGAAGGAGAGGACAGAGCCAGGAGAGAAAAGAGAACTTCAGTAAAAATAGTACAAAAGGAATTTTAAATGAAGTCATCTGTAGCTGAAAGGCAGGAGACCTACTCTGTCCAATGATGATACCACTGGCATAGACTTAAGGCCAGAAGTAAATTGGTTTGCTCATTTAATTCCTATATTGAGGTGGGAGAGTTGGAACCCTTTGTTGTCACTTTTGAGTGGGTAGCACAGCAGTTAAAGTGGCTGGTCGAACTATCTCTTATTAGTGCAGAGCTAGATTTCAGGGTGAAGAAGAATACTTTGATTCCACTAGTTGGTATGTCAATAACTGGGAGTCACAATTTCATGATTGTCAGCAAGCGAGCTAGGAGTGAGCCGAGGAGAAACTTTTTTACTCAGAGAGTTGTTAGGATTTGTAATGCTCTGCTTGGGAGAGTGGTGGAGGTGAATTCCAAGGCTTTCAAAAGAGAGCTAGAAATATATTTGCAAGTGATAAATATGGTGGGCTACAGAGAAAAAGATAGAGAATGGGACTAGCTGGGTAGCTATTTCTGGAGCCTGTAGAGACACAATGGGTTGAATGGCCTCCTTCTGTACTGAAAATTCTACGAAAGCAGTAGCTTATTCCCTTTTGCCTAAGGAAAATATTACTAAATATGAAGCAGTAAAAAGGCTCAGTTAATGCCCAAGGTGTATTGTCACCAGTTCTGCACCCTGAGGCAACATCTGACCAGATGTACCTGGGATTAAAATGCTTAAGCAATTTTTGACAAGTGGCCACAGGAACTTAAGATAGGAAAAGAAAAGTCTGTGAAATAATTCTCGTTGAAGAGTTTAAAAACACAATACCCTTCCCAATATGAATACACCCACAGGAACAGAAAGTGATTGGTTTCTGGCAGGCAGCCACACGAGCTGATGATTATGAGCTGATCTACAACTTGCAGTTCCAGAGGAAAAAATGCCTTCAGTTGCCACTCTGAACCAACTGGGAAGGACAGGGGTGGACAGATTGATAGGAAACTGAGCACCAATGGGAGAGAGAAAAGTGCTAGTCGTCTTCCTCATTTCAAAAAGGGTGGTGTCGAGATGAAAGGTGAGATTAAGAACCTTGTCTGCTTTGACTGACAAAAAGTGAGGCATGTCTGATCCAACTTCTGGACACTACAGGAAAAACCTGTGTAACTTATTGAGGTGCACAGATGCTGTACAGACAATGGGAGTGTAGCAGATCAGGCTATGGCTCAGTCTGCAACTGTGACTAACTGCAAAGACACTCTTGAGAGTGTAGGTGAATCACTAAAAGTTACCAGGATTTTATATCCAAATGCATAGTGGCCACAATTCTCAAAACAAACATAGAACTTTACAGCACAGGACTGGGCCTTTCAGCCCATGATGAGGGCGAAGCTGGAGAGACTGAGAGTACCAAGATTTAGCCAATCTGTCCCACTGAGGAAAGGCATGTCCTTCCTACCACGGAGTGCAGAATATGTCAAGGTGTTGGTAAAAAGGATTGGAGGGGGTTTCATGTCCATCACCCTTAACCAGGGTAGCTGCAGTGTGGCCCTCTGTCAGGACCAATAACAATGGAAGTCATCCCCACTCTGCCTGTGGATGGGATTAACATCCACCTGAGTAGTATCCTGATGGTAACAAAGTTAATAGCAGCCCCATCAGTCTCTGAGAAGCTCATTGAGGTCAGGGACACTGAACAACTGCAGGAGAAAGTGCCTGGAATTTTCTTGGGCTGTGCGCTCACATGCTATATGGCCAGGCAAGGTCAACTGAGGTGGCACTGAAAACAGAAGATTCACCTGTCTTGAAACATTTTTGGGAGTCTAGAAGACCCCAGGGAGTTAATAAATAGAACTTGCTCGGTAGCAAGCTGAATCACTATTAAAAACATTAGCCCAGAGTGCTCATAATGAAGCTGATGCAGAAGGAGGCTTTGAATTCTGTCGTGTTAAAAATCAGATGCTGATGAGAAAAGGGAGACCCACAACCACAGCCATGCAAATAAAGAGTGGACAATGATCCATCAGGTTGTGTTCCTGGCGAGGTACCAGAGGGGAATATTACGGCTAGCCCATGAAATTCCAATAGCTCAGCATGTCAGTATACAGTAAAACCAAGTCAGCAATTTCACTGACCACACCATAAGGATGTATTAAGGTTTTTCACAAGTTGCTTTAACTGCTAGGTTGTAGGAAACACAACCTGCAGAAAAGCTTCATTTATGATTCCCATGTTGGCTTTTGAGCAATCATTCAGCAAGGTGTTAGTGGACTGTTTAGGACCTGTTGCTCCAAATAAAGGAGGCTACCTGTATACCCTTATAATCATGAACTTAGCTACTCATTTCCCAGGGACTGTTCCCCTGAGAACCATATCTGCAAAACAGTGTTGAGGGAATTGACCTTATCCTTTACCCGGTGTGGTTTCTATACCGAGATCCATTTGGATAAGAGCTTAAATTTAATAGTCTAAGAACCATGGGTAATCTGGATGTGATCCAATTGAAGTCCAGGATATTCCCTGCAATCCAGGGGTTGGGGGTGGTGGTGGGAGGGAGGGGGGGTGGTGGGGGCTGTAGAATCTTAACACCAGGCTCCAAAAACAATGATCATGACATTCTGCCATCACTGTGATAAAGAACCAGATTTTCTTCTGTTAGCCACCAGGGACTCACCACATGAATCCACTTGTTTTGCTTGGCTTGAATTAGTTTATGGATGCAAGGGCCTCTAAAACCTATTAAGGAAAGGTTTTCAGAACAGAATAAGGAAGTCTTCACATTAGACTATTTAGCAAAGTTCCAACAGTGTCGCTTGCAAGCCTGTGAAGTAGCCCAAGAACACTTGAAAATTGACAATTATGAAGAAACAGACAAATACTCAAGTGCCCAAACATTTCTGGCTGAAGACTACATGTTAGTGCTCCTTTCAATATCATGTGCATCCTTAAATTTCTCAATGGTTCATCCAGAATAATCATGAAGCTTGGGGAAATGAAAAATCTGATGGAGAGCTGTGATTGAAAAAATAAATGGATGCTCTGTTATATCAAATGCTAAAGCAATACAGTTGCCAAAAAGGAAACAACAACAATGAACTGTCCCATTGCACTAACAGAAAGCACAAGAGTTGCAGTGGGGAAGTGTGGAGGAAGATATGAATGAGTCTTGCTCTGAACCTCTACTACTTGTCTAACCAAAAGAGAAATACTAGCAAACTGAAACTCCTTATTTGCCCACCGAGGTGCAGAACAATGAACAGACTTAACAAGGCTGATCACTGCATTTAGGGCTTATGGTGAGTAAATTCAGGCTGCTTTGCCTTAGCTCTACATGTTGTGGTTGTGGGATAGGGTCCTCCCAAAATGCAGTTTGTTTCCATTCATGAAATGTGGACATTGCTGGCTAGCTGGCCCTACTTGCCCTTGAAGAGGTGGAGGTGAGCTACTGCCTTGAATTGCTGCAATCCATAATGGTGTTAGCTAAAGATATTCAGCATATTGACCGAGTGACACTGAAACAATGATGCTGTTTTTCCAAGTCAGGATGGCGAGTGGCTTGGAGGGGAACATGCAGATGGTAGTGATTCCATGGATCTGCTGCCCTTGTCTTTCTAGATGGTGGTATTCATGACTTTGGAAGGTGCTGTCTAAAGTATCTTGATGAATTTCTACTATGAACCTTACAGATGGTACACATCGCTGCTACTGAACAAATGATAAAGTAAGTGTATTTTTGAGGATTTTAAACCATACAAGCAGGCTTTTTTGTCCTGGATGATGTCAAGCTTCTTGAGCATTGATGGAGCACTCATCCAGGCAAGTAAGCAGTATTCAATCACATTCTTGATGTGTACCTTGTAGTTCATTAACAGGTTTTGGGGAATCAAGAGGTAAGTTACGATTCCGAGTGTCTGACCAGCTCTTGTAGCCATAGTATTTACATGGTGAGTCCAGGTCAGTTCCTGGTCAATGGTAACTCCCAAGATGTTGATAATGGGGAATTCAGTGATGGTAATGCCATTGACTGTTAAGGGATTAGATTAGCAGTTAGATTCTCCCTTGTTGGAAATGGTTATTGCTTGGCATTGTGAGGCATGACTGTTACTTGCCACCTGTCAGCCCAAACCCAGATATTTCAGGTCTTGCTGCATTTGAACACGGTCTGCTTCAGTATCTAAGAAATCAGAAATAGTGCCAAACATTATGAAATCATTGGCAAACATACCTATCTCTGACCTTATGATGGAGGGAAGGTCATTGCTAAAGCAGCTGAAGATGGCCGGATCTAGGACACTACCCTGGGGAACTCTTGCAAAGATGTCCTGGAACCAAAATGACTGACCTACAACAACCACAGCCATCTTCCGCTGCACTAATTATGTCTGTAACTGGTGGTGAGATTTTCCCTTGATACCCATTGACTATAGCTTTATAAGACTCCTTGATGCCACATTCGGTCAAATATGGTCTTGAAGTCAAGGGCAGTCACTCCCACCTCAACTCTGACATTCAGCTCTTTTGTCCATATTTGGACCAAGGCTCTACTGAGATCAGGAGCTGAGTGGATCTGGTGGGACTCAAACTGGGCATCAATGAGCAGGTTATTGCTGAGTAGGTGCTGGTCGAAAGCACGTTGAATGACACCTTCCATCACTCTACTGATGATTGAGAACAGTTTGATGGAATGGCAATTGGCCATAATTGGCTCTGCCCTGCTTTTTGTGTGCAGGACATATCCAGGCAATTTTCCACATTGTCGGGTAGATGCCAATGTTGTAGCTGTATTTGAAAAGCTTGGGCTAGTGGAGCAGGGTACATGCCTTAGGTACTTTTACCAGAATGTTGTCGGAGTCCGTTGCCTTTGCAGCATCTAATATCTCCAGCTATCTCTTGATATCATGCGTGGTGAATCAAATTGACTGAAGACTAACATCTGTGATACAGGGAATCCCAGGAGGAGGCCGAGATGGATCATCTGCTGAGCATTTCGGGCTGAACATTGTTGCAAATGCTTCAGCCCTATCACTAACAATTAGGTCCAGGAAAGCTGACCCAGGTTTAGATGGTGATTAACTATATGCAGGAACATCAACTAATGGAGTTTAGCAGTACGAGCTAGAGCTCCACAGTTATGATCATGCCAAATTAGATGGGTTCACATGTCCCTGCAGTGACTATCAAAAATTTAATGCAATGATCACAGCCAACTCCTGATACACTGGCTGTAAGTTTACATAGCTAGGTTTGGTAAGGCTTCCTAAATTGGCGAGATGGTGATACCCAAGGGATACTAGAAGGTTCCATTGCCTGCCTGTGTCAAGGAAGTCTCCACCTTCGTAGTGCTGAATGCAATATATCAATGTTAGATCATGCTACACAGACTCCAAAATAACTGACCACTTTTCAAAGTCTTATGAACCAGTTAATGACAGGCTTACGTAAATGTGTAGTTAACCAAGATGACCTCCTACTATACAGCGAAACCTGGGAAATGCATTTAAGACATGCGCCTTCTGGAAAATATGGTCAACTGACCTTGACACCAATCTCTCAAAGAATGAATTTGTGAAGATATAAGTAACCCTATCTCAAACATATAGTGGGTCAAGGACAAGGACTGCCCAGGGTCACAAAGGTACAAGCAGTAAGTAGCACAGTTCCCCATTCTCACAACAAGATGGGAAATCATGAGGTTTTCAGCAATGTGTCGATTCTACCAAAACTGCATCCCAAGCGTCAACACGGAGCTGCACTGCTGACAGACCTATTTCAGAAAAATAATGAAGGTAGTATAGACTGAGAAATGCCTAACTACTTTCGAAAAACTGAAGGCCTTTTTAGCAAGCAAATACGTGCTTTTGGCTCCAAACTTTTAACAAGCATTTAAGTTCGCCATCGATGAGAGTGACATCAGCATGGGGGCTGTCCTCCTTCACAGAGATTAACCCGAATAGAGACATAAAAAAAAACAAGGATCAGAAATGGTAATTCACAATAGAGATGGAAACCTTTGGATTATTAGTAGCTCTCAAAGACTTTGAGAAATATATCTACAATAGGTATAAAGAGATGACAATCTATACTGATCATAATCTGTTAGCATTTGCACGAAGTTTATGATACAGAGAGCCTGCTTATTCTACTGGAGTTTTTTTCCTTTAACTGCATGGCTTACGAAACATCTACATCACCAGGAAACCCAAAGTAATTGCAGATAACTTGACCAGAACCTGAAGGGAAACCTATTTAGAACTGAAGAAATATAACTGAACATGGCTGGAGGAATGAACGTGTGTCTGAGTTTGTCTGCCATTTTATGATGTTTTAAAATTTTCAACATTTTGCAATGAAATGTCATGGCCACAGATCATAATCCCAGATCACCCAGGGACATACTGAACTTCTAATTGCAACATAGTTTCTTTTAAGAAGAGGAGATGCAGCCAAAAGCTGAAAGTGAATGTAAGTTCTGTGACTGTCTCAGAAGATCTCTGGAATATCACGCCTGAACATGTTGAAGAAACTTCATAGGAATAAATACATTGAAAAGTGAACTACAATCTCTGTGAGTATCTCAGACTGTAAAAATGATGGTAAAGTAGGACAGCAATCTGGGTGTGAAACATATTTGCACTTTCACCTTTTAAGAATTCACTAGTTAAAAGCTTAATTTTGAACACTGTTGTGCCATGAAAGTGGCAAACAAAAACCCATCAACTTGGTGAAAAGTCAACTCTTCATTGCAGGTAAAAGACTCTCATTTCCTTAATGCTGGAAGCTGGTTAACAAGCCAGTTCAAAAGGAAACCGGACAAAAAAAATGACTATCCCGCAAAGCCAAGAATCTTGGAATCAGCTGTTCAACTATCACCTTCCACAATCTACTCAAAAGTAACTATTCCACTATCAATGTTCCACTATCCACCTGTCACAAACCACCTAGAGACTGATCCTATATCTTTCATCTTTGAATTCACTTCTCATTTCTAATCTATGTGTATATCTGTTGCATTATTATTTCTTCATTCACTTTGCAACTAATAAACTCACTCTTTGGTTTACTCAACAAAGCCTGGTTAAGTTGGCTCCTTTTATAACATAATTTCTTTTGGTCTGAAAGAAAGGAAGGAGATTCTTTCTAATGAACCTTGGTGTGGCCAAATGAGGGGCAATTGAATAAAGAAGGCGATTATTACTTCTCACCCGGGAGCTTAGCAATTCAGAGTATCTCAACTGTAGTAAACTGAGAACTTCACTTGGGCAATGGTCATAGCAAAACTCAGATGCCATTGCATATGAAGAAACCATCAGTCCCATTTCTGCAGCTCGTAGGCACAATGTCAGAAGCCTAAGAGCGGTTCACTTATTCCCTCAGACACGTGCCCAGCCAGCCTGGATCAATGTAAATTCTAAAACTTTGTTGCAATAGCACCATTTTCTATCCTATAAAGTTGATAGCAAGGTAATGTGGAAAGGGTTTGATATTGCTGTTTTAGTTCTACTCTTTTTGCTCATCTTCATAACTGACCCATTTTGACAACGGAACTGGTCACAGGCTATTGCTTTCCGTCATAAAGTGTGCAATGTCTCAGAATTAGTTTTGCGCAAGGAGAAAATATGCAGTGACTTTTTCTTCATAGGATAAGATGCTGTATCTTTGCAAATTATCCTGTGTTACAGCCTGTCTGACAATTGAGAAAACTTGATATGGAGTTGTTGAAAGCTAATGTACCAGTCATTACTAAGACTTGCAGAGTAGGGAGTATGTAAACTATCACAATCAGTCTGTATAGAATTTCCTTTGAGGATTTGCAAGTAAATAAGATCCGTCCTTGCCTAATTTACTGGCAGCAAAAATGCTACCTTCATCACGAATAGGATTATTCCAAAAATCAAAATCTAGCTTTATAAAAAAAAACCATAATGCTAGTGGAGACGTGTGCACTGATTAATAACATATGCCTAGGCAATTGCTTTTTATATGGTAAGGAATGCCACAGCTCTCTGGGAAAGTCAGCCATGCACATACATTTCCCATTGTGGGCTAACCACAGAGAAAATCCAACTTTTTCAGCAGACCATCACTCTTGGGAAAATAGAGAAATATTGACTCTCCAGAATGTACAAAGGGTAAAGATATGTTGTAGAAAACTAAAGCAGTTTTATAACTTTCAACCTGTAAAATGTTAAACCTAAACTATGCTGGGGTATCTCAGGCTCTCCAATTGATTATTCATTTTTTAAAAAAAATCATCCTTTTCTTTACAGGATTGAAACAAATCAAATATGTTTAACTTCATAAAATCAGGACAATCTTTGATCTAATATTTATTTGTTAAGCGAAGAATCCTTGCTCATTTACTTAATGATTCTTGCTCTTTCTAGTTATAGCTATTCTAATTGTATTAGCTAGTATACTTGTTTTTGTGTAAAAATATGCATTTGAATCACCTATTGATTTTTCTCTTGTCTATTTTGAAATTGGAAAAAAATGATTAGGATTTAACTGGCTATTTAACTATGTTAATCACAAGCTATATTTTAGTAATTAATTAGGCAAAATTGCCAAAAAGGTAATCTAGTTCCATCATAAACTAACCTGTAACACAAAGGTAAATGTTTGTTTGATCCAAACACCTTTCATTATATAGAAAGTTAAATATTGCTGAAAAGAGAGACATGTTTCTGACTCCTTTTGTTGTGTACTCATCAGGAAAAATGCAAGAATGCCAAATTTCTAACAATCACAACAATTTATTCGACAAGTGAAAAAAAAGAGCTGATTATTTAGAAACTCAACTCTGATTGGTTGAGGTGTTGCCAATGGGGATCTATATGATCCTAGAGTTCCCAGGCAATTCAAAAATGTCCAAGGTTTGAACAACTTCCTTCTGATTACAGAGAATGTGTCCTTGCTTATGAATGTAAATAATTTCTAGCTGGTATAAATGAGACACATTATAACCTTAACTGTTTGTTTCAAATTGCTTGTTCATGTAGCTACTCTGTAAAAACTACCCAGTTGTAGAATTTCATCTAACTGTAGATGTTTTGTTTGGGGTTTTGGCAAGCACAGTCTGAGCATGGACTATACTCTGCCTATTATAAACCACCAAAGAAAAATGTTTATCACAGAGATCTACAGCACAGGAAAAGGCTTTTTTACTCCATTGTGTTTGTGCTGGTCAAAACCAACCACCTAACTATCCTAGATAGTAGGAACTGCAGATGCTGGAGAATCTGAGATAACAAGGTGTGGAGCTGGATGAACACAGCAGACCAAGCAGCATCATTTCTGAAGAAGGGTCTAGGCCCGAAACGTCAGCTTTCCTGCTCCTATGATGCTGCTTGGCCTGCTGTGTTCATCCAGCTCT
>NC_063338.1:76115574-76120885 GCF_021869965.1 Rhincodon typus
AGAGCTGGATGAACACAGCAGGCCAAGCAGCATCATAGGAGCAGGAAAGCTGACGTTTCGGGCCTAGACCCTTCTTCAGAAATGATGCTGCTTGGTCTGCTGTGTTCATCCAGCTCCACACCTTGTTATCTCAGATTCTCCAGCATCTGCAGTTCCTACTATCTCTGATACAATTTTAACCCCAATGCAAAGCCTCTTCTAAGGATGTCTACCCTGAAGAAGTTACCCTCCTCCCTCCGGAGTATTTCCACACCTTGTTACCTAACTATCCTAATTCTATTTACCAGCACTTTGCTCATAGCAAGTATGCCTTGCTTTATATTGCTACCCAAATATCTGTTTGGTAGTTGTGTGTCAGATTTCATGACGAGCAGTTGACAGACCTCCCGTCACCTATGTCAGATTCTGTCCAGCATTTTTGGATGAGGTTACTTCGTTAAAAAATGTAGATGAGAATCAATGGGGCCAAGGATTGATTGGTGAAAGCCACTAGATGGAACAATGTGGGAACAAGATGAAATACCATTGCAGATGACTTTCTGGCTGCAAATGGACAGATGACGATGGAGCTAGAAGTGTAACCCCACTCAACTGGATACAAGTGGATAGGCATTGGAGGAAGATGGTGTGACCAATTATATCAAAGTTTGCAGATAATTTGAGAACCATGAAGAGGCAGAATTTAAGATTAACACATAGGACATCACTTCTAACTGTAACATGAGCCTCTTTGATATTGTGGTTGAGTGGAAATCTGATTAGAAGCATTCAAATGTGGAATTTCAGAAAAGAAGGGGGCTTAATACAAAGATTTTCTTATCCTTTGTATTACCATGCATAAAATTAGATATAGTTGTGATATCAATTTATTGAAGAGATTCTTTAAAAGTCAGACAAGCAATAGTACTGCCATATTTTCTGCTACAAAATATATTAGGTAGCCAACTCCACTTTGAAATCATTAGCTGCTGTATAATCACATAATTCGTCCTCAAGTCAGTTTGTACATGCTGTAAATGAGTTACATGATGGACTTGTGGGATTTCAGGCTCCCAAATTATACATTCAGCATGACTCAATTTTGAAAGTGTGTCCCTTATAAGTTCTCTGTTGTCGTGAGAACAATCACGAGATTGCTGCTCTGTCAATGCTGAACAGTTGATTCTTGTCTGTCAGTTATCCAAAAAAGGATAATTACCCTTCTTTAGAGTCTGTTTCTTCTTCATCTTTTCTTGTTTTGCCATAAAAGGACTTTTTTTTTAACCAAAATGACTACCCTGTTCACTTGAGACATACTGGCTACTCAATAATGTGTACAAAGACTAGTGTGTGGAAGCATTATTTAACCCAACTTAAATTGTGACTTAGAGCAAATGCTGGAATTTCATAGCAAGGTACTTTGTTTAAGAAGGTGCTGAAAACTGCCCATATAAATTGGTACAGTTGCTATTCTAATGATTATTCAGCCAGCTGCTGGAATTACAATGTAAAATTAAGAACGTTTGGAAAACATACAACTGGGTCTACCTTTAAATTGACTTTACTTTTACATACATTGCCGAAACATTTTTGGCCCTCAATGTACACGAAGTCAATTCTGGACAATGGATTCTTCATCTCTCTTTGCAATCAATGTTGGTATCATTAAGCACATTTGGTAAGGTATAGCATTCCTTGTGCTTTGCTGCATCAATCCGACTTTATCTTCACCTCAGATCAGCACCATGCTACTCCTGTAAGAAATTAACTTAAGCACCCTTTCTCACGTTTGATTCTAAAGGTTATACTTTAACATCAGCGCTTCCACCGTAAATGAAGCTGATATTCCAGTACTGTAGGACTGCTGCACCTTCAGTGATGTAAACACCAGCTGAGACATTGATCCTGATTGCCTACTTAGGTGCACCTTAAAGTTCCTTTGATACAACAAAAATCAGAGAGTTCTCCACTGTAGGCAGCACAGTGGTTAGCATTGTTGCCTCACAGCACCAGCGACCTGGATTTGATTTCAGCCTTGGGTGACTGTCTGCATGGAGATTGCACGTTCTCCCTGTGTCCGTGTGAGTTTCTGCCAGGTGTTCTGCTTTCCACCTAAAAGTCCAAAGATGTGCATGTTAGGTGGATTTTCCATGCTAAAATTGCCCTGTAGTGCAGACTTCATGGGTGAAATGGCCTCTAACTGCACGTTTGGGATTCTATGATTCTGCCCAACTAGATACTGTCATTTATTTAATTTATATTAAAGTAATCTTGCCGTGCATAATATGGCTGCCATATTTATCTCTATAACTTTGCACTTGAAAGTAATTAATTTTAGCTGAAGCACTAATAGATGTTCCTGGGAATCTGATATGCTGTAGTATAATTACAACTTTTTTTCCTCCCTTAGTGAATTATGAGTTATTTGATGTTATAGAGATAGGTTGAGACATTTTGACTTATCACCTGTCTTCCTGTCAAAGATGCCAACCATTAGTATCACACATTAATCTTCTTCATAAAACAATAACATTGTATAGCAAGTCAGATATTATGCTGTGACTGGTACAAGATAGTTTAAATAGCCTCACTTCAATCCAAAAGAGTCAAAATAGAGATCCGAGGTCTGCTGAAATTGCATTCATTGCAAGAGTATATATTAAAGCATTTTCATCCTTAAAACCACAGGCGTTCTTCAGTGGTTCAAGAGGGCATCTCACTACCACCTTCTCAAGGGCAATTAGGGATGGGCAATAAATACTGGCTTAGCCAACAATGCCCACATGCCATGAATACATTTCAAGAAAGCACTTTGTAATAAGGGTGGAAGAAGATATTGTGAAATTATCATTGACTGGTAGTGAGGAGAAGATCGGATGGGGGGACAGGCAGTTGGATGGAAGCAGTCAGGTTGGAGGGCTTGTTCTTTCTTCCTTCAGTTGCTGAAATCGAGCTGTAATAGAATATGTAGCAATGCTATCAGGAGACCTTTGGTAGATCTATTCATGATGTCAATAAAGGAGTTTTATAATTCCTTTTAATTGATAAATAAGTTCTCAGTGCAACTTGATTTAAATGTATCAATTTTTACTGCACCACAGCATAAAATATACACGATACAACAATGATTCTGGGGGTAGTTGACCAAAATGTACTTGAACCTGGTAAGAACCATGTAATTTTAATAAATTCCATACAATTGCATGAAACATTCTGATTCCAGTTAGGTAGATTTTGTAAAGGCAAGAAAAGCAATTAATTACCCATATTTTGCTGCTAAAATAAGAATGTGTTCAATGGTGTGTACCTTTATTGTGTAATTTATTCAGTAACTTTTAACAAGAGAAATATGATGTGTTGATTTTGAAATTCCACAGGTCACATTCTGTTAGCCTCATAGAAACAAAAGCTCATTTTTAACTGTGAACATCATGAATTAGAGACTCACATAGGTATTATGGTGTAGAGGAGACAATTCAGTCCATTATGTCTGCACTGGCTCTCCAAATGAGTATCATGGCACAGTACCATTCTGTTCCCTTTTCTCTATACCCTTGCACATTGTCTTTTACTTAAAAATAAAACAAATCTAATACCCTCTTGAAGCCTCAAACAAACCTCCACCACACTTCCAGGAAGTGCATTCCAGACCTGAATGACTTAGAGTAATACATCACTGAAACAAACACTTCAGTCCAATTCATCTGCACCGACCGGACATCCCAGTTTGACCCAATCCTATTTGTCCCATATCCCTCTTAACCCTTCCTATTCATATATCATCCAGATTCCTTTTAAACGTTGTAATTGTACCTGCCTCACCACTTCCTCTGGCAGCTCGTTCCATGCGCACACAAACCTTCTTTGTGAAAAAGTTACTCCTCAGATCTTTCTTAAATCTCTCCCCTCTCCCCGTAAATCTACGTCCTCTAGTTTTGGACTCCCCAGCCCTGGGAAAAAGGCCCTGACTAATCATCCTATCCGTGCCTGACATGATTTTATAAACCTCTTTAAGATCACCCCTCAGCCTCTGATGCTCCAGGGAAAAAAAATCAGGCCATTCAGCCTCTCCCTATAACTCAAACCCTCCAGCCCTGGCAACATCTTTGTAAATCTTTTCTGCACTCTTTCAAGTTTAAATCTTCAATCAGGTATCCTCTTAACATTCTTCTCTCCAAGGATGAACAGTCCCAACCTCCCTAAGCTATCCTCATAACTGAAGTCTCTCCCTGGCACCATTCTCATAAATCTTTTCTGCAGTTTTTTCTGTATGTCTATAACCTTCCTATGGTGAGGTACTCAGAGCAATACACAACACAACACACCAGCTGATATCTAACAAGTGCCTTATACAAAAATAGAAGTTGCTGGAAAAGCTCAGCAGTTGTGGCAGCATCTGTGAAGAAAAATCAGAGTTAATGTTTCAGGTCCGGTGACCCTTCCTCAGAACCTCATTTTTTGTTCCTGATTTACAGCATCCGCAGTTCTTTTGGTTTTTAAGTGTCACATACAAGTTCATCACCTCCTTGTTCTTGTACTCCATGTCCCTATTAATAAAGCCAGTAATACCTTCTGGTTTACTAATTCCTCTCTCCACCTTCAATGCCACATGCTACCTTCAATGCTTCCAGGTTTTGTAGATCTTTTTTTCTTTATTCATTCATGGGATGAGGGTGTCACTGGCTAGGCATCATTTACTGCCCATCCCTAATTGCCCAGAGGGCAGTTAAGAGTCAACCACATTGCTGTGGTCTGAAGTTACATGTCTGAAAACATTGGAATTGTCTCTGCACCCTAAGATCTCTATCATTAACATATATCAAGAAAAGCAAAAGTCCAAACAGTGAAGCCTGGGGAGCTTCACTATGAAACATCTTCTAGCCCAAAAAGTAGACATTGATCACTTTTTTTTACCCTATGACTTGGCCAAATTTGTCCCCACATTGCTATTGCCCCTTTTATTCCATGAGCTTTAGCTTTTTGACGACTCTGTTGTGTGTATTGTATCAACAAGTTCATTAATCATGATTTCCAAATTAGAGAGATCCATGCTGACCTTTCCTAATCAACCCACTTTTTCCTATTTGTTTACTATTTCTATACCAAATAATTGTTTCTAGAAGTTTCTGCACCACTGAAATTAAACTGTCTGGGCAGTAATCATTGGACTTGTCCTTACAGTGTTTTATGAACAAGGACATGATATTTGCAGAGATAACACAGTGTGGAGCTGGAGGAGCACAGCAGGCCAGGTAGCATCAAAGGAGCAGGAAAGTTGACGTTTCGGGTCGGGACCCTTCTTCAGAAATGGGGGAGGGGGAAGGGAGCTCAG
>NC_063338.1:76120985-76132262 GCF_021869965.1 Rhincodon typus
CAGAGGAGGGGTGGGGCTGGGGAAGGTAGGTGGGATAGTGATAGGTGAGTGCAGGTGGGCAGTGGTGGGGATTGGTCAGTGAGGTGGGAGGAGCGGATAGGTGGGTGAGAAGATGGACAGGTTGTGTCAGGTCAAGGAGGCGGGGAGGAGGAGAGGGAGGGTTGGTCATGGGATGAAGCTGGAGGTGGGGAGGTTTTGAAACTGGTAAATTCCACATTGAGACCACTGGGTTGTAGGCTCCCAAGGCGGACTATGAGGTGCTGCTCCTCCATTTTCCAGGTGGCGTCATTGTGACACAGGAGGAGGCCCAGGATGGACATGTCGTCCAGGGAATGGGAGGGGGTGTTGAAATGGTTGGCGACTGGAAAGTGTTGTCGTTTGTCGCGAACGGAGTGCAGGTGATATTTGCAATTGTCCAATCTTCTGAAACTTTCTCTGAGGCTAGGGAAGGCTGAAAGATTGTGGCCATTGTCCCTGCAATTTCCACGCTCATTTCCTTCAAAATTATTGGATTCATCTCATCAAATTCTGGTGCCTTGTCAACTTGAAGTACCAACGTATATTCATGGCTTTTTCCTCATAGATTTTACACCTTTCTAGTGATAGAAATCTGCCTCTGAGAAAATGGCCAGTAACAACTACCTCCTAGATAGAGAGAGAGAGAGAGAGAGTGGCAAAGTATTAAGTTAATACTTCAGCCATGCCCCCTGCCTCCATGCACAAATCCCTTTTTTGGTTCCTAATTGGCCCTATTCCTCCTTTTACTTGTGTTTTACTATTTATATGCCTTTAGAAGACTTTGGGATCCCACGTTATCTTTGCTTCCATTCTTTTCTCATACTGCCTCTTTGCTTGTCAAATATGTTTTCTCACCCCCCTTCTAAGCCATCAGCATTTTTTAGCTTGGTTCTTGTTATATTTTATAACCGGCATTATTTTTTCTTTATTGTATTTTCTGTCACTTTTTTTTATCCAGAGACTTCTAGATTTTCTTTTTCTACCTTTCGTTTTTGAAGAAATATACCTCAAGCTGTCTCCTATTTGGAGATTGGCCGTTGCTTAGTTCCAGTTTACCCCACCAACCTTTCTTTCTAGACTATCTGTCCCAAGTCAATTTTACTCCATTGAAGTCAACTTTACAATAAATAATTTTTCTTACTCTAGAATGACCAATGTTATTCTCCACATTGGCCTAAATCTGATGATACATTGATCACTGTCTCCTCAGTGTTGTCCACTGACATTTAATCCACTTGGCCCACATCATTTCCAGGAACTAAGCCCAACATTGCATCCTTTCTTGTTGGACTGTACATATACTGCTGTGAGGAAATTCTCCTGAACACAATATAGGAATGTTTATTCCTACCTACATCTTATCCAATATCACAATCTATATTTGGATAATTAATGTCACCCATTTTAGCTACCCTGTACTGTTGGCACCTCTCTATAATTTCCCTGCAGATTTGTTCTTCTACATTCTTCCCGCTAGAATCATAGAATAATGGAATCTCTACAGTGTGGAAACAGACCATTTGGCCCATCAAATCCACGCTGACCCTCTGAAGAGCATTTTACCCAAATCCACCCTCTACCCTATCCCTGTAACCCTGCATTTCCCATGGCTAATCCACTTAGCCTGCACATCCCTGGACACTATGGGCAATTTAGGATGGCTAATCACCCAAAAGCTGCACCACTTTGGACTGTGAGAGGAAACTGGAGCAACCGGAGGAAACTCAAGCAGACACAGGGAGAATGTACAAACTTCATATAGATAGTTGTCCAAGTTGGTCAGTCCCAGTTCTGTTCAGGTCCAGCTTGTAAAGGTACCAACTTCCCCAGAGCCAGTCCCAACATCCCAGCAATTTAAAGCTCTTGCCACTCATTTACTGCCACTCATCCATGTTCTTTATCTTTCTATTTTTGTATTTACTTGCATGTGGTACTTACTGGGAGTAATCCAGAGATTATGTCTTTTGAGATCCTACTTTATAGTTTTCTACTCAGTTCCCTAAATTCTGATAGTAGGACACATCCCCCTTCCTACCTAAGTCATTAATACCTATGTAGCCCGTGACTTTGGGCTGATCAACCTTCCCCAGCGAAGATGTTCTAGCATCAGGGAAGCACATGCCAACCTGCAGTCACATCTATGGCCACAGAAAGACTTCTGTTCCCTTAAGTAACGAATCCCCCATCACTATTGCACTTGCTTCTGTTTCACTCTTCCTTCTAGCCGAACCTTCATGGAGTCACAAATGTTCCTTTGACTGCATTCCCTTGGGGAACCAGTGCCTTTAGCAACTTCCAAAACTGGAAAACTGATTTGTATATGAGGTTCTGGGGACTCCTGCACTGCCTGCCTGTTTCTCTTGGGCTACCTGACAGGCCCTTGAACGTACTATTCATGCAACTTGCAGCCTGCAGATATACCATATTTACTCCAGCTGCTACTCTGAAACCCAGAGCTTAAGTTTTTGCAGCTGGCAGCACTTCCTGCACTTGTGGTCATCTAGGACACTCATAGGGTTTAAGACTTCCTTCAAATGACAGTCCATATGTTCCACTTGACCAAGCCACCAAGCCATTTCTTAAGTTTATTTCCTTTTTTTAACTTTATCCTGCTTTGGCTTACTTATATTACAGTATAATGTTGACAATGACTTACCCTTATTGCTCAGTTAAATCCAAGTCTTTTTACATATAATGTTTTCTAATTTAGATTAATTTAAAGACATTTCCTAATGGCCATTTTTAATCAACCAATGAACTTACTGAAAAAGAGGAGAAGGTGAACATATCTTCTCCCTGCCCTTGACCAAACTCCCAACTCAGCACAATTTATTGCTTTTAGTAATCCTTCCTTAAAACATTTCTTTTACCCTATGCTCAAAATTCCTACTTTGCAAATTTGCAAATGAATTTATTTAATCTGTCTCTGTCTCGCTCAAGTGAAGTCTCCCTCACACTGACTGTGTGGCTTTAGTCACCAAAAATTCTACATTTGTACATCAATTGTCAATTATTCTCTATAATAGAAAGTTATGGTTGTTAAATAAAACATAAGATTCTTCTTAATGAGGAAACTTCAGCTCTTGCAAGGCCAATTGATCTCTCCAGCCCAGAAAACAGAGCTGTCTCAATCTCACAGGTTATATATTTCTATCAGAAGCTATGAAAACCTAAAAGTTGACATCTATCCATATCTGATGTGATTGTAATTCATGTTATTTGATTTTTAATCATATCTCCATTTCTTCCTGAATTCCTGGCCCCATCATTTACCAAGGTCCCAGGAATTTTGTTGTCCTCACTTTTATCAGTTTAACAAATAGATGCAGTGGTTCAAGAACAAACCTCAGTACCACCTTCTCAAGGGCAATTAGGAATCCGTAATAAATGCTGGCCCAGCCAGCAATGAACACAACCAACGAGTGAATTTAAAAGAAAACACAAGATGAATTGCCACAGCTGACCAGTGCTGACTGCAGATATCGCCTCCTCCACCAACTGCCAGACCTCCCTGCCTTTGAAAGCCAATGTTGCTGCCCCACCTTGAGTCCTGCACTGGCCCACCAATGTCAAAGAGACCCCGTTCTGGTGCCATCACTCACCGCTGGATCCACAATCGCTGCTGTCGCTAGCTCCCTAAACACTTCCTTTCTCTGTGCTGGGCTCGCTTTCCCCAAGGAACCGACTTCTGCCACTCCTGCCTCATATGCTCGGGAAGCTAGGCCAGCTCTTGCACTGCCACAGATGCCGAAAGGTCTCGTCTCAGCCATCTCTGAAGCAGCTGTAAGGAAGGGCCGGATCCACTCCGCCGCTGCAGCCTCCCGGAACCTCCTTCCTTGCCTGAAGCCTGAAGTAGGTGTTGAGCTGGCACTAGGAGCGCCTTGACAGAAATTGCCACGAACCCAAACTTGCCTCCACCGTCACTGCCATGAATCTACGCTGTCGGGCCTACTCATCGTGGCTGATGCCATTGCTGGGAACAATCTCTCACCAAGACAGAAATAAAATAAAATAAACGAGAAAAAAAGAAGAGAGAAGAGAGAAAAATTAAAGAAACGGAAAGAAAAGTGGACGGAGTGCGCAAGCCCCAGGCTCAGACACCCTGCTCCACCATCATCATATTAGACTTGAAATGTTAACTCTGTTTCTCTTTCCACAGATGCTCATAGACTTGCTGAGTTTCTCCAGTACTTGCATCTTTATATGCTGCATCTTGTCCTGCTTTAACAGAATCTGGACATGTGTTAATACTTCTCCTGGTGATTGTTTTTCATTAAAAATATCTTTATATGTTTAGTTACGGGTACTTCATCCTCACCTGTATCAGTATTCTGATAATAAAATGGAAGTGTTCAAGTAAACAATGTCCTTGATGTTGTCTTGCCTTAGGCTAATAGATATGCATGTTTTGTTTTTGAAACTCTTGCGAACAGGTACATAACAATCAATTTTTACAATGCTTCTTGATGAAAATAGGCCATGATATTGTACACTACGATGAGCTTTGATATGGCTACTGCGCTCTGTAAATTAGTTTTCATCAGGAGCTGAATAAACTTGAATTTTAAAGTAGGAGTGAAAATGGTCATTTACTGATAACTGTGAGTGGCTTGGCTTTAGAGACTGTCATATGTTCACTGCTTTGAAACTACAAATTAATGACAGAAGAGAACACTAACTGTCTTTCAAAAGACACTGACCTCTTTCTTATGGCACATTGCTAATGTCAGCTGTTGCCTGCATCTAATTATGTGAATTTCATGCAGTAAAAGTAACTCAAGGCTGTTCAGAAATAAAAAGAGACATTCAATTGAAGATCACTTTGAAAATTGGAAAACACTTAAAATACCTTCCAAAGATACTTGCTCCTTTCTTCCAGCACATCGCTTATGTCATCTATTTGCTGCGACTAATTATGTTAATTGCATGCCATAAAAGTAACTTCAGGCTGTTCAGAAATAAAACATTTTTGAGTGAATTTTTTTCTCTCTCTCTCCATAAACGGGTCTTTTGAACTGAGGAACTTAAGCCACATTCTGAGCAACAGACCGAGTGTTGTGCTAAAAATACAAGCAAGCTCCATGAATATGCCCATTTCTTCGCATTATTAGGTCACTTATGAAAAAGTATGAAGGGAAGTCTTTTTGTTCCAACTATTTGCATAAAGCTGGTGCCCCATCGATTAAATGACTTCCTGTCTTTTGTGTGGCACCAGCTGGAAATAGATATTTGAGCCTCTGTCTATCGCTTTGCTTCTAAACCTGCTGAGCTCAAAGCAAGACAGTAAACAGAGTCCACAGTAATACTATGAAGGGCACCAGTGCAATTTTTTTTTGTTCTGGTAACTCTAGGGTCTGCTTTATTTTTCCTCCTGTCTGTTTCAAGTTATGATGTGTAGATGAAGGCTTTTCCCATGCAGTAATGACTGTACGCTGAGATTTCAAGGGCTGTTCATGACAATCCCATTTTCTGTGTAATTTCATGGTTGTCTTCTTGAATGAAGATATTGGCTGCTCTGAAGCGGGAGGTCAGACACTCCTGCTCCCTTTCAGGATTGTTCCGGAGTATGTTTCCTTTCAGCTGATGAAAAGTAATTCATCATTTACACCCCTGAATTTGCCAGCATTTGAGCAAACTTTTCTGTCCCGTGATACCTTAGGCTCCTGAAAGAGATAAATAGGTTCAATAAACAGCCTTCTCTGAATCCGGAGAGCAGGTTAGGCTCCTGAGGCCCGCAGCTGCCCATTTCTCATGATAGACTTTGTCACCTTTCTACCTCTGGAAGTCAAACCCTGTCGACTCAGCCATCTCTCAGGTTTTGTGAAGCAGTTTTGGCACCCATCGGGGCATGTGATTTTAAAATTGTTTTTTTTTCCCTAGCAGGAACTGTCAGGACCCCTTAAGAGACGGAGCTGACAGCCGACAAAGCTTCAAAATCTAACAAAGCAGATCTAGAGAGTGGATGTGTAAAAGACACCTAAGGAACTTCCTCCGAGAGGGCAGGGGTCTCAAAGCCTGAGACCCATTGTGGAGTTATTGCTAGGAAACCAGCCCATGGCGGTAAAATTCCTTCCTGGGAAAAAAAAATCAGCTCCCTTTGATTTATCTCCTCAACCAGAATTAATTGGCATAAAAACCCCAAACTTTGAAAAGTCATTTTTGTTAGCAAAATATTAATTGAAAATTTTCCACAATTACTTTTCATTATTATTCTGAAATTGGTTTTTAATACACAGAGCAATTCCAATCACCTTAAAGTCTGCATGATTTAGATA
The DNA here is from genome assembly GCF_021869965.1 of Rhincodon typus. NCBI lineage: Eukaryota > Metazoa > Chordata > Chondrichthyes > Orectolobiformes > Rhincodontidae > Rhincodon > Rhincodon typus. The sequence continues at coordinate 76,127,279 of NC_063338.1, forward strand.
CCATCATAAGCACGATTAGATTACCATACAGTAATCAGAGAGGAGGATCATTAAGAGAAAGAAAATGAATTAGTTTAGTTTTGCAAGTACTGAGCAAGCAAAAAATAAAAGCCCTGAAATTAATCTCCATTTAAAATCCTTTGCACTGGAGCACTATAAAGGCTTGTCAGGTAACACTTCTCCCCACATAGTCCCATAGCAGAAGAACTTCAGGTTTAAGAATAAAATGCAGTTTCTGCTATATCTGAACCTGTTCACTTGCACAACACTAATCTTTTATATTTGACAAACCATCTCCTGAGTCCCATTTGTACAAAACTTTATTTAGGCTTAAATGTAATATAGATAAAAGCCTTAAATAAGACATAAAATTTAAATTTGCTGATGTAGATAATCAGGTAAAAGGGCCAGTTTACAATCTTGCCGTTTGTGCAGTCGAACACGCTGGCTATTTAACATCAGATCAATGCAGCACTGGAACAGCTAGCCTGTCGTTCTGTGGAGTGGCTTGTCAAATCAAGACTCATAAGAGTGATACTAGAATATTGCCTCATGACATATAACTATTTCATGATGTAAAACTTGCCATTAACACACTTGTACTTGTGATCAATGCTAAAGTATTGAGCCTTGGTAACGTGTTCAAGGTTGCCACAGACTCCAGGATTAGACAAGAGTGAGTGAAGCTTAAAACAGGGAAGGTGAATAGATAGCTTGTTTTAATTGCTTTACGTTAAAGGTTTGGTGAACTGTGCATGAAAGGTGCAATGGAGAAGGATGAAAATTTTGAGGGAGGATTAAGCAGATATTTGAGTGTGGCTGATGATTTTTGGGACTGACCAGCTAGAAACCAGTTTTTAATGGTACTGTTTTGTGTTATTAACAATTTGAAATACTCTACTGATACTATGGGTTCATGTAAAGCTATGTCTTTTTATTTCTCGATCCTAAGCTTTGTGATTCCCTGTTTAATGGTCTCTGCCTTTCTCCTCGATCTCTTCTTTAAGGACCAAACTTAAAAATTATTCAATTCAGTCTGTTAGTCAACTCATAGGAACATGGAAACAGGAGTAGGCCATTCAGATTCTCCAGCCTGTTCTGCTATTCAGCAAGATCATGGTTGATCTGTGGCTTAACTCCATGTGCATGCCTTTGGCCCTCATCCCTTAATACCCTTGCTCAACAAAAGTTTATCTATCTCAGATTTAAAGTTAACAACTGATCTAATATCAACTGCTGTTTGTGAAAGAGAGTTCCAAGCCTCTACTTTGTGTGTAGAAGTGCTTCCTATTATCTCTCCTTCATGGTTTGGCCCTAATCTTTGGAATGTGTACCCTAGTTCTGGAATCCTCAACCTGTGGAATGAATCTCTCTTTATCTACCCCAACATTTCCCGTTACTATCTTGAAGACTTCAATCAGATAACCCCTTAACCTTCTAAATTCCAGAGAAAATAGGCCTAATTTATATAATCTCTTCTCATAAACCCTGAAGTCCAGGTATCATTCCTGTAAACCTATGTTGTAGTCCCTCCAAGGCTAAACAGCCTTCTAAATGTATTGTGCCAGATATGCTTACAGTCCTCCAATTGGGTTTTGTACAGCTGCAGCATAACTACTGTGTCCTGTAATCCAGTCCCCTGGGTATAAAGGCCAGCAATCTAATAGCTTTCTTGATTATTTCCTGCAGCTTTTCATGACATTTTAATGATCTATGCACCTGAACTCCCAAGTGTCTTTGGCCATACACTGAATTTAACTTCATACAATTGAGAAAATGCCTGATCCAACCTCATTGTTTAAAACTTTCTTTGGCTGATTTTGTCTAATTAGGCTGCCATGATGAACTTTGGGAAGGTTTTTTTTGTGTGTTACAGCTATTATATAAATATAAATCCTGGTTGTTTCATTCTTCAGTTTGATACAATCCTGGATAATAATCCAAATTGTGTGGTTAGGGACCAAAAAATGTTCTTTTCTTAAAGTAGATTCACATAGTCATAGAGATGTACAACACAGAAACAGACCTTTCGGTCCAACACATCCATGTCGACCAGAATCCTAAAGTAATTTAGTTCCATTTACCAGTAATTGACTCATATTCCTTTAAACCCTTCCTATTCATATACCATCCAGATGTCTTTTAAATGTTGCTATTGTACCAGCCTCCACCACTTCCTCAGGCAGCTCGTTCCATACATGCACCATCCATAGCATGAAAATGTTGCCCCCTTAGGTCCCTTTTAAATCTTTCTCCTCTGACCTGAAACCTAAGATCTCTAGTTTTGGATTCCCCATCCCTGGGGAAAATCCTTGGTTATTCACACTATCCATGCCCTTCATGATTTTATAAACCTCAATAAGTTCGCCCCTCAGCCTCTGACTCTCCAGGGAAAATAGCCCTAGCCTACTCAGCCTCTCTCTATAGCTCAAACCCTTCAACCCTGGCAACATCCTTGTAAATCTTTTCTAAACCTCAGGAAATTTGGCATGTCCACAAGGACGCTCATCAACTTCTACAGATGACCCATTGAAAGCATACTGTCTGGGTACATAATGGCCTAGTATGACAACTGCTCTGCCCAGGACTGTAAGAAACTACAGAAGGTGGTGTGCATAGCCCAAACCATCATGGAAGCCAACCTTCCACCCATGGACTCTACTTAAATGGTTCGCTGCAGCAGAAAAGCTGCCAACATCATCAAGGACCCATCGCATCCCGGTAATGATCTCATACAACCTCTTCCATCAAGCAGAAGATACAGAAGCCTGAACACATGCACAATCAGGACAGTTTCTTCCTGGCCTTTGTTAGACTAATGAATAGACTCTCGAGCCTCAAATAATGCTGATCTTGCTAACATTAATCTTACCCAGTGCATGCCCTGTGCAATGCAACCTGTTTGCCTCTATCTAAGTCTTTTGATCTGTACATCCTTGCTTACTATGATCTGCCTGTATTGCTTGTAAACAAAGCTTTTCACTGTTTTTGGTATATGTGATAATAACTCAATCAATCAATAAACACTCTCAAGTTTCACAACATCCTTCCTATAGCAGGGAGACCAGAATTGTGTGCAATATTCCAGTAGTGGCCACAGCAATGTCCTGTATAGCCACAAAATGACCTCCCAACTCCTATACAAAATGCACTGACCAATAAAGGCAAGAATACCAAATGCATTCTTCACTATCCTATCTGCCTGTAATTCCACTTTCAAGCAATTATGAACCTGCACTCCAAGGTATTTTTGTTCAGCAACCCTTGCCAAGACCTTACCATTAAGTGTATGAGTACTGCCATGATTTGCCTTCCCAAAATGCATCACCTCACATTTGTCTGAATTAAACTCCAGCTGCCACTCCTCGGCCCATCGGCCCATCTGATCAAGATCCCGTTGTACTCTGAGGTAACTTTGTGAATTCTGGGGAAAGGTAAATTTCTGAAATTCCAAGTACTTGCTAGGAGAGTAAAGACATTAGATCCTATGGTTTGAACATACAGACAATACTTTACTATACGAGGTTAGAAAAGTGAGATATTCTAACATTCAGAATAAAAGCAAGGTAAATATGAGTTAGCAGACAAACTGTCGTTGAACACGTCACAGAGTATGTTAGTAGCAGATGTGTTCAAGAAAAATCCACGTATGTCTCAGCAAGCCACCAAGGTGATTGTGACATTTCTGATCACCAAACCTCTTTGAAATTTTGTCTTCTTTACATTCACTTTGAAATCTAGCCTTGAAACTGCCTCAAATATTGATCCATCACAGACTGCCTCATTAACCATAAGGCTGCACTTCACACCTACTCATGGGCAGAATTCCTACTTTTTTCACAGATAGCTAGCTTTACCGACTTGGTACTGCCCCTGAGTTTCTCTGAGTTCTAATATTTCTCAGCTGCACTAAGCAATTGCAGTACTGGCTTCCTTCAACTCCACTCCAGTTTGCCGAACTACCAATTGCCCACAATATTTTTTTCTGAGCCCAAACTCTCTCCAGCAGAGAACCAGTAACTTTCTGTCACCCTCTCATCTCCTCAAGATTTCTCCTTCACCTTGACTGTCTGAAGACTGCTAACAAAAGCATTTCTGCTGTATGGGGCCTCTTCTCCTGTTTCTACGTGTCTGACCCTCAGCATTAACATAGCAATCTTCTGCTTCAACTGCATTTTACGAACATGGAGTCACTGTCACGAACTCCCTTTCTCTGAGTAAAGCTAACCATGATGCTTAAATTACTTTTCACTGACCCATGAACTGATCTGGGTAACCTACCAAAACTCTTTAAGAGATCCCCACAATAGTTACTAAGCAGGAACAAACATTTCAAGCTGGAATACCTTGTGCTTAAATGTTATGATATTGGTGAACTGTCAGCCTCTATAGCACAAATTGATTCAAATAAATGGGCTTTGTCACAAGTTATATACGTTGTTGTAAAAATGAGCAAACTTAATTGAAGAAAAAAACCCAAAAAACTGTGGATGCTGGAAATCAGAAACAAAAGCAGAAATTGCTGGAAAATCTCAGCAGGTCTGGCAGCATCTGTGGAGAGAAATCAGAGTTAACATTTTGGGTCCAGTGACCCTTTATTAGAACTCAAAGTTCTACCATGAGTAGGTGTGCAGTTCTGAGAAAGGGTCACTGGACCCAAAAATTTAATTCTGATTTGTCTCCACAGATGCTGCCAAATTTAGTTGCATCCTTCTTGCAAATAAAAAGGAGAGAAAGTAATTCATACCGTTCTTGTCTCTGATCCTCATCATCACATCAACAAAGTAAAGCTGCACAAAAATCAATTTTTGAACTATTTTACTCTCATTTTAATTTGATTTAAAGTGAATTTAGCTGTGAGAATTGCAAATATCACCTGCGCTCTGTTCGCAACAAATGACAACATCTTCCAGTCGCGAAACATTTCATTCCCCCTCACACTCCCTGGACGACATGTCCATCCTGGGCCTCATCCAGTGCCACA